>NW_020954596.1:18531366-18644740 GCF_900497805.2 Vombatus ursinus | reverse complement strand
GAAAGAAAGAAAGAAAGAAAGAAAGAAAGAAAGAAAGAAAGAAAGAATGGGTTTAGCTTGATATAAAAAAAATCTTTGTGACAATTAGAGTTATCTTAAAAGTGGAATAGGCTGCCTAATGTGGTCGTGGATTCCCCATCACTGCAGTAGAAACTATAAAACCACTTCTTGGGGGATGTTATAGAGTAGATTCCTATTAAAGGCATCAAGATGGTACATCATATATAGTATAGGAAGTGGAGTCAGGAAAACCTGAGTTCAAATCCTACCACAAACATTCCCTAGCTGTGTTATCCTGGTCAAGTCACTTAACCTCTCTGATCTTTAGTTTCCTTATCATTAAAATAAGGATCATAAAAGTACCTACTTCCTAGGGTTATTGTGAGGATCAAATGAGTTAATATCTGTAAAGCACTTTGCAAGCCTTAGAATGAAATAAAAATGTTAGCTATCATTATGTAAACAAAGGTTGTACTAGATGATCTCTGACTCTCAGATTCAATCATCAGTAATGGAGAGATCACTACCACGTGAAGCAGTGTTCCATTCCTGTACAGCACTAATTGTTAGAAAATATTCTTACTTATGCTAGACATAATTTGACTCTTTGTAACTTTAACCCATTGGTCCTACTTCCCTTCTCTGAAGTAACACAAACATTCCCTCTTTCACCAGTCTTTCAAGTGTTTGAAGACAATGGTTGTGTTTCCCCCTAAGTGTAATCTTCTCTAGACTAAAAGGTCCCTAGTTCCTTCCATCCATCCTCCTATGGTGTGGTTTCCAGACCTCGTGGTATCCTGGATACACTCCCCCAGATTGTCTTCAGCTTGATTAAAGTGGTCACTCATTGCTCATTCTTGATACCCCACTCTAAGATAATGAGAAGAACTGGCTGAAACAAAGTGGAATGTGCCAAGTCAGACTTCTTGGGAACACAATAAAGTTTATGTTATTGGAATTTAAAAGATAACAGTCAAGAGCTTACTATCTAGCAAGCATGTGAAATAAAGACAACCCCATAGAGAGGCACTTTTGGTGAGGGCTGGGTGTTGTACCAAAAGAAGTTCTACATCAAATGGTGCCCCAGAGGTCATCCTCCTGCCCTCTGAGATCCCACAGAACAGATCTAGTCCCTCTACCCAATACTTGAAGACAATTACTGTGTCCCTCTCCTACTCCAAAATCTCTTCTCCAGCTTACAACTCCCCATGTTCCTGATTGCCTAAAAATTGGAATTGGCCGGAAGTGAAAATGGGTTGTCAAAAGGGTAGTGGGTGTCCCCATCACTGAAGATTTTTAAGTGGATGTCCACTTGTTGAGAGTGTTGTATAGAGGATTTTTGTCCAAGTTTGAATTGGGTTTCATGACCCATGCATTAGGACAGTTCATTTGAAAGCTCTCTGAAGGATAGGTTAGAACAGTGAGAGACCAGAAGCAGGAAGACCTTTATGAAGCCATTACAAGAGCACAGGTGAAAGTGTATGACAGCTTGCATTATGGTGGTGGAATGCAGAAGGGAAAGTATGGATGAATATGAGAAGGATTGTGAATTTATAATCCAAAGAATTTGGCAACTAATTGATTGTGTGGGTGGAGGGAGGAAGTAAAGGGAAAAGTCAAAGATGACTCTTGGATTTTGAGCCTGTGTGCATAAATTATAAGATTAACAAGATTTAGGGTAGAGGAATAAAGTTTTTTATAACAGCGCAAACAAATAACTTATAAATTTAAAGCAAATCTGTGATTTGAGCTAGGAACCATTGCTCTAAATTCCTTCAGAGTCCAGCTGTAGTCTCATCTCTTCCACAGAACTTTCCCCAATACCCCAACCCACAACTCCCTCTCTGTCCTCTGATCTCCTGCACAAGTCACCTGGAACTTAACATATTCCACTACAAACTGTTGTTTGGAGTGGCCTTATGAGTTTTACATGACTCTTGCTAGCTGTGTGATCCTTGACACATCACTTAACCTCTATCTGCCTCAAGTGACTCCTTTGGACTTAGTGGTGAAGAGAGTTCCCCATGCTAATATAGCACAGATGCTATATTGTTACATATCTTTTTGCATATATGTCCTATGTCCCAAATTAGATGACATGTTCCTTGAGCACAGAGACCATTTTTCGCAATATCTTGTATATGTTTGATCAGGGAGATGATGGTGTCTATATAACATGATTAAGTAACAATTCCTCTCTAGGTGCCTTCCAAACCTATGATTCTATGAACAAATTATGAATGGTAGAGTTAGTTGAGTATCAGCCCCAATAGAGAGGACAATGGGACCACAACAATTCTTTGAATAAAGTACTGGGTTACTTGGAACTGGATGCACTAATATGCAATTATAGCAGCAAACATAGAGCTGTGCACATAAAAGCATTTGATCGATATTTGTTGAATGAATGAACAAATGCACATATTGACCCACGTGTAACTGCAGTTGCAATTTTAGGAATACTCATTTTTTAAACAATTTAGTGGCAATATTTCCAGACTTCTCAAGCAGCTAATTCTGCATCACTAAAGAAAGTTGTATCCTGAAGCCTTGAAACAAGCCTCTCTAGGAAAGAAATTTTGCCACAACAACCAGAAGGAAAAAATCCCCAAAATAATTTCTCATGACCAGTACAAGTGATAGAATCAAATCAAGCATGCCATAGGGTTCAATAAAGTAGATTCTAATGAAAACACCACTAGATTGGCAATCAGGAGACTTAGATTCTTGTCCTAGCAAACTCTCTGTGTGACTTTGGACATATCATTTCTCAATTTCCTCACCTGTATAATAAAGGGTTTGGGCCCAATAATCTCTAAGATCCCTCCTAGCTCTTATATTCTGTGTTCTGTATTCTAAAGCTCTTTCTAGCTAGGTGGTCTAGAGCATTACTCTTGGAGTCAGGGAAACATGGATCTGAATCCTGCCTCAGACAGCTACTAGCTTTGTGGCCCTGGACAAGTCACTTAACCCCTTCCAGTCTTGGTTTCTTCATCGGTAAAATGTGGAAAACAATAGCACCTACCCACAGAGTTGTTCAGGGATCAAAAGAAATAGCATCTGTAACAAACCTTAAAGTGCTATATAAATGTTAGTTACTAAGATTCTCTGAAAGTAAATACATAAAACAGAAGAGAAAACAGGATTGTCCTTAACACTAATGATGACAGGTGTAGCACTTTAAGAGGCTGAAAATAAAATTGTTTTTAAAAGGCAAAAAATGGATTATCTGTTTTCCAGAAGATTGACTCAAAGTTGGGATTTATGTGGAAGCACACCTTCACATTTCACTTCCTTCTATTAATTACACTGCCATTCATCATCCATCATGGTAATAACTTGCTCTCAACTGGAATGGTTCTGAGATGAAATATATTTTCTTCACTGTGTGGAGCATTGCAAAATGAAGTGATTGAGCAATTTTTAACACCACAATCAAAAGATTTTCAAGTACTAGATGTGCTCATTCAAATTTTATCTTTGGCACCTGTATCTTATTTTAAATGGACTTTATATTTCCAAGCACTTAGACAGAGTTTGAGGTAGTAAATAGTTTTTCAGCCAGGAAGTCTTGGGTTCAAATCCCACCTCTGCCCCATGCTTACTGTGTGGCTCACTTAACCTCTCAGTGCTCTAGGCAACTCTTGAAGGACTGAAGGATTGAAGGTGGCAGGCTACACAGGAAGAGGAGAATGTCTTCACCCAGGAGTTCTTTATACCAATGAAATCATACTCCATTCCCTCTGCCCTTGAATTCCCTTAGTCTCCAAATGAAAAGTTCCATTAAGACAGTAGGGCTTTATTAAAACCATATAAGCATACCCATTTTCAAGCTTTTTAGAAAAAACAGTAAATAAGCCACAATATTCTTATATTTGACAAGATTAAAAAGGAAGTTAACTATTTTAATCATATTTAATTTTAATGCAATATTTTAGCATAATTTTGTAAACCAATAGCATATGTCTAGAACACCAAGGAAACAGTTTATCTTAACCATTATGACTATTTTTCAAGGAAAAAATTCATGGAAGAGAAATGAAAATGTATGGCAAGTGGGCAATAGCCCTAACAATGGTTTGCAGTACTGACTCAGAACTATAACACAGACATATATCACAGCATAAAGATTGCAACCCACCCGAGACCCCAGCTCAAAATGCAAATAGCATGAAGAAGCAAATTTAAAGCAATCATCCATCCCTGTGTACAACTTTAAGGCAGAATTGTCTGCTAACATAAAAGCAACATATTTTTTGACAAGGAAAATGTCTTTTTTAAAAACTCTCTACAAAAACCAGTTCCTATAATCCTAGCTAAGGAAGGACCCCACATTGAAAAATCACATCGATAAATGAAAAATAACCCCATTATCAATATAACCTACATTTATTAGTCCTTCAGAGCAAATCAAGAAGGATTCCTTAGCCAAAAAAGAAACCCAGCATGATAGGGATTGCACAAACACATTAGAACAGACAGTGATATAGAGATAAATTCCCCCACCCTACCCTTGGGTCTCTGCTGTTTTAAAAACCAATCCAAACACAAGTCACAGGACAAACAGTTTGTAAAAACTACGTTTTAATGTCCATGAACATTTCACCCTCCCTGGTGATGAAGAAGAAACAAGACTGTGGTACTGAAGTTCCTCCTTTCACTTCCATAGTTTTGCTAAGCACTTCAGACACTAGACAGAAATACAGAAAAGGCATGTGTTTACCTGACCAGCAAGTGTAGGAGTGTGTATGTGTTTGGGTGTTTGGGTTTATGTGTGTATTTAAACATTTACAAATGTACCGTTCCAAGAAACCAATTCCTTAAGCAGTTTAATGTAAACCATTTGGAGTGAAGGGAGTTATTTTGCCCAGTGAAATCTCTCCCTCACAGTCCAGCTCGCACACTGAATCAGTTGCAAGATCATGATTCGGGGAAGTTTGGGAAATCTGAGACATCCTGTCAAAAGGACCATCATCATTTCCACTTACAGAGTCAACCACATTAGGGATCATGTTGACGTAGGCAGTGGCAATCTCTTTGTGGAATACTGTGTCCTGGTTGTAAGAGATGAGCTCATTGCTAATGTTCACTGTCTCCACCGGGGTTCCAGCACAGAAGTGGCTGCACCCCAGAAGGTTGGCAAATACCTTTCGAAAGTCAGCATTGAAGGCATAGATGATAGGGTTGAGGGATGAGTTGGCCCACCCAAACCAGACAAATATGTCAAAAGTTGTCTCACTCACACAAGGGAAGCCAGCTTGGGGGTCTCCAGGGTTGTCACAGAAAGGAACCATGCAGTTCAGAATGAAGAAGGGGAGCCAGCAGCAGACAAAGACCCCCATGATCACAGATAGCGTCTTTAGGACTTTGGTCTCCTTCCTGATGGAGGTCTTGAGGCTGTTATGATGCGGGCAGTCCATTCGGTTGCTCCGGCAGCTCTGAGCATGCTCCGCAGCCCTCTCCAAGGAGGAAATCCTCCGAATCTGCACCTGGGCTATGCGATAAATCCTCGTATAGGTCACGATCATAATGGCCACCGGTATATAGAAACTGATCAGGGAGGAGGAGATGGCATAAGTCCTGTTGAGACTTGAGTCACAGTTCTCAACTCCCTCAGTCACGAGTTCCTCTGTCTCCTCTCCCCAGGGGGTCCCATTGGTGAAAGTAGATGGAGGAGACTGGTTTCTAGCAAAACCCTCTTGATCTTTATGCCAATTGAGCTGCACAGGGATGAAAGAGATGAGGATGGACAAGGCCCAGGTTGCACTGATCATGATCGAGGCCACCCTCTGGGTCATCTTGCGCTCATAACGGAAGGGGCTGGAGATGGCCCAGTAGCGGTCCACGCTGATGACGCACAGGTTCAGGATGGAGGCCGTAGAGCACATGATGTCAAAGGCCACCCAAATATTGCAGAAGGCCCCAAAGGGCCAGTAGCCGGCCACCTCTGCTACGGCTTTCCAGGGCATGACTAGGAGGGCTACAAAGAGGTCAGAGATGGCCAAAGACACAATGAAGATGTTGGTCATCTTGGAGCGCAGATGTCTGTATCGGATGATGGCCACACACACCAACACATTCCCCAGCAAGGTCCAGAGAATGAGGAGCGACAGGAGGCTGGCAGTGACTATCTGCGCCGGCCCCAGAATCTCCCGGCTGTTCCCACCTGCCCCTTCGGGGCCCCAGGCTCCTGCTGGGGGCAGCTGCAGCTGCAAGAGCAGCAGCGGCGGGTACAGGGTCCGGTTCCGTCGGGGTGGTAAAAGCATGGCAGGGCCTCCAGGGGCGCCGGGCACTGGGCGGCAGACACTTCACCCGAATGCCCCTGGCGAAGCCCCATTGGCGCTCCCCCTCCCCCAGGGCTCCTGCGCCCCGCGGGCAGTTGCCCTCCGGCTGCTATGGGGCTTCCGTGCTGAAGCCCAGGGCTGAATCTCCGCGCTGCTCAGCAGCTGCCACAGCCACCGGGGATCCGGAACAGAGCGGGGAAGAAGATTTCGGGGCTCCAAGCGTCGGGCCCCGAGGCTCTGCTCTTTCGTCTCCTCTGCCTCCGCTTGGAGCTCAGACCGTGCCCTCGGTTTAACTCCTAGCGTCCCGCATCCCTTGGGGAGGGTTAAGTGAAATTGCCAACCGAGTGGATTGGCGGGGGAGGGGAATCTCCCTGTCCCCCTTGTCCCCAGTCACTGCCCCGTGCACAGCTGGGGTTAAAAAGCGGCTTTCCACTTGTTTCCTACCTTCCCCAGCCCTGGGGTCTGTTAGCTACAGCGCGCACCTCGAGTCCAGCCGCTGGGCGCCCTTGGCTGTTGGCTCTATCACCTGCCCCAGCGCTGGGGCGTAGGGGCTGCTGACTCTCCCGGTTCTCTGCCCCGCCGGGGCCCCGAGATAGGGAGCTCCTTGTAACTGCCGCTATGGTTCTGTCTGGGATCGGAAGTGAAGAAGGAAGAGAAAGAAGAAACACCTCTAGCCCGCCTTGCCTGGGAATAACGCTCTCCTGCCTGCCCGCCTGCCTGCCTGCCTCCTTCCCTCCCTCCTTCCCTCCCACCTTACTCTATTCCGTCCCTCCCTCCCCCTTGAGCCTCCACTCTCCTTTTCTCTCCTTCTCTCCCTCTCCCTTCTCCCCCCTCCCCACAGCCCCAGTATTACCTATTTCTATCTGGTCTCCCGCCTTCTACCCTCTGATTGTCCTCACATCAGCTACGAATCTGAAGTCAGCAGTTTATAACTAAAGGTGAGGACTTTTAAGGTCTAGGAGATGTCCAAATGCCAAACCACAGAAGCACATGCCAAGTCGTGCCCGGGAGCAGGCCCGGGGGCAAATTTCCTGCCCCGTTGCCCCCTGACTCCCCTATCTTGGCTTCTTAATTAGAGCCAACTGAGCACTCTCCCACTATTCTGCAGGAGCCAAGTGGAAGTTCCCGAGCTTGAGGTGACAGTAGCTTTTTTTTTTTAAAAAGGCAAGAAATCAGGTGTGATGAAAGGTGTATACTTCGTAGAGGTGCACCGTGAGATAGCGGAAAGCCTTGGTTTTAGGGCTGGGGAGAGCTGGATTGCAACTTGTTAGCCATGAAATCTTGGGGAAGTTTCTTCACTTCTTCACTTCAATTTTCTCACCTGTAAAATGGGGATACAAATAATTGCACTATCTACCTCACAGGCTTCCTGTGAGAATTTTATACGTGTGAACTATTATTATTATCACGGGAGAGAGATCACTGCCCCCAGCAAGTGTCTGATAAGGGAAAGTTTCCCAAGTGGCCCTCCTTCTACTCCGAGGACTAAGCATATTTCTTAAAATGATTTTCACTTAAATGAGTTATGCAAGGTCCAATTCAGCATAAATTCTAGGGCTAGTTTCTTCTGTTAAATTATAATTCTTAGATAGGTTGACATAGGAAAAGGAGGGGAATAGGGGGCAGAGATGGAACAGAATCACTTCCCTGAAGGCTTGAACCTGAAATTAAACAAACGTGTAAGATTGTTTATGTATGTCCTTGTGCTAGGTTACTGGAGTGGGGGTGGGGGTGCAAAGTTGAAAAAACGACCCAACCTCTACCTTCAAGGAGCTTACAAGGGAAGACAAGATAAGTTTAACAAGTGTAATCCAATGAGTACAAAGGAGAGAGCCAAAGTAATATAAGAAAATAGGGGCTGCAGCAGGAGAGAGAAGGGGAGAAGAGAGATAGAGACAGAGACAGAGAGACAGTGACAGAGAGAGAGCCTTTCTCTTATCAGATTCCACGTCACTTTGTTTTCCTCTTGCATAATGATCACGTTCTAGTTTGTATTATATTTATCAGGGCACAAGTCCTTTCTTTCCTACTAGACAGCCGTAACTATGAAGACGACAACAACAACAATAACTAAGATTATAGGCAGCACTTTACAAAGCATTTTACAAATATTATCTCATTTTGTACTCACAACAATCCCAGGAGGGAGACACTATTATTATTCCCATTTTACCGATGAGGAAACTGATGCAGATGGAAGTTAAGTGAGTTGGCCAGAATCACACATCAGCTAATAAATATTTGAGGATTTGAACTCTGGTCTTGTTGATCCCAGGTTCAGCACTACTAACTATCCACAGCCAGTTAACTAAGCACAGGCAATACTTTATCTTTGTCTCTTCCCCCCACCCCCAGAGTACCGGGTAAAAACTTAATCAGTGTTTATCAAAAGAAAGTAAATGAAAGAAGAGTCAACATTCATCTGACTTTGCCTCTGTCCTTGAGCTGACAAATTTGTTTTGTTAAATTACTCACCATCCCCTTCTCAATTCTTACCCATCCCTACTTAGAATTAGTCCCAAGTAAATTATAACTAGGTGTTTTGGTTTGTTGTTTTGTTTTGTTTTTTGGTGTGTGTTTTTATTTGGTTTGGTTTGGTTTATAGGGTCATGGTAGCAATGTATGGATATGTTTGGGGTTTTTATTGTTTTTTTGTGAGGTTGCCACTTATGTTGCCATTTTAAAAAACATTTTATATATTCATAGAACTTGGGATTTGTAAGGAACTGCAGAGGTCATCTAATCTGACCTTTATCTAAAATAAAAGGTCTAAGGCATCCCTGACATGTTCTGATCCAGCTTTCTATGCCTCCAGTGATAGGGGGTTCACTATCTTAAAGCAATCCATTCTTTAATTACTGTTTTTCAGTCCTGTCCCACTCCTTGTAACCCCACTAAGGATTTTTCTTTGAGTGGTTTGTCATTTCCTCCTCCAGCTCATTTTACAGATGAGGAACTGAGGCAAACAGGGTTAAGTAACTTGCCAGGGTCACACAGCTAGTAAGTGTCTGAGGCCAGATTTGAACTCAGGAAGAGGAGTTTTCTTGACTTCAGGCCCAGCACTCTATCCACTGCACCACCTAGCTGCCTAATTTTTGATTGGACAGCTATTATTGTTACAGAATTTTTTTTATTATACTGAAATGATCCTCCCTGTATCTTTGGAGTCAGGCAAAAAAAAAAAAGAGAGAGAGAGAAAAAGTTTAATCCTTCTTCCATATAACAACCCTTCACATATCTGAAGATTGTATCATCTCCTCTCTCCCATCTCAACCTCTCAGTCTTTTTCTTCAGGCTGAACATCCCCAGTTCTTTCAACTTCATAGGCCTGTTCATCCACCTCTAGACCTACTCTAGCTTGTCAAAATCCCTCTCTAGCAATTTGGAACTATGCCCAAAGGTCTATAAAACTATGCATACCTTTTGATCCAGCAATATCACTACTGGGTCTGTATCCCAAAGAGATTGTAAAAAGGGGAAAGGACCTATTGGTACAAAAATATTTACAGCAGCTCTCTGTGTGGTGTCAAAGAATTGGAAATTGAAGGTATGTCTATCAATTGGAGAATGGCTGAACAAATTGTATATGAATGTAGTGGAATACTATTGTGCTCTAAGAAATGATGAGCAGGAGGATTTCAGAAAAATCTGGAAAAACTTACACGAGCTGATTCTGAGTGAAGTGAGCAGAACCAGAAAAACATTGTACACAGCAACAGCAACATTGTGTGATGATTAACTACGATAGACTTAGCTCTTCTCAGGAACACAATGATCCAAGACACTTCCAAGACGCAGGATGGAAAATGGTAACCACATCCAGAGAAAGAACTATGGAGTCTGAGTGCAGATCAAAGCATACTACTTTCACATTTTTTTTTATTTTTTCTTTTTGTTCTAATTCTTTTTCACAACATGACTACTTTTGGAAATATGTTTAACATGATTATACATGTATAACCTATATAAGATTGCTTGCTCTCTTGGGGAGGGGGGAAGGGAAGGAAGGGAGGGAGAAAAATTTGTAAATTTCAAAATTTTACAAAAATGAATGTTGAAAACTATCTTTAAATGCAATTGGGAATAATACTATTAAGGAAAAAATCCATCTCTAAAAGTAGTGTCAAGAACTAAGCACTTTTCTGGATCAAGCCTGAGAGACACAGAATTTAACAGAACTATCAATGCTCTTTTTCTGAACACTATACTTTCTATGGGTAGCAAAGTCTTGAAGTGGATAGAGCCAGGTGGAATCAGGAAGACTCATCTTTGTGAGTTCAGATCCAGCCTCAGACACTTACTAGCTACATGACCCTGGGCAGGTCACTTAACCCTGTTTGCCTCAGTTTCC
This sequence comes from Vombatus ursinus, assembly GCF_900497805.2. Taxonomy (NCBI): domain Eukaryota; kingdom Metazoa; phylum Chordata; class Mammalia; order Diprotodontia; family Vombatidae; genus Vombatus; species Vombatus ursinus. The sequence goes on along the minus strand of NW_020954596.1, from coordinate 18,634,105 downwards.
TTCTCTATAAAATGAGGAGAAGGAAATGGCAAACTACTCCAGTATCTTTGCCAAGAAAACCTTAAATGGGATCATGAAGAGTCAGACATGATTGAAATGACTTAACAACAACAAAATCCTTTCTATTAACACAAGAAGGGTAGACTGTGAACTTGGTTTTGTTTAGTCATCTGTCCATTCAAATTTCAGGATTCTATTAGATTTTGTTGGCAGTTTCCTGCCCAGCCCCTATTTTAAGATGTCCTTTCCCAGTTTCCCAAAATAATTTCTATTTGCAACTAAACATGTTGAAGGAGGGGACTCAAATACTTTACTCATCTTTTCACACAAGAAAAGAGAAAGATACACTCACAGCTCCTGTTCCCTGAGGACATGCTGTCAGAAATTGCCGAGATACTACCTGGTATGGCAAAGCAACCTCGGTCAGGGGCAAATTCACCTTGGCTACTAACTAGCAGTATGACCTTGGGAAAGTCCTTCCTCCCTCCACACCTCAATTTCCTCAACTATAAATAAAGGGTATCAGAGAGTAAAAGTGAGCATCAAATGTAGAATCATGCATCTAGAGCTGGAGGAAACATTAGGTCTTATTTTATAGATATGGAAATAAGAGAGTTACCTTGTTACAAAACTACCCTTCACAGTCAGAGATTACACTAATGTTGATGTTGCCATCAGGGTGCTTGGGTTTGACTTAAGAGACTAGTGGAAGATGGCATTTGTTTTAACACTTCCAGCACAACTGTATGGCCAAGAATAAGGTGAACTAACACCAAAACCATCAGTTGGCCAATTAGCTCAAGGTCATCCTGTTACCCTAGTAATAGTGAAACTGGTATTTCCACTTTCCTGCCATTTGTCTCTTTTATATAGCTGCAATTAGACCATGGCAAACCAAACCAAACAGACAACATTTCACAGTCTCATATTGCTTGCAGTGTTAGTCCTGACATCATTCTGCTCCAGACTTTAGACTTACCTAACACTCTCAGGTATTTAAAATTTCCTTGGCCAATAAACCATACACTTTCTCAGTGCAAAGCTCAGTTCGAGTAACTATGGAGTACTACAGGGTCTATAGAAAAATATAAAAATGGATCCTGGTAATCTGGGTAAAATGTACACAAATGGAAAGATAAGTCAGTCAACAAGCATTCATTAGAAGGTGTGCTATTGTAAGAGTATGAGCTCCTTGAGAGCGGGGACCATCTCTTGCCTTTCTTTGTATCCTTAGCACTTGGTGCTGAGCCTAACACAAGGTAGGCACTTAATGAGTGCTCATTGATGCTGACTGTTGAGTGATAAGACCAGGTACTATAGAATTGGAAAGGGAGAACTGGTCAGTGAGGGCCCAGTTCTTGGAGTAGGCTCAAATTTGCCTTTCTTGTTGAGTTGTACATAGTACAAGCAATATTCTCTTCCTGGTATCTTATCTACTGTTATACCATGTCCTGAAGTGAATTTAGTGGAGATTCATTGAAAAAAGAAAAGGACTTTCAGGGCCGGGAGTCACAAGGTACCCCTTTGGCCCCACATATTCCCTACATGTGTGCCTCATTAACTTTATAGTTTAAGTTTGAATATCCTCTCCCCAGGGCCTAGGTGTTTGCAGAGGGGAGAATGAACTTCCTATATGGGAGGATAAGGAGTGTTTTGTAATTTCTGTTCTGTTCTGTTCTACCTTCTCAGTAAGTTCTCTTTTTGAAAAACCTAATTGATATCAACTGATCGATGAGATTCATGAACAATAGTATCAGAAGCCACAACTCCTCAGGGTTACCCTCTAGAACCCAGAGGGGATGAGTAATCAGCCACCCCCTGAGGCTCCAACCTACCAGTATCAGGGGAGTCTGGAAGAATGAGTCAAGAGGATGTTACATAATGAAAAAGACCCTGAAGTAGAACTCAAGAAATCTGGGTTCTAATCTTGACTCTCCCATCCACTAGCTGTGCAAACTTATACAAATCAATTCCCTTCCCTGGGCCTCAGTTTCCTTACAAATAAATTAAGAGTGCTCTGAGGCAGCACGGACAGTAGGAAAAAACACTGGCTCTTAGTCAAAAGACCTAGATTCAGATGCCACCTCTCATGCTTACACCTTATGTGACTTTGGGCAAGTCACTTGACTTCCCTGGGTCTAAGTTTCCTCATCTGTAAAATGAATAGATTAGGGGGCAGCTAGGTGGCACAGTGGATAAAGCACCAGCCCTGGAGTCAGGAGGCCCTGAGTTCAAATCTGGCCTCAGACACTTGACACTAGCTGTGTGATCCTGGGCAAGTCACTTAACCCCAATTGCCTCACCCCCCAAAAAAATGAATAGGTTAGCCTAAATGGCCACTGAGGTCTCTTCCTGTTCTAGATCTCTGGTCCATAATTAGATGGTCCCTAAGGAGCTCTAATATTCTATGTTTGATATTCTAAGGTGCCTTCCAGATCTGATGTTCTGTATTCTATTTGCTAAGGTCCCTTATGGTTCTAGCACTGTTTTTAAGCTCTACTATTCTATGATGGTTTGAAGTACCCTTACCATCCTGGGCAGCCTCTTCTGGACCTGTGCTTACCTGTCTGTGTCCTTTCTAAAACATGGCATCCAGAACTGAACTATTTAGTTCAATAAATTCTAGAGGATTTCAGAGATAAGAATGATTATGTGGATGAGATACACAGGGCATTTTCTTGAACCCCACGTACACATAAAAATTAATGGGGCTTAACATTTAAAGAAGTATTGAGTAAAAATCAAAACCCTTTGACATCCCAAGGGATTTTAGAGACATCCGTTGGTAGGAAAATAAGTAAAAGACAAAAGGCAAGAACTGGGAACTATCAGAACTCGAAGACAGAAGTCCAGGTGTACCGTGTTCAATTCTGTTTAACCAGCACTTATTAATTGCTTGTTCTGCTAGGGGCTAGGGAATATAGTGACAGAAAGACACAAGTCTCTATCTGCATGGATTTTATGGTCTAAGGGAGTGGGAGGGAGAAGGACAGATACGTAAATACACAGAATAAGTAAGGTGAATACAAAGTAGCTGGGGGTGGGCTCAGGAAAGATAACTTCTTAGAAATTAGCAACTGAGCTGAATATTGATGGGAGTTAGCTAGGTATCCAAGAGGTGAGATGAGCATTCCAGACACGGGGAGTACAAAGATACGGAGGCTGGAAATGGGAGGTCACATAGAGATGACGGCAAGTAGGTCAGTCAGATTAGAACAAGGATTGCATAAAGGAGAAGAATGTGAAATCAGATCAGAATGATAGGTGGGAACCACACTGTGAAGGGCTTTAAATGTCAAACAGAAGACCCTGCGGTTTGTCCTAGAGATGATAGGTTGCAATCAGAGCTTCTTGAACATGTAAGTGACATGTGCTTTAGTAAGATCAATTTGGCATCTGTGTAGACAACCTGTGGAAAGGGAAGAGACTTCAGGCGAGATGACCAGTTTTAGAGCTGGAATTTTTTCATGACCCTTTCCTTTAATTTATCGAAGTCACTCTGGATTCAATTCCCATCTTCCATGGCCACTGGTCTTAGTGCCACTTGAGAACTTACTGAGCATACATTCAATTCCTTTTGTTTGTTTGTTTTATTGATGTTTTGTTTTTACATTAAGAACTAAAAATACAGTGGCCTCATCTGAAAGTAATATTCCAAGCTATGGCACACCAACTCCACAGCTCTCTATTTTTAATTATTTTCAGACAGATGTCTGTTTTCTCTCCTTCTATTCCATTGAGAAAAAAGGGAAAAGAAAAATAAAATTTTTGCAACAAATATGCATGCGCAAATAAAACAAATTCCTTCATTGACTCTCTCTCTCTGTATATGGATATATAATATATATACACACACATACTAAATACACATATAGACTATATGTACATACATATATACATGTATCATTGACCATACACAATATATACCTATATGTTGACTACATTCACATATGTACATGTATCGTTGACTACATATACACAAATACATATATACATTGACTATATGTACATATATCATTGACTATATGTGCTGTATATAGACTAAATATACATATATATCATTGACTACATATACCTAACTATATATTGACTATATATACATACATATGTATATATGTGTCTTTGACTATACACACAATATATACATATATTGACTATATAGATATCATTGACTAGATATACATACAACATATACATATATTAACTGTATATACATACACATATACATATATACATATGTATATATGTATATGTGTGTATGTGTGTGTATATATATATATTTCTGCTCCCTAAATCTATCACTTCTCAGTCAGAATGTAGATAGCGTGCATCATCATTAGTCACCTGGAGTCCTGGAAGGTCATTCAACTAATTAGCATTTTTACGGCTTTTAAAATTATTTGTCTTTACAGGGTTGTTGTATAAAATTCTGATTCTACTGATTCTATTTTTCATCAGCTTATAAAAGCTCTCAAAATTTTTCATTTCTGTAGTACTGATGTTATAGCATAAATTGTTTTTCTGATTTTGCTCACTCTAGTCTGTAGCAGCTCATCAATTCCAATGTATTTATATGCAAGTGTTAAATACTGGCCCAAGATTGCACTGTATGACTTCCCTTGATAACAACCAGAATAATACACCCCCTTGGAATGTGCTCCTCCCACCCATTGCACTCCTACCTGTGTGGAATAGTGACCATTAATTCCTACTCCAATGGAAAAAGGTGGCCTGTGAGACAATGCCTTGTGTATGTCACCCCTTCCTCACTGTTCTCTTCTACCCAGTTCATATGTATATAGTGCTCTAAAATCCTCTCTACACAAATTACCTCATTTGATCCTTGAAACAACCCCATGAGGTAGGCGCGATTATTATTATTCTCAATTTGCCGATGAGGGAACTAAGATTCAGAGAATTCAGGTGACTTGCCCAGTATCCCCCAGCCGAGCATGTAAGTCAGGATTCGAGCTCAGAGCTTCCTGACTCCAAGGCCAGCAGTCTAGCAACTATCCCCACTCTTCTCCTTCCTTAAGTCATCAGTGAAGAAATTGAGACTCAGAGATAAAATGACTGACTCAAAGCAAACTAGACAATACAAGATAGAGACAGGATTCGAATCCAGGTCCCCTGATGGCAGATTTAAATAAGACAAAGTCTATCATGGAACTTAGAGTCTAGGCATTTAAAATTAGTGTTTTAAATATAATATTGAAAAATGAAATTGAAAAGAGTAGTATTGGAAAATGTCCTTTGTGGTGTGGTGTTTCACAGGTAGTCGCCAACATTGCCTACCCTGGTCACTGTGGGGCCTTATTTTTGTTTTTTAACTTTATACCTTATCTTTGATCGTGGATTTGAACAACAATGAGCAGGTTGGGAAGATATTTGAGGTAAGGAGGGAATTGCAGGCAGGCACATGGTAACCTGTCCCTAAAATCATACCACATGGGCACCTGCCTTCCCGTAAGGCCATCCTTTCAATATCTCCACTCTCTATCACCCTGCCCCAACCCCCACCCTCCACAGTTTCCTACCCAATATCTTATTCCCACAGGGCCTTGCACTCTCTTAAAACCATAGAATGTAAAGGCTGGGAAGGCTCTTATATATCATTCAGCACAATTGTCTTATTTTCCAGATAAGGAGACTGTGGCTGAGACAGAGGAAGTGCTTCAGACCTGACACTCGCACTGGTGTCTTCTCTTAGCCTGTGGAAGGCCCTGAAGCCCTCATTCCCAGGCTCCAAGGGAGTCTGCCTTCCTTGTTGCCACCATCAGACATTGCTTGGGGAACCAGTTTGGGAGGGGAGGGGAGTGTCAGGGAGAAAGGTTGCATTGCCTTGAGCCAAGTGAGGAGGGATGCGACTAGCAAGGATGTTGACTGAAGACCTGTAAGACAAACCATCAGTTACTAAAACCTTGAACTCGCCCTTCCCCAGTGTTTTTCTGACCTTGCTCAAGGTCCATCCCCCAGCTTTGGACCTATTTCTCCTGAATTCATAACATTTTGGAGTTGTTGCCTTCATGGATATCTGGCAGTGACCTCAGAATGACTTGGTTGTTGGTTACTCTCCTGATACCTGGAGTTAAACAGCAAGTCTAACTGAAACCATGTCCTTTTCTGATTAATAATAATAACAGCAACAATTCACATTTCTATAGCAAAGCTAAAGCAGAATCAACAACTATCAATTGGGCAATGGCTAAACAAGCTATGTACATGAATGTAATACAATATTATTGCACAGTAAAAACACTGAGAAGCTTAAGAAGACTTCTATGAATTGATGCAAAGTGAAGTAAGCAGAACCAGGAAAAAGATACACTTTCTAGATATAGATATGCATACATATATACACATGTGTGCACATACATACATGTACACATATACATACATGTATATGTATACATGTGTGTGTATAGTAATTATGTAAATGAAAAGAACAATGCCAAAGTGAAATTGAAGGCTGTGTAATTATTATGACCAAAGAAAAGCTATGAAAATTTAGCTCCCTCTCAACTTGGCAGAGGTTGGGCACTGCCAGCGTAGAACACTGCCTATAATCTCAGACTTGCCTGAGGTGTTAGATAGTTTTATTGAACTTTTTCCTCCTTTCTTTTTTGTTCTTCATTATAAGGAATGATGCTGTGGTGGAGGAGGCAGAGGGATATATTGTGAAATGTAGATGGTGTTAAAAAAAAAAGGTATCAACAACAAATTTTTTAACCAATTCATATTTCTGTGTTAGCTTATTTTACAGAACACTTATCATAATAGTGCACTAAATTTCAATCTATTTTAGAATGGAGCAATAGATCACAATAGATTTTATAGAATACTCACAATAACTTTGTGAGGAAATCTGTCAATCATTATCATCTCCATTTCATAAATGAGGAAACTGAGGCACAGAGGGACCTGTATTATCTTTACATAGCTCCTAAGAGGCAGAACTGTGACATAAGGAGGTCTTCTGCTCTCCAGTTCATTAGTCTATAGGGCAGGTAGCCTGACTCACCCAGCCTGCTCATCCCCAAACAATCAATAACCCAGTTTGGATGCCCATCCTATCCTGATCCCTCCTATTCCCAATCCCTGTCAGACCTCAATCCAGAGTTTCCTTCCTAGTTCCATTTCATTGCACTCTGGAAGACATCTGGGAAAAGATTATTAGCAGCAGCTGGGCCTCATCACTGAGCCTTTAACATGGCTCCTGGAATGCCAATTCTATCACACTCCTAAGCTAGGACTTCTATTCCAACTATATTACATTTTCTCTTTTGTCCTACCAGAGGACCTAGAAGGGTCAAGGTTCTATTAGGTGCTGACATGTGATTGACAAGACAATTTAGTTAAGGACTATTTGCATTACATCTGACAGGTCAGGCAGCTGGCTTTTTAGTTATCCTGCTTCACACAGGAAAGTAACCTCAGAGAACATTTCACTGCACCCCAACAGTGGAATTTCATCATCTTGATGTCACAATCAGAAAGGCAGAGCAAATGAACTGTGGGATAGGAAAGCAGCAGCTGGTGCCTGCGTGGCTGTCCACAACCTGTGGTACAGCCGCACCCAAGAGAATGGAGAAGGGTTTAGTAAGTGTGGTCAAGGACACACTCATTGTTGTTTGCTTGTGATATGGCATGATCGTTGCCCATCTCTTTTGTTATATGTTGTGCCTTAAGACACCTAGCAGCTTTCTGTACAATCCCCAGGGACATATACAATGTGCTACACACACATGAGAAAACTCAGCCAGGTAAGCTGACTGCCAAAGTTTCACTGTTCTGCCACACAGAGACCTCATATGGTATTCTCCTACAATGGTCAGTTCTATAGTGTAAAGGCCAGCTTAGCAATGCAGGCCCAGAAGCCTAGGCTAGCTTTGCTTTTATAAGGTCTCCAGGAGAAAATGAAGTTGGTGCTCTCATCAGGGTTATTGGCCACAGCTGATGCCCACATAGCCTAGAGCAGTGCTTCTTAAACTGTGGATCATGACCCCATATGGGGTCATGAAAAATTCGGCGATAGTAAAAGGTTTCTGAATGTTCAATGACCAAAAATTAATTCAAAGTCAAACCTGTAATGAATCTGAGTTGTTTCTGGCAGCACTTGCCAGTGTTGCATTGAGCAACTTCACTGCAGCCTTGATTCTGAACACAAAGCATGTGCACTTTGCACTATGCATGCCTTTGGGCATGCTGAAATGCTGCTGAAATGTGAAAGGGGGTCACAAGTGGAAAAAGTTTAAGAAGACCTGCCTTAGAGATCACTTGCCCTCCCTTACTCATTGTGGTAACACATGGGGAGTTACTATGTAAGTAGGGGAGTACTGTGTAAGACCAGTTCATGAGTCTGCTATAAACTCCAATTCAAAAATTTCAATCTGTCAATTTTTTATGTACCCACAATGTGCAAATCTTTATGCTGAGTGCTAGGGATGCACATATGAAACAATATGTAATTCTTTCACTCAAGCAGTGGACAATCTAATGGAGAGAATGAGATATTTATACAGCTGAACTGGCAGCGCATGGCTAAATCATTCCTCTTCTTCCTTCTCTTCTGTTAGTGATGGAGCAGGGATGCAGGAGGGCACATGAGTGTTAGAAATAGGACTCAGTTTCCCATAATGCTTCAAACTGGTGGTTGCATGCAAAAGAGAGGAGCATAGGTCCCAAAAGAGAGTAGAGGTATCCGGGAAGAAGTCACACAACAGCAAGAGACTTCCAGGAAATAGAGGAAGGAGAGAAGTCATGAGCTGCCTGTAGTGAGTGGACAGAGACCTTGGCCAAAAGATAGGCAGCCAGCAGTGCCTGATCCAAGACTTGTACTGGAAGACAGCAAGTGAAAAGCTACAAAGTCAGTGATGGCAGAAGCAGAGGGACTCTGAAACTAAACACAGCGAAGGCAGCAGCAATAAATGGACAGCAGCAAAGGCCAGAAGCAGGAAAAAGGCAATTCACCCAAAATAGTCCCAGGACCCAGAACAGCAGTGAACCAAGTACTGGGACTTATACTTGTTGGTGTCATGAGTTTTCTACGAGGACTCCGCTTACTTGAAAGGAAAGCCTTTGAGACCTCGCTAGGATATAATGCAGGTGAATGGGAATAGTAGGGCTGAGAAATATAGATGATTAGTAGAGACCTTCAAGGAACCTGTGTTCCTTGAAGTGTGTGTGTGTGTGTGTGTGTGTATTTTATATAATATAATGTATAATTTATATATATGTATGCCGTATGTATTCAAAGTAGGATTCTGGAATTATCTTGCCAGAAACAGACATCCACTTGAGCAGAACTGGGAAATGGGGAGGAGGTTAGGGTTAGGTGCTACTCTAGACCCCTAAGAAATAAAGCCCTAACCCACCAGCTTTTCCCAGAACCTTTCCACTTGGGCTCATATGACTCAGTGTAACCGTGACAGAGAAGGATGAAGATGTATGCTCGACTTTGGATCCCACATGGAAGTCGTATTATCTTTATTTTATGAAGAATGCCAGAATCATATGCCTCTGGTGCCTCTGCAGGGGCTAAGCTTCTGGGTATTGAAAGAGGAATATCAATCTTTGGGTTATATCATTATGTATTTGGAGTTTCCCTTTTCCACTTCCTCACTATCAGCCTTCTCACCCTAGAGATACCTCTACTCCTATGGTCCTCCCTAGCCATGACCATCATTTCAAAAGGTCCCTAGGTCATCATGCTTGCCACTCCAGGCCCCACTTTAGACTCTGGAATTCTCCACCTTCTCCCTAGCAGCCTTGCCCTCACTCTTGCTTCCTTTTGTCTGTTGTCTTCACTCATTAGAACATACATTCTTCAAGGGGAGGAACAGTCTTTTTTGCTTTTGTAGGATATCCCAAAAGTCTTAGTTCAGTCTTCAGTTTTAATGGATTAAGACTTTTGGGACACCCTGAATTACATTCCCAGTGATTAGCATAGTTCTTGGCACATACTAAGTGCTTAACAAATGCTCTATTTGTCTGTCTGTTCCAGAGACGTTGTATGGATCAGCATTTGATGGACATTATGCACTACCCCAGTCGATATTTCTGAGCTTTCAACATTGATTGAGAATGACTTCAGCCTCTTCAGTGGATATAGTATTGTTGTTTTTGTTGTTGTTGGTGGTGGTGGTGGTGGTGGTAGTGTTGGTGGTGGCAGTGGTGGTGGGTGGTCCTTCATTTTCCAAGAAGACCAATAGCATCGTGGAGTGATGTCTTGATTCATTCATGAGTTGGATTTAAGTGAGGCAGGGTTGCACAAAATCGTCAGCCTCACACTCTCTTCTAGAATCATCAAAGTCTAGTGGCACAAAAAACAAAAGAACTAGCAATGGCCCAGAATGCAATGAATGATCTTGGCATCTTCAATATCTAAGGGTTCCATAGCACCTGCTTCAGCTGCCTTCATGACTGTAGGAATAAATTGTTCTCATCTGCCAATCCCAGCCAGGGGAAAATGGATAGAGTGCCAAGCCTAGACTCAAGAAGATCAGAGTTCAGATCTGGCGTCAGACATTTACTGGCTGGGGAACCCTGGGCAAGTCATTTCACCTCGGTTTCCTCATATGTAAAAAAAAAATGAGGATAATAATAGCATCTCCCTCTCAGGGTTGTTGTGAAGATAAAATGAGATAATATTTGCAAAGCATTTTGTAAACCTTAAAACTCCATATGAATTCAGGCTAGTAAGAAGTTCTGTTCCAGACCTTTGGGTACCAAGTTGTTCCCTGCTTTGATAGTACATCTCTATAGGAATAATGCTTCCTGAGGCAGCTAAGCAGAGCACCGGCCCTGGACTCAGGAGGACCTGAGTTCAAATGTGACCTCAGATACATAACACTCATTAGCTGTGTGACTCTGGGCAAGTCACTTAACCCTGTTTGCCTCAGTTTCCTCATCTGTAAATGAGTTGGAGAAGGAACTGGCAAACCACTCCAGTATCTTTGCCAAGAAAACCCCAAATGAGTTCATAAAGAGTCAGATACTACCAAAAATAACTGAACAACAACAATAATAAAATGCCAGCCTGAAAAATAAAAATAAAATGTCTAGCTAAGGAAAGTATATTTTCTCCCACAGGCAATACGAAGGTACTAAAAGGTTTTTAGGCAGTGGAGTGACATGGTCAGGCCTGTGTATTACAAAGTTTATTTTGGCAGCACTGTGAAGACTGGCTTGGAGAGGGGAGAGACTTGGGATAAGGGGACCAATTAGGAGGTTATTTCAATAGTCTAGGTAAGAGGTGACAAGGACCTAGAGTGGGAGCCATGTGTGTATGGAAAGGGATAGAGGCCAGGGATTCGGTGTTACTATCGTACCATGAAGTATGAAATATGGCAGCCTTTGAAAAATCAAAATTATGAGAAGTCCAAAAGGCATGCTTGTTATAAACAGGCTACAGAATGTTACCTGAAATAACAGAAAAGAAAGTATTGTTATGTAGTAAAAATGAGAGATAAGACATGGACAATCCCAGGGCTACACTGGTGCCATGATAGGACTATGGACTGGCAGTTTTATTGGTGTAGGGCCATCCCAAATGAGGAAACTCCCTCTAATAATGCAGATTTCCACCATCTCTGTAACTGACAGTTTTAGAGTATTTCCACCTTCCAGATAGTAAAAGAAGCAGAGAAAGCGCCACCCCAGTACACTGGGTGAATTCTCTATAAGAACAGGGACGAAGACCACACAGAATAAGGAGAGGGGGTAGCTGAAGGGGAGCAATCTGTCCTGATAGAGTAACCAATGAAATCAGAGTCCCACCAAAGAAGAAGCAGGATGGTATAGTGGCTTGGACTTGGAGCCCCAAAGACCTAAGTTCATACTCCTGCCTCTGTATGACGCTTCATACTCCTCTAAGCTATATGACGCTGGGCAAGAGTCCCGAGCCTCAGTTTTCTCATCAGCAAAATGGATATTTTTAGAACCCACCTCACAGGATTGTGAGGATCAATTGGGAAAAATGTATAGCATCTCCTTGGAGAACTTTAAAATGTGATATAAAGGAAAGGTATTAAAATAGCTATGAGTCAATAATCCATCAAAAATATTTGTTGAACATGTGGTATGTACAAGGCCTCATGCTTAGATATTTAAAACTGGGCCATTTTGAGCTCTTTAGGACTGAGATTGGTGACCTTTCCAAAGTGGCTTGCCATGGTTCTCACCCTTCTCCACTTGGGGCAGCAGAAGGAATTGTGAAGGAGAATGCTGACCACACATACTAACCCTTGTTCGCAGGGGACCATGGTGACCACAAGCCAGCTGCCCACAATAGGTGGCTAGAGGCAGCTTTCCAAAGTAGCAAGAGGGAAGACAGTGGATGACATCAGCAACTCTTATGTGTAGCTAAAGAACCAGACCTCGTATTTCTTTAAAACTTACACCATAGGTTGCTGAGTCTCTGTTTAGGAAAACAAAATGTAAGGAATGATATTCAACTCAAGATAGCTGGGCATTTCTAAAAGGAAAGAATGGAGGAGGCAGGAATTCCAGACTGAAAAGTCCCAAAGAGGTGACTCTAAGTTTCTATGATCCTAGGACACTATGAATTCTCTGTAGAAATAGCTGATACAATAAGGACAGATCTTCATGTCAGAGATGGTATTTGGAGGATGGTAGAAGGAGTTATGTTAAACCGAACAAAATGATTCATTACCACAGCAAGTAGGAAAAGCAGAACAGAGATGGGGGTTTGTGGGAACTGGGACCCAAGATAAGGCCAAAGCAGAGTGACCTATGCCCTTGAAGGTGTAAAGGTGAGGGAAGGAGAGAAGTCAGGAGAGGATAAAAAGTCAAGAGGTAAGAAAGGAGAGTTTGCTGATAGTCTTTAGAATTGGGGGGGGGGGTGGCTCCAGACAGGTGAGTAACCAGTCCAAGACGTCATGGTGAGCTGATCTCACCCAGCTAAACTTTGTAGACAATTTCTGCAGAAGTCATTCCTAATGCTGAATTTTAAAGTAGAATTCCCACATCTCAGCACACAGAGGTAGATTTTCTTTGCCTTTTACTTTCAGAATGATGTCAAGTGAGATAGTGCCTGGGGCACAAGTATAGGTTCGTTGTCTGTATTTGTGATCCCAGTATCCCAGTACCTAGTACAGCACTTGGCACCCACCAGGCATGCTTATGGATGGATTGATATTTCATTCAATCATTCTTGCAACAAACAGTCACTAATAATAATAATAATAATAGCTCATACTGGGGTAGCTAGGTGGTGCAGTGGATAGAGCACTGGCCCTGACTCAGGAGGACTTGAGTTCCAATCCGGCTTCAGACACATAACACTAGCTGTGTGACCCTGGGCAAGTCACTTAACCCCATTGCCTAGACCAAAAAAAAAAAAGGAAAAAAGAGTAAGAATAATAGCTCATACTGTAAGCTCTAAAGAACCTTATAAAAATAAGAGGTTATCTGCTGTGTGCTAGACATTGGGGATATACAAAGATAACTTAGATAGCCTGACCTCAAGGAGTTTGTGGGTAAGTAGGAGAGATAAGACATGTATACACTCTAGACTTGAAGTCAGAAAGACCTGAGTTTCAATCCTGCCTCAGACACTTATTGTGCGACCCTAGCTAAGTCATTCAGCTTCTCTCAACCTCAGTTTCCTCATCTGTAAAATGGGGATAATAATAGTGCCTACTTCATAGGATTTTTGTAAGGAATAAATGAGATCATGCATGTAAGATATTATCAAGACATTAAAGTGCTATGTAAATATGAGTTATTAAAATCATTGTTATTATCATACTGGCAAGGCAAAAAGTAATAGTTACCTCAAGAAGGATCCAGATAAAGTGCTGTGAGGACTCAGAGGAGGGAGAGATTGAAGAAGTCTTCCTGGAGTATCTGTATTTGAGCTTTTTGAAGAATGACCGGTGGATGAGTTTGTGGGGTTTCAGCTAATGAGGGTAAGGTGGTCCATACTTATTCCTTTCCATTCCTAAAGCAAAGGTACAGGACTGGTAACGCCTGCAGGAAAGCTCTACCCACTGCCAAACAGGAGGTCTGAAGCTCTTTGGCAAGCCCCAGCCTGAGAAATAGCTGTTATGCCCCTGCTAAGAACAAAGGTTTATCAGGATTCCCTGACCCACCAATAGTTTTGTGGTCTCTCAAAGCCTCTCTTGGTCAGCCAGGACCTGGCTGTCAGGAGCTATGCCCATCTCTAAGGATACCACAGGACAGCTCTCACTGGGTCACACAGTTTGGTGGCAGGACAGTGGGGCAGGGAAGATATCTGGCCCTGAAATAATAATAATCATAGACCCAAGTCAATGATGATTCCCTCCATCTCTAAGGTACGCATCTTCACCTGAACAGCTGCTACCTGTCAGTGCTATATGATATGGTGAATAGAGCACTGAATTTGGAATCAGCTGAGGTTCATAATCCTAACTCTCTTACTAACAATCGGTGTGACTTTGGGTGATTCATTTCCCCTCATCTGTAAAATGAGGGGCTTGGCCTAAATGACCCCCAAAGTCTCTTCCAGCTATAAATCTTCTATGTGCTTTCTGTCTACTTTGATTACTTATTACTAGGAGATGGTCTCTTTCTCAAGCCAGACAGCCCCTAATAATGACCCAACAGGAAGAAAGGTTTCAGCAGAGATGGGAGCTGGGGGGTGGTATTTGAAGAAGAGATTTCCAGGGGGGGAGGGAAGGAGAGAGAGGGGAGAGAGGAGAGAGGAGAGAGAGAGAGAGAGAGAGAGAGAGAGAGAGAGAGAGAGAGAGAGAACATCCCCCAATGACATTTCTCATTCTCTAGACTTTTGTACTTCCTCACTAGTAGCCTTCTCACCTTCAGAATGCCTCTTACCTTCAGTCCTATCCAGGTGAGTCCCAAATGTTCTCCACCACTCCATGTGGTATCCAAGTCATACTTAGTTCATTCCCAACTTTATTTCTCACTTTCTGGCCCCTGATTTCCAGCCCCTTTTAATGTATTGTCTTTCTTCCCTTAAAATGTAAACTCCTTGAAAGTAGAAACTATCTTTTTTTCTTTTTCTTTATTATATTTAATAGATGCTTCTAATTAAGTACTTACTATGAGCCAGGCACAGTGCTAAGCATTGGGTATACATCCAAATAAAAACGAACAAGATAGTCCTAGCCCTCAAGGAACTTAGTAGAAGGAGAGCTGCCTTTGGAACCAGAGGCCCTGAGTTCAAATGCTACCTCTGCCACTTCCTGTGTGAACTTAGACAAGTCACTTGACCTCTCTTGACCTAATCTATAAAAGGAGATAGTTGTTTTCTAATGACTCTTCCAGTTCTAAACCTATGAGCCTATGATCCTTAAAGTGCCATATATTGCTTAATATTAATTCATTCTTCTTCCATTTTGGAAAAACCATGTTGGCTCCAGTACATGGGGAGGGGATATAACCATAAGCTTCCAGACAGCAGCATCCACGTAAGGGTCCAGAACAAGGCACCAGCATACAGGGAGTGCACATCTCTCTGTTCCCTATATTTTTTTGTGTGCATGTCTTATCATCACAGTCAGATAATAAATTCCTCTTAAAAGACAGACCACAGCTCACGCTTCTTTTTTTCTCCCTCCCATCATCGTAGCCCATGACTGGCCACAAAACAAAACATGGACTGGACAGGATATCAGCTTGGAAAAGATTAAGCAGCCTGGGTTTACTCCCTTAAAGTGGAACCAGACACGGTCTGTGTCCCCAGAAAATCTATGGATTCAGCAAAGTCCTGGTACATATCTAAGCAGAGAAATACTGACTTCAAGAATATTATAGAGGGGGAAATGTGGTAAATTCTTTTTTAGACTAACAGATGCTTGTTTGTTGAATTCTCCTAAATATAACGTGAGAATGGTGCTAAAATCAGGGTGCCCAGGCTCTTCTATGCTCCGTAGAGGCAGCTGGGCAATGGCATGGTCACTCATAACTCACAATCACTACTTCGGGCTTCCAATGTAGCGCACTTTCCTCTACATCATAGGGTATGTCCATTTTGTCTCTAATACCTTCCTCATGTTGACATATCTTGTTGACATAGCTAGATAACAAATTTCTCCTTGAAGACAGATGACGCTCATGTTTCTTTTACATCCTTCATACTGTCTTAGCACATGGCTGGGCACACAGCAGGCCTTCTATAAATAGCTATTTGTTTGGCTCATCAATTACCAAGATGGGAAACCAGAGAAGGAGTTGCCTCCCCAGAACTTATCTTCTAGGGGAGAACTGAACTCATTCTGTGCATGTTTTGAAAACTATTGTTGACTCTAGGAAAACAATAGGGCAAACCCCACAAACTAATGTTTAGTTTAAAGGAAGAGAGTGTCAAACCTTGGGATTTCCATGCCAGGAATTAGGGCAATCCCAGGCAGAGAGGATAATAGTAATAGCTAATATTTATATTGTGCTTTTAGGTTTGCAAAGCACTTTACATATATTATCTCATTTGATCCTCACAAATACCCTGAAGTAGTTATTATTATTATTATTATCCCCATTTTACAAATGAGGAAACTGATGATCAGAGAGGTTAAGTAACCCACCCAGGGTCACACAGTTAGTAAGTGTCTGAGGCAAAATTTGAACACAGGTTTTGCTGACTTCAAGGGTAGCACTCTAGCCACTACATGGAAGACCTAGCTGCCTCTGACCATCCTTGAAAAGGGCAGGGGAGGCAATGCTCAAGACAGGAAACAAGCAAATGAAATCTGAAGTCCAGGCCAGGTCTGTTAGCAGAGTGAACCTTATGAGCTTTCACCCTGACTATTGGAACTGTCTTCTAATTGGTCTTGCTTCCAGGCTCTCCCTCTCCCTTACATGTAGCACTGCATAAATAAATGATGGGTGATTGACCTTGGATGATTCCAGTCATATTGAATCAGTCTGAGCTGGTGTGACAAATGCTCTCTGTAAGGGCTAGGACCCTAAAGGAGTCTGCTTAGGCTTAACCAGGCAAGCAGTAGGTAGGAGAGACCCTCTATCAGTGAGGAAGCAGCCCATAGGAAAAACCAGGGGAGCAAGATGTGAGTTCTAGAGACGAGCTTCATGGCTTTGCTGAGGGCTAGCCCTGGACGTTGGACCTAGGTATACTCATGCCTCCCCCTGCCCCCACCTCTTTAGAAAATATCTGAAGTCACCCATAGCCACCTCCACATCCCAGAAGAGGAAGGAAGGCAGCAGCCCCAAGAAGGGCAGATTTGTTCCTGAACATAAAAACATGAATCTCCTCCACTCCCAGCAAAAATCCATTCCTTGCTTCCTGCTTTGGCGTTATGTTCAAAGAATATGGTTCATTATTATTATTTAAGTCAAATTCTCCCACTAAGTTCCTTGTGGACTAGAGGGTGGGAAGGGTGGTATCAGGGCAATGAAGCTGGCCTTGGGGAAGCTGGGTTCAAATCCCAGCTCTGATATTTTTCTTGCTATGTTACCCTGGACAAGCAACTGAACCTCTCTAAGACTCAGTTTACTCACTTGTAAAACTAGGCTAATGATACTTCTAATACCTACTTCACAGGATTATGAAGAAAAAATTGCTTTGTGAACCTTAAAGTATTAAGCAAAATTTAGTTGTTATTATTATTATTACTATCACACAAGGTACTGCTCAAGTACTGAAAGAAAAACTTTTAATCTCTTTGGACACATTTATAAACCTTCTGTGACTGATCGTCATGGTTCCCGCTAGTGTAGATAGCCACTGATGCAACCATCTTTTCATCAGATTATTATAGAATATTAGAGCTGGAAGTAACCTTGGGGACCATCTAAGCATGGTACGGGGGAACAGGGGGGAAGCCCTGGATTTGGAGTCAGTGAACCTGCATTCAAATCCTACTTCCGCTGCCTGCCATCTTTGTGATCTTGGGCAAGACATTTAAATTCTCTGGGTCTCAGTTCCTTTATCTGTAAAATCAGTGAATAGAATTAGATGACCTCTGAGGTCCCTCCCAGTTTTAGGTCTGTGATCCGATGATCTCTCGGTAAAGGAGGAAACTCATGGTCAGACTGGTTTAGTGACTGGTCCACACTGCCAGTTAGTAGCAAAGCCCAGAAGTGAACCCAATGCAGTACTCCTACTGCACCTTTAGTGACAACCCTACCTCCTTATATAGAACACTTTTTTTTTTGCTAGATTGTGATCCAACCAGGAAAGGTAGATCCAGGTGAGTAATTCCTTCTTCCAATACAGAGTCTACTACCTTACAATTCAGAGTCATGGAGAGTTGCCTGGGACACTGAGAGGTTAAGTGACTTACTTCCCTAGAATGATGTATACCAGTATGTGTCAGTGAAAAGACTTAAATTCTAGTCTTTCTGAATCCAAAGCCAATCAAAATATTAACTGTAGAAGACTGTTATATACATATATATATAAAACAATCTTCTACAGTTAATATATAGTGGTTAATTATTAATTTATATTAATATATTAATAATGAATTATAGTTAATATTAGTTAGTACATATTTCTATGTACTATACAGAAGGGCCCATTACTAAAGGGTTAGTAACTAGGTAATGACTTATTTTGGCCATAGCCACTCATGAAACCATTTACTAGGGTGAATCTTTAGAAAATAGCCTCATGGATATTGAGGTAATTGGCTGTTATCCTTCATTCTTGAAGGATATGACATCACTATGTTGAGGTCAAGGTACAGTGTATCTGACTATGGCAGATCAGACCTGTATAAGCTCAGAAAGCTCTACCACAGATCGGGCACAAATAGTCCGTGTGAACATTGGGAGTGGAGATGTCTCCAAATTTGCACATCTCACATTTCTTTTGAGCTGCTGCAATTCTGCTTTGTTCAGAGTACAGCACCTTCTTTGATGTGGACACGTCATGCTGAGCAGTCCTGTGCCAGTGTCTCCCATGTTTCACAATCAATTCCAAAGTTCTTTAGACAGACTTTCAGAGTGTCCCTGTATTGCTTCTTCTGACTTCTACATGAGCACTTGCTTTGTGTGAGTTTTCCGTAAATAGTCTTTTAGGCAGACATACTTTTGGCATTCAAACAACACAGCCAGCTTATTGGAGTTGCACTCTCTACAGTAAAGTCTGAATGCTTGGCAGTTTAGTTGGAGAAGGACCTCAGTGTCTGGTATCTTATCCTGCCAGGTGATCTTCAGAATCTTCCTGGGACAATTCAAATGGAAGTGATTCAGTTTCTTGGTGTGCTGCTGGTAAGACTGTCCACGTTTCACAAGCAGTCAACAATGAGGTTAGCACAATGGCTCCAAGACCTTCAGTTGGGCAAGCATCTAATACCTCTTCTCTCCCACACTTTCCTTTGGAGCCTCCCAAATGCTGAGGTCGCTCTGGCAATGCATGTATAACGCTCATCACCTATGTGTACATCCCTGGAAAGTATACTTCCAAGCTAAGTAAACTTATCCATAGCATTCAAAATGTCTCCGTTTGCTGTAACTGATGGTCCACATATGGATGGTGTGGTGCTGGCTGGTGGAGCACTTGTGTTTTCTTGGTGTTACTGTCGGGCCAATATTAGCACAAGCAGCAGAAAATCGATACATACTTTGTTGTATCTTAGCCTGAGAGGCTGCATTGAGTGCACAATCATCTGCAAACAAAAAGTCATGCACCAGCTCTCCTTCCACTTTAATCTTGGCTTGTAGCCTTTTCAAGTTAAATAATTTACAGTCGGTGCCAGTGCAGTAACTAACCTTGATGCCATTTTCACTCTCATTGAAGGAGTTCAACATCACTGAAAACATAATGCTAAAAAAGCATGAGAGCAAGCACACAGCCCTGTTTCACTCCACTGGTATCTGGGAAAGCGTGAGAGCATCATCCATTATCCAGAACCTGTTTAAGTATGCCATTTGTGGTCTTTCCCAGTAATACCCAAGATAACCACGCTAGAGAGCAATATTTCCAAAAAGAAAAGGACAGCTTGGCTCAGCAAGTGGAGATATGACTATCTCTTCCTCCCGAAGTAGTGATATCAAACTCAAATAGAAATTGGGGCCACTACCTCTCAAAGGGCCACATATTGACTTAGGAAGCCACTCGTGTTTCTATATTTCTTTTACTAATACATCATATACACATCAAAATCAGATAGAAATGACATTTTGATCTGGTTCAGGACAACACACTGGGAGTTTTGTAGGCATCATGTGGCCCGTGAATAGCGTGTTTGACATCTCTGTCCCAGGTCAAGCATTTGGTACAAGTCTCCTAAAAGATCCAGCATTTAGTCTCTGGCAAAAATTCTTGCTCTGAATTTTTCCCCTATGTCTGGATAACTCCCTGTCCCTCTTACTGTCCCAATCCTACTGATGCCAAATTTCCCGGATCTAAGGGCCATTACTAGTCATTCCCCAAAATTGAATTGTTGAATGTAAATAAGACATAGATGTGTTAATGTGCTGTCTCTTTATTAAAAATAACTGACCTTTACGTAGCAAAGAAGGCAGCATGACATAATGGAAAGCACAGTGAATTTGGGGTCAGAAGACCGGGGTTCAAGTCCTGCATATGATAATTATTTCTCTTGTGACCTTGGAGAAGTCCCTTCACTTCCCTGACCATCCATTTCTTCATCCATAAAATGAGGGGATTGAACTAGGTATGCCCTGAGGTCCTTTCCAGTTCTAGATGGAGGATCCTATAAAAAGTAATCCTGCTTTTACTATTTGGACTCTGGGTACATTGGGAGGTTTTCTTCTGAAACTAGGAATTAGTAGGAAAAGAGGTTTGGGGAGATTTTCCCCCTAATCTCTTAATAAATATCCTTCTCCTTGAATGCATTGATTCTCTGCTCCTAGAGGTATTATTTTAATTGGATTAATTTGACAGAGACAAATTTAAAAATCGATTTGAAAAGAACTATTGCTGACTTCAGAAATAGCTAGAGGGGATTTGCACCAAGAAAAATTCTATCCCTAGTGACGGCCCCTGGCCCTTACCTGCAGCCAGCTGCCTCGAAAATGTGCTGCCCTGTCACCACAGGGATGGACCCAGAAGCCGCGGATGACTCATTACTGAGCATCCTCCGGCACTGGAGAAAGAGCTTCTAATGCCCTCTAGCTGTCATTACTCGGTGGCATCCCATCCAGTACAAAAGGCAGTCCTTTCATTCATTTGCTCTTTAACAGGGACACGATGATGACGGAGGAGAAGAGGACAATCGACAATATAGGAGCTCACTTTCATAGAGCATTTTATAACTCACACATGTGTGTGTTATGATAACTAGATCCCAAATCTGGACCTACAAGGGATCTCAGAGAGCATCTAGTCCAAGCCCATCAAATTACAGCTGAGGAAACTGAGGCAGCAGGAAGCATAACGACTTGCTCAAGGTCACTCAAGTACTAAGAATCATAGACAAGATATGAACCCAAGTCCTCTGCCTACAGATTCAGTACTTTTTCCATTGAATCAGATTTCATTCTTCTAATAGAGGCAATTGGGTGGTGTGGTGGATGGAGCACTAATCCTAGAGTCAGGAAAGTCTGAGTTCAAATTCAGCTTCAGACACCTAACTAGCTGAGTGACCATAGGTAAGTAGGTTAACAAGCTGTCTGCCTTAGTTTCCTTAGCTGTAAAGTAGGGATAATAAAAAGTAACTGCCTTGCAGAAGGAGAGTGGTGATGAAAGAAATGTGAACTCCTTAGCATGGGGTAACATACAATTACGATCCCCAAAGCCCTTTAAAATCCTTAATCATTCAATTTTTTGAAACTAGCAAACTTCCTGAACTAACTAACCTTGTTTCCAGCTATCTGGTTGCAAAGCTGTACCCAGTCACTGAAACAGACACTATCATGCCTTGTAGTAAAAATTCAATACATTCCTTCCTTGGGAGTCCTGAATCCAATGTTTGATTGTTCAAAGCTGATAAGCTCCCCTCCTCACTTTTCTGGCCCCCACCAACTTCTGGAGTCATTTCTTTTGTAGACCAAAGAGGTCTACTGTATTCACAAAACTCTACCCACTCAACTGAAATTCCCCCATCAGGAAAGTATTCTCCTGAATTCTCTCTGTTACAATATCACATGCAAATGGATCCATGATTTCACCATGATTTCACTAACTCCATCCTCTCCAAAAAATTCCTTTGCACTCATTTTCCTAGGTTCAAATCTGGCCTCAGACACTTATTAGCTGTGTGACCCTGGGCAAGTCACTTAACTCTGTTTACCTCAGTTTCCTCATCTGTAAAAGGAGCTGGTGAAGGAAATGGCAAAGCACTTCAATATCTTTGCCAAGAAAACCCCAGTGGGGTCACAGAGTCGAACACAACTGAAAAATGACTGAACAACAACATGTCTTGAATGCCTTATAAATCTCTTATATTAGAGATTATATTAGGAATTTTAGGACCAGTGAAATTAAGTGACCAGTCTGGGGTCACACAGTTAATAAATGGGAGTGCTGGAATCCAAATTCCAGTACTCTGATCCCAAATCCAGCATGCTTTCCACTGTACCATATTGCTTATCCACAAATCATTACTAGTAATGTATGCTTCAATGGATCTGTGGTCTCATTAGCCATACAAATCACAACCTACCCTGTACAGGTCTTGTTTATGTCCTGTAATAGGCTAGGCAAGACTCAATTCAATCTGATAGCTCAAGTTAGAAATTAGAATGAAATGAGGCTCTCACATGTGTGCTCTCACACATGTGGGATGCACAGCTTTCCCAGGTCATTAATAAAGCTTCTTCCTGATTGAAAAAAAAAAAAAGAAATTAGAATGAAATGAGATTGTCATCAAAAGTCTAACAAACAAAGAGAGGTTTACTGGTTTACTTTACCATAGTGGGGGAAGGCTATTCAGAGAACAAGGAAAGGATTTTCAGCAAGAATACAGTATTGATTCATTTGTACGTAGCTGCCCTGTCTTTGTATTAGCCATGCTGGTCCACTGTTCAGAAGCTGAAGAGAGAAGCCCCTAATTCCTGTGTCCTGGAAATGTCCTCAGGAAACTACATGAATGGCCAGAGCCTTAGATACACACACACACACACACACACACACACACACACACACACACACACACACTCTACCCCACCCACTCTCTTTGAGTCAATAAAGTCCTGACGTAGATTTCAAAATCTTAACAAAAAAAAAAAAAAAACAAAAAAACAGTTAATCCAGCCTGAGTGAATTAGGGGCTTAAGGTATTGCTCCCATAAAATCATTGGAAGAGGTCTACCTTTCTAGTAGAGATCTTCCTGGAGTTCTTCTAATATCTTAAGGATACCAGTGGCAATCCAAGTCGATAACATGCTATATAGCCTAATTACCGCCTCTATTTCCATTGCCCTTTGGGTAAGTCATAATTTTGATTCTTTTGTGATTCATAGTCACTTAGTATCAGGTGAAGTGTCATTTGAATAGGAGTGCATATGAACCACCAAATAATACCAAACTCCCAGTTACCACTGATACCAAAGGAAAGATGTTTCCTTCACCTAGACTGTCTGCCACTCTTTGGTTCTGCAGAGAAAGAACGGGGTCGATATACTCTGGGGTAGCATTGCTGCAGAATCTTAGCGCTCATTCAAAGCAGACTACAACCCAGGAACAAGTAAGCAAAGGATGAAATGGGGATCTTTCAAGCCCCTTCCTAGCAAGGCTTGAGTGTGGCAGGACTTCATTTTTTGAAAATGAAGTGAAGATTGCCATCTAGTGGCTAATGAAAAAATTGAAGTAATGTGAATTTCAAAAGCTCTAAAAGCACATTTGTTGTTTAGTCATTTCGGTTGTGTATGACTGCTTGTGACACATTTGGTGTTTTCTTGGCAAGGATACTAGAGTGGTTGGCCATTTCCTTCTACGGTACATTTTACAGATGAGGAAACTGAGGCAAACAGGGTTAAGTGATTTGCCCAGCGTCTGAGGCCAGATTTGAACTCATCCTGCCTCCAGGTTCAGTCCTCCTGACTCCAAGGCCGGAGCCCTATCCACTGCACCACCTAGCTGCCTTAAAAGCACATATAGTTGGCTTTTCAGAAATCATCCCGAATGAATGAATCAAATGCTTCCTTTAGTTAGGAGACTTCAGCAGATCTATGAACTCAGCAATAAGGCCACTCCCTTGAGCAGTTCAGATGGCAGCTGCTCCATCTTATCCTTCTCATTCTGTTCATGTCCTCCCATAAATCTTCCATAGAGGACTGATCCACCATGTGGTAGGAAGCCTTCTTCTCTCTAGGCCTTTTGACATTCCATGGGTAGCAATGAAGCATTCAGATTCTCCATCTTTCTCCCACTCACTATATGACTAGCCCACCTCTCTTCCCAATCACACTTTCCTTGGATATCTTTTACAATATTTCTTGAATTCTATTTCTAGACTATTCTTTTTTCTGAAAAAATGTTGGTTCATATTGACAGCAATATTGTACAATGATCAACTGTGAATGACTTAGCTCTTCTCAGTTATGCAATGATCCAAGACAATTCCAAAGGACTCATGAAGAAAAATGGTATCTGGAGAAAGAACTGTTGGAGTCTAGATGCAGATTGAAGAATACTATTTTTCCACTTTCTTTATTTTTTTCATGGTTTTTTTTTGGTCTATGTTTTCTTTCACAACATGACTAATATGGAAATATGTTTTGCATGATTACAAATCTATAACCTATATCAAATTGCTTACAACCTCAGGGAAGGGGGTGGAGAGGGAGAGAAAGCAAGAATTTGGAAATCAAAATTTTTTAAATGAATGTTAAAAATTGTCTTTGCATGTGATTAGGAAAAATAAAAAATTATATCTATTTTTTAAAAAAGAAAATTGCTACTGCCTACTATGAATCTTTCCATTTCCATTTGGATAAAACACAATTTTGTTTCTTCAGAGGATGTAATTTTCCATGATTTGCCACCATATAGCATCACTATATTGGTGTTAAAAGATTATTGGTGTTAAAGATATTGGTGTTAAAGATTAGATATTGGTGAGATTTCCTTCTAAGATATTAGTGTTAAAAGATTAACTTGGGAGGCAGCTAGGTGGCCTTGGTGTCAGGGGGACCTAAGTTCAAATCCAGCCTCAGACACTTGATACGTAATAGCTGTGTAACCCTGGGCAAGTCACTTAACCCCAATTGCCTCAAAAGAAGAAGAAGAAGAAGAAGATTAACTTGGGGATAAGGAACATCTTGAAACATTTCAAAGTGCTTCACTCAAAAACAACCCAGCATACTTCTCCATATCTATTTAATTGTGAGTCCAAATTTTCTTTATATAATCAACATGATGTCATCAACAAACAGGAACATCTGGAGAATTTAACCATCTATAGCTATTTACTCTTCTATTTAGACACTTACAGTGGTAAACACCTTTGGTAAATATCTTCCATGGTGAAGTCCATTTTATGGTTCACTTAATGTTGATAAAGATAGTATCACTGAACAAAATTATATCTCTCCAGGAATCTTGTCTCTCTTTTCCTCTACTCTAATGGAGGAAAGACTCTTTTCATTGACGAGGTAACCAGGCTAGGCTGCATTTCAAAGGTACTAGACTGAGAAACTCTAGTACCTTCTTTCCATGGTCATGGGGGATGGGGCATGAAGGTCCTGTTCACCCACAACATGGACACCATAAACTGATCTTGGTGAGAAGTAGTACCTGTCTTCTCCCCTTGTTAGACCCAGTGGCCCTGAAAAAATGGGCGTGGGGTTGTGCTCTGATCTGTCTCATCTGTCCTTTTTAGTTCTTGGCACAGGTAGAGGAGTCCATTGACCTAGATTCAAGCCATGCCAACCTTGTAGACAGAATTCCAGGCTGGGTATTGCTGCCAACCCAGGAGGGAAGCCCTGAGAAACTAGAGTACCTGGAAATCATTCCAGAAATGGACTTGGGATTTGGAACTTGGGAGAATCAAGCTATATAGGAACTGAGCTAAGCTGTGAATCTGATTCCCATCCCCAGAGACCGAGGTGGTAGAAATGGAGGGTTATGGCCACCCCAGGTATTGGAGGGAGGGAATGTTTGTATGTTCTTGCTGTGCTTTTTGGGATAAATATTCCTTTGTAAGAGCTAATCTGATTATTAAGTGATTAACTGGAACTAGGGGTGCATGAGACCCCACAATATTGTGGGAACACCATCAGTGGGGACTTGAGCCAAGGCAGAGACTAGATATCCTCCAACTATCTTAAGGGTACAAGAAGACCCTGGGCCAATGTCACTGGATCTCAGAGTACTTGGGACAGGGGGAGAAAGGGGAAAGGGAGCAAGGAAGACAAGAAAGGTAGGAAGGGGCTAGACTATGAAATGCTTTTATAACCAAACAGACTATTTTCTATTTGAAGGAGTTAATAGGCAACCACCAGAATTTATTAAAAGGCGTGTGGGGTGCTGAAATATGATTAGATCTGCATTTTAGGAAGATAAATTTGAAAACTGAGTGGACTGGAGTGGGGAAAACTGGAAACAGAGAGACCAACTAGCAGGCTATTGCAATAGTCTGGGCATGGTGATAAGGGCCTGCACCAGGTTGGTAGCAGAGTTGAAGTAGAAAAAAGGATATATAAGGGGCAGGTAGGTGGTGTAGAGGATAGAGCTTCAGCCTTAAAATCAGGAGGACCTGAGTTCAAATCCGACCTCAGACCTTGACACTACTAGCTGTGTGACCCTGGGCAAGTCACTTAACCCCAATTGCCTCAAAAAAAAGCAAAAAAAAGCAAAACAAAGGATATATACAAGATATGTTGTATAGGTAAAAATCAACAACACTTGGCAACAAATTAGATGGGTGGAGGGGAGTAAAGAGAGTAGGGAGTCCAGAATGACCCCTAGATTTCGAGCCTGGGTGACTGAGAGGCTGGTGGTGCCCTCAACAGTAATAGCGAAGTAAAGAAGAGGGGAAAATTTGAGGGGGAAAACGAGTTTGGTTTTGGATATGAAGAGTTTAAGGTGGTTATGTGGCATGCAGTTCAAGATGTCCTTCCTTCCTTCCTTCCTTCCTTTCTTCCTTTCTTCCTTCCTTCCTTCCTTCCTTCCTTCCTTCCTTCCTTCCTTCCTTCCTTCATTCCTTCGTTCCTTCCTTCCTTCCTTCGTTCCTTCCTTCCTTCCTTTTGATGGAATCCTAATAAAACTGCCCCCAGCTCCAATATTCTAACTTCCTCATAGGCCCTACTGAACAGCAGGCCCACTGCCCCCCCACCCCCCAACTCAATATCCTAACTTCTTCACATATGCCTCACTGCTCACTAGAACAACAGGTGTGTCCATGAACTCATATTTCTCACAGAAACATCAGGTGTGTCCATGTGATGGGATGCCAGCCACTGCCCCTAGTTAGCCACTGCCCCCAGACCCATTCTTCATATTTCCCACAGAAATAACAGGTGTGTCCACGCACTCAACCACAACCACATACATCTAGTCTCAGACGGGACCACAATACTCAGCCAGTCAGAAAGCAGCACCACCAGGATGCTCAAGCAGATTATGGACCCCAAAACAATAGAAGGGACTTTCCCTAAGTAGGTACCTGGGCAGTAATAGCAAAAGTTGTCCTTTAGGTGAACTTATGACATAGAGAGGCTTATTATAATATCATTATCATACATACAAGCCCCCCCCACACACAATGGATTTTTCTGTATGCATTGTGGGAAATCACATGCACAGTTCCACTGAGGCTGGGACCCCTCCCCTATTATCTAATCTCTTAACAAACCCCTCTTGCCTTTTCAATATTCATAATCTCTGTTGTGTAATTGTATCTTTGCCCTATAAAAATCTGTCTTGCTTTCACTAAAGTTGCTGGTTCCTCTTGGAACTTAGCCTGCTTCATGAGAGGGGTCTATCTCAATAAATGCTGTACTTGGATTAGAGGTGGTCTGACTGAATTCTTTGAGATGTTCCCACCACAACACATCATGAAACCGCAACACTTTCTTCCTTCCTTCGTGCTTTCCTTCCTTCCTTCTTGTTTCCCTTCTTTCTTTCTTTCTTCTTTTCCTTCCTTCCTTCTTGTTTCCCTTCTTTCCTTCCTTCCTTCCTTCTTTCTCTCCCTCATCCTCTCAGCAACTTCTGCTCAGTACCTTTGACCACATGCCTATAGTTCATAGCATACTGAGAAATGGAAGCTCAGTATTCTCAGCAGTCAGGGCAACTGTAGTAAACTACTGTTGCCATGATTGCTATACATTCTATATGTGCCCCCCTGACTTCCTTCCCATATCCCTCAGTAGAAATGGGAAAAAAGTAGAAGAGAACCATGGCCGCTTCTGCCAACCACTGCCCTCAGCACCATGCTGATTACAAAAGGCCTTAACTGAAGTCTTCAACTCACTAGTCATGTGACCCTGGGCAGATCATTCAGGTTTCTAATCTAGAACCACAGGTTATCGAGGGTTGATAAGACTTTAAACATAGATTGATCAAGCTGGAAGCACAGCCATAACTAGGACCAGAAGACTTAGGCTTGACCACTACCACTTGGGCTTTAACATCTACATGGTGTTTCTTCCTTGCAGCAATCTCCCATTTATTGAATTTAACTACAATCACAGGTTGGGGATGCATAGTAATTCAGGACCACTGTTGTTCACTTGACTGTCATTAGGCTACCATTCCCAGGGTCTTTTACGGAGATATGCCCCTTTCCAGTGCCCACCTTGTACTTTGCCCACTACATCTTTCCCCAAATATAACCCCTCTCCTTCCTTGGGGAGGGAGTAGTAAGGAGTCCATTGGAAGTCAAGGTTTGGTCAACATAAACACAAGGCATCATGAACCAAATGCTATGAAGGAAAAGCCTTCCCCTTTCAACTGTATTCAGCTAGGGTGAACTGTCGTGGCGACCTGTACCACACCTTCCACAGGAGATATCAGTAATATGCCTTTCATTCAAAGAGAGAAAGCCTAGGTTCTCTGTCTCTTCTCTATTCCCTGAGAGCCCTACCCTGGGGTCTCTTATTTATACCAAAATTTAAAGCTCCAGCACTATTCTAAGGTCACATTAAAAATAATAATTCTAGCCCTGGGACAAACATCACAAAAGATGCCCCCAAATCAAGTTTTTAAACAAATTCAACTGATTGGGATAGTAGGAGATAACACAAGGAGAAAACTCTGATCTCATGATACAAGATGGGGGAGAGATCCTAGGACACTGCCTTTATGGGCAAAAACCCTGGAACACAATACAGCTGTTTCTGAGACCAGAGGACAGTGGAGGAAAGGGAGAAGCCAGGAGGGGAGCAGTCACCCAAAGGAAATACACCATCTGATAGCTTTGGTTTTAACTAATTATTCTTGCCAATTAGTCACTAAGCTCAGTTTTTTTTTCTGCCTACCGAAGAAATACAAGTGCTGTCAACCCTCTGACATAAATTTCAACACCATGGCATAAAACTCCTGTGACACTATCCTAATTCTAGCTCTACCCATCTATGCTAAACTTCTTGTTTAACAGATGATAAAACTGAGGCCCAAAGAAGTTAAATGACCTATTCAAGGTCACAAATTAGTTAATAACAGAGAAAGAACAGAACCCAAATGTTCTGACTTCCTATCTAGTTCTTTTCCATTATATTATGCAGCCAAGGAATCACTATGGTTCCATCCTGTTCATTTCTTTCGGTATCTAGCCCCAGGCCTTACACGATAGTAGATGCTCGGTAACTTTTTAAAAAATTTAATTAAGTGGCTGAATGTGTGATTGTAGTTAAATTCAGTATAAATAAGCTCTTGACTCATTCCAACCTAATTTATAGCTCTCATATACGAGTATCTCCTTTTCAGCCTAACATTGCCACCTGGTGGTTTCTCATTGATACTGACTTGTTAGAAAGTCACCAAATCATTGGGTTGACTGAGGCTTGTACTGCATTTTCTTCTACCCTCTTCCACTAATTGTCTGCCACCAATGCTTTGTCACTGTTTCTTGGACGCTAGACCAGAGAAGACCAAGTTTTACGAGGCAGGTTCTACCAAGCTGAAAAGGCTTTGAATATGGTCTCTGAGGCAAAAATGTCTTCTGTCCAAAGATCAGCCCAGCTAATTCAATTTAACAAACTTGCATTAATCACCTGTTCTAAAATTTTTTTTAAAATCACCTGTTCTGTGCAATCATGTATCAGGGATACAAAGTAGTCCTTATCTTCAAATAGCACTTTAAAATGTGCAAAGTGCTTTACAAAAATGATCTCATTTGATCTCACAACAACCCTGGGAGGTAGGTGCTGTTATTAGCCCTATTTTACTGATGAGGAAATGGAGGAAGTGACTTCTCAGAGTTACACAGCTAGTAAAAGTCTGAGGTGAGATTTGAACTCAGGTCTTCCTAATCAGTTCCAGCACTCTATCTACTATACCATACAACTGCTTCCTCAAGGAGTTTACATTCCAGGGGGATGCAACATGAATCCAGATAAGTAAATACATGATAATTTGAGAAGGGAGAGAGTATTGATAGTTGCGGAGATCCAGAGGGGTTTCATATAGGAAAATGGTTAACTTCTTTGCCATGTATTCCTTCAGCTCTGTGGTGAAGTCGATGGACTCCTCAGAATAACATTTTTAAATAATTCAAGGAAATGCTAAATTTTAATTCAAGGTTATTGAAAATAAAGATGTCCTTTTCCCCATCCAACTACATGAGTCCCCTGAAATCTAGCCATGAACCCCTTAGTGTCTGTAGACTGGAAGTTAAGAACCCTTGATATAGAAGGCAGCACCTGAGTTGAACCTTGGAAAAATCTCAGGGTTCTAGAAGACAGAGGTGAGGAAGAGGTGTTTCCCAGGCATGAAGGGCCACTGTTGCTAAAGAAACAGTGATGAATGATAAAATGCCAGGGTCATAGAATAACTAGTAATCCAGCTTTGTCAGAAGGTAAAGTACATGGAAAGGCATAATAAGAAAAACAATCTGGAAACCTAAGTGGAAACCAGATTGTGGAAAGCTTTAAGCATCAATCCGGAGAGTGTATGCTATTTGTAGGGCCACAGAGAGCCACTGAAGGTTTTTGAGCAAGGAACTGACATAGTCAGACTAGTGTCTTAGGAATGCTATTTGGCCACTTGTTTGGAGGATTGGAGAGGTGAGTGATGGCATAAGCTACAGAGAGATTCATTACCACTTGGGTTGGCCACTAGATGATGACAACCCATGAAACAAAGAAAAATCCATTATCACATAAGATAATGTTAAATAAAGAAGTTTGTAGATGTTAATGCACTATGTAGTGTAGGTAGCAATCTTATCAAAGGCAGCGTTATTACAGAGTCACCCTTAGGTCTGGGCTGCCCCCTTCTGCTTCTGTACAAATGGAGGCAAGAATCCAGTTGGTAAAATTATGAATCTTTTAAGTGTTAAAGTTTTTATGCCCTAAAATGTTTCCCCTTTTTAAATTTATTTCTATTAAAGATGTTAGAATTTTCTCAATCACCTAGGCTCAGAACCCTGAATTTATAGGTCATTTGCACACAATTGTTTGCATGTTACTTCTCCCATTAAACTGTGAGTTCCTTGAGAGCAAGGTTGATCTTTTGCATTTCTCGGTATCCTAAGCCTAAGCACGGTACTTGACACATAGTAGGACCAACTGGCCCATCCATCTCCCATGTCCATCATACCAAATCATTCTCGTAGCAAATTCTCTTAAGTAAATCTATTGTCTCCTTTCTAGTTCTAGTCATGCTCACCTCAAATACACCTAACTCGTCTCCCAGTTTCTACTCTTCTCTTCTCTTCTCTTTGCCAGCCTGTGGTTAAAGTCTGGAGCTGCTTCCATGGGAGCGTTTATCTTCCTATAACTGCTAGGTATATATGTCATGGATCTCCACAAGTGTCTCTGAACATTCTCTCATCCTCAGTATTTGTGAAAGGCGCAGTGAGAGAAATTAATTCTGAACGTGTGAAGGATGTTCAAGTCTATAGTCTCAAGAGGAAAGAATAGGAATAGGAAAAAGTAAGAAGAATCCATAGAGAAGAGAAGCTGTTTGCATAAAAAATTACATAGGGGCTCAATTGGATAATGGCTAAACAAATTCTGATGGAATATTACTGTGCTGTAAGAAATGACGAATGTAATGAATACAGGAAAGCATGGAAAGATCTACATGAACTGATGCAGAGTGAAGAAAGTAGAGCCAAGAAAACAATACACACAATGGCAACGTAAGTGAAAAGAACAACCAAAAAGTCCAAAGTGAATATTGCAGAATTACAAAGTACAGTTGTTGTTCAGTCGTGTCTGATTCTCTGTGACCCCATTTCAGGTTTTCTTGGTAAAGATACTGGAGTGGTTTGCCATTTCCTTCTCCAGCTCATTTTACAGATTAGGAAACTGAGGCAAACATAGGTTAAGTGACTTGCTCAGGGTCACACAGCTACTAAGTGTCTGAGGCTAGATTTGAACTCAGGAAGATGAGTTCTCCTCACTTCAAGCCCAACACTCTATCTACTGCACCACCTAGAATGTCTTAAAAGAAAAGATATGAGAAGATATCCCACAAGCACTGCACATTGCACATATTTTCAGAGTTATTCAATGTAATGATCAGTCATGTTGATTTTTTCCTTCTTTTTTTGTTTGAGGTCTTAAATATTATTTGTTGTATGAGAGTGATCTCTAGGAGGATGAGGGGGAGGCATACTGGAGGAAACTATGGTGGTGTAAAAAACAAAATACATTAATAAAATTTATTTTAGAGTAGAAAAAAAAACAAAAAGTACACAGAGGCAGTTTCTGTATTAGTTTGGGTACAAATGTGAGTGTGTGCACCACACAGATGGCTTGTAATCATAGAGTCCTAGGAGTGTCTCCCTTCGATCTTAGAATAGCATAAAGCCTCCTGCATGGAGTATTTTGAAGGGAGGGGAGACTTTCATTGAGATGTCTGGAAGGCTGGTAGTTGGTGCTCTACAGTAACATGTGTAAGCCCTTTGGAAGCAGGGACTATTTTCCATTCTGTATTTGTATCTTCAATACTCAGCACAGCACCTTACACATGGTAGGCACTTAAGAAATGCTTGTTGAATGAAATGAAATGGTACTTTTGTGCATTCATGAATCTATCATTTCATTGGCAATGAGGCTTCCCTCACTCCCACCTCACCCAACAAATATTTGATCTCTTGCCAAAGGCAGGCAAGTTTAGAAGTAAACTCATTTGTAAAATAGAATAGAAGGGAATGGTGAAATAAAAATTTGAAACAAAATCCTCACAAAATAGAAAAAATTACTGTAGTTGGAAAATAAGTTATTGATTGCCTAGCATGAGACTCAATTAAACCATCATCTCCAGGAATCTTTAAGGATGAAGCTGGAAGGAGGGCAACCAACAGATTAGAAGTGGAAAAGATTGGCCAAGATTTCTATTATGAACTACTTTCTATTATCAATGAGAGCGAAGCCACCACCTTTGGAGGCTATCATCACAATCTTTGATGTGTTACACAAGAAAGAAGAGATGGTACTAAATAAGACAGAGAATGGAAGAGTCACCAAACCAGCCCAAATACACACTGAAAAACTGTGCTGAAAGTGACACTATCTGGAAGGCATTGACAACTCAATTCTCAAGCTATCTGAAAAATGGGAAGATATCGAACAATTGGAAAAATAGCAACTGTTACTACTCAAAAAGGTAATCGGGCGTTTACCTAGAACCACTAACCTATTTGTCTACTTTTGCATCACTTTAAAATTGGCATTAAAATTTAGACGCATATCAAAGTCAGCCCTGGTGAAAATATTAGAAGGGGGTAGGCAAACTCTTATAAACAATATTCTACAGTAGACCACATATTTACAGTCACACAACTAACTAAATGGTACAGAGAATGCAAGATGATGTTTGGTGACATTTTTAAAAAGCATTTAATTTAGCAGAACCTTAGTGGTACCTTAAAGGTTCTCCTCCAAGAAGTTGCTTCTCATGCATGTGTTAAAAATCATACTATATTCCTTGTCAAAAAAACACTTGTTCTAAATATCACATGAAGCATAAAATAAGGAGATGTACGTTTTTCGAGGTTGTTTGTCCCAAAGGAGTTTTGCACAATCATGGAGAATGTCCAGCACAGACCCCAAATGGAATAGGGATCCCTATAGATATTAAGGTCTTCCAGATCTTCAAGCTTGCGTATAATTTTGTGCTGGTTATATCAAACCTGGATTGTTGTATAGAATCCTGAATGATATCCATAATCACTCAGATTTTAGCTTACCTATCCATACAGGAAAAACCAAGTGGATAAAATATGTCTATTGTCTAGACTATGAAGTGAATTTTGGTAGACTAAAGAACTGGTCCATTGATGCATTGGTATTAGACAAAGAGTGCACATGGATGGTGAGGTAGGACCAGAATTGAATATGAAGAAGACCATAGGTTGGATTACATTTGAGATATAAAATGAGATAACATATAAAGAGAGCTTTGCAGATCTTAAAGCCCTATATAAATTCTGGCTATCATCATCATTATTGAAACTGTATGATACTTTTGATGACCTCAACCTTCTCCCTGAAACAAAGTCCATCTTTTCAAATGCCAATTTTTACTTCTTCTAGTGATGCTACAATACTGAAAATCATGGTCTGACATCTAGAGCTATAGTCAGGTCCAAGAAGCTGGGGTGTTGTACCTTCACCATTAAGGGGCTCCTCTCCTCTGGACCCATGTATATAAATAGACAAAGTTCAGGGCTGAGATGACCTAAAATAGGGCATAAGACTCCTTTTATTGTACTTTTCAGGTCATTATACCCTGGCTCAGCACCCTAGGGGAAAATTATATAAAGCTTAGGTTTGCTCACATCTAGCAAAAAGGGAAGAATAGAAAGGTGCTTAATGTTCAATATGAACCAGGTATGAGATAGCTATTTATTTCCTAAAAACAAAAAAAAAACATACAGAACATACATGACCCACCAGCCCACATTGGTAGAAGAAATTAAAACAGGATTCAGTAACTTTTAACCAGTGTTATGCTCTCCCAGGAGGTTGATACTAGAAACACCATTCAGTTTGTGGGACTTCTGAATTGACACTATACATTTCATCTCAGTTTTGTGCTATCCAAACAATTGCCTCCAAGTCCATGACTTCTTGAAATCCTGAGCAGTTATTGATCTTTGCCCCACCTTCTATCCTTGGCATTATCCTCTCCAATGCAGAAACTCCCCCTGCCATCACTAAGCCCCAAGTGACTCTCCCTCCTTTCAAACTCACAAGGTTGCCTCCAAGATTGGACATATCCATTTCAGAATCCCTGGTCATCTATAGTCAGCCAACAAATATTTATTAAACATGTACTATATGCTAGGCACTATGCTAAGTGCTGGGAATATAAGCCAAAAGACAGTCCCTGCCCTCAAGGAGCTTACATTCTAATGAGACAAAACATAAAAACAAAGAAGGTGCACCTTTACTTTCAACCCTTTGGGACTATCGAATAAATTATGGGGACTATAGCAAGAGAAAAGGTGCCTTGACAAGTCGGAAAATAGTGGGAAAGATGGAGGGAAAAACCAAACCAGATTTCCATTTTGACTTTTACTTCTTTCTCTCTTTTTTAAAATGTACACTGCACAGCTCAAATGAGAATACACAAGAATCAAACGAGATAATAGGGAGATGGTATGGATCAGTGAAAAGAGCAATAGCCCCGAGTTCAAATCCTATTTCTGGTGCTTACTACTTTTGTGACCTCACTTAAGCTCCCTGGGCTTGCCTCATCCGTAAAATGGCTTCCCTGGATTCCTTCAAGTTCTAACTAGAATCCCGCCATCTACAGGAAGCCTTTTCAGATCTCCCTTGGGGCCTTCACTATGTTGATTGTTTCCAGTTTATCCTGTATATAGCTTTTTTGTACATAGCGGTTTGCACATGATTCTCCCACACTAGACTGTGAGCTCAAGAACAGGGACTGTCTTTTGCCCTTTTTTGTATGCCCAGGACTTAGCACACAATAGAGTCTGACTCTTTTTTTGTTGTTTTTTAGTCGTGTCGGGTTCTTTGTGACCCCATTGGGGTTTTCTTGGCAAAGATACCGGAAAGGTTTGCCATTTCCTTCTCTAGCTTATCTTATAGATGAAGAAACTGAGGCAAACAGGGTTAAGCGACTTGCCCGGGGTCACACAACTTGTAAGTGTCTGAGGCCATATTTGAATTAAGATCTTCCTGACCCTAGACCAGCACTCTATCTACTGTGCCACCTAGCTAACCTGGCACAAAGTAGGGGTTTACTAAATGTTGATGGACTTGCTGACTCAGCCAGTGCTCTACCCACTGAATCACCTAGTTAGTCTGGCACAAAGTAGTCCCTTAATAAATGTTGATGGATTTACTGATTCAGCCAGTGCTCTATCCACTGAATCACCTAGTTAGTCTGGCACAAAGTAGGCCCTTAATAAATGTTGATTGACTTACTGATTCAGTTACACGGCCCTGAGGTCCCTTCCGGCTCCAACTCCAGATCAATAACCCTAGGATATATGCTCTATAAAGTTTAAAGTGCTGTATAAATGTCAGGTTTCAATATTGTAACAAAGGTTGGCTCACAAAAAGTCAGCATTTCCCAGTGGCCTGGGAAGCCAACCTAAGCTTCTCCAGTTAGGAGCTCTGCCTCCTACGAGATGGGCCAAGACATCGAATTCCTAGGAGATACCGTGATTACTTCAGAAGAATGACAGCAATGGTGGCAAGTAGAACGGGAGAGCTGAGCATGTGGCAGAAACAGCAAAAGGATCTGAGTCAGGCAGGAACAGAGTCCCAGTTGAGCCTGACAAGCTAGCCCCAGACTGCCAGCTGAGTTCTCAGGATGTGAGCAAGCCCGAAATGCTAATGTCTGCTGGCACCATGGAGAGACTGCAGAAAACTGCAGCCAGAACAGAAAGATGACTGGGAGTTCCAAGCCCCAGGGGCTCAAGGCTGCTGAGACTTGACCCTGTTTTCCTCCATTTTTGAGCGGGAACCTGGAGCGAGAATGCTTTCTTCCCAGACTATGCTGGAAGAGAGAGAAATCAGTGAGCCACTCACTTGCAAAATGGACACTGACAATGTTTATAATTTCCATTTCTATTCCAATTAATTCTTCTATTGAATCTGTGCTACTGTTTGTCTAGATTTGTTAGCACTATAGCAAACTGCATATCTAGAGGAGAGTCAGTTTAACTTCAGAGATTCCCAGTTTGTTTCTATGATGGGGCCTCAAGTCTAGGACAGGACCAGAGAATGCCATGTACAGAATGAATTCAGATCCATTTAGGGCTACATAGGCAACATTAGGGGGTCATCTCCAGTCATCCTGATATATCTTGCCACTAGATCCAGATGGCTCCAGAAGAGAAAGTGAGGCTGGTGACTTTGCACAGCCCTCCCTCACTTAAATCCGTTTCACTTACAAGTCATGGCATCCTCTTCCTGATGTCATGGCCCTTTTTGAGACTGAAGGACAAATAACAAAAACAAGGCAATATTAATTCACACTCATCATATGTAATTTTATATATTATATGTCATGTTTTTGTTTCATACATATCTTTGTATAATGCTAAAAAGCCCCACAAAGGTACGAACTGTCTCCTCCCCATACCCACTCTAACCCCAAACACAGTGTCTGTTGCTCAGTCATTTAGTCTTATCCGACTCTTTTTGGGATTTTTTTGGCAAAGATACTGGAGTGGTTTGCCATTTCCTTCTCCAGTGGATTAAGAAGGCAAACAGAAGTTAAGTGACTTGTCCAGGGTCTCACAGCAAGTGAATGTCTGAGGCCAGATTTGAATTCAGGTCTTCCTGACCTCAGGACCAGTGCTCTATCCATTGAGCCACCTAGCTGCCTCTGGTTTTTATATTTGTGTATATATATGTATATAAATGTATATGTGTATATAAATGTATATATATAACATATGCTTAACCAGGCAAGCTAGTGGCATAGTGGATAGAATACTATGCCTGGGGTCAAGAAGACTTGAGTTCTGATCTGACTTCATACACTCAGTAACTATGGAAACCTGGGCAAATCACTTAACCTCCATTTGCCTCAGTTTCCTCATCTGTAAAATGAGGATAATAACACCTACTTTTCCAGAGTTGTTGTGAGGATTAAATGAGATCATATTTGTAAACTGCTTAGCACAGTTGCTGGCATATAGTGGACACTTAATAAATGCTTTGTTTCCTTCCTTCCTGAATCATTGCTTGTTCAGTTGAATCAAATTGACTTTTGGAAAAAATTCCAACTTACAGAAAAAGAATTAACTTTATTACAACATGTAAATAGTCATTTAAAAAGAATATAAAAAATCCAAAATGTTCATGAGTAAAAACATGCACAAAATTCTATCAATAAAGAATAGTATATTATCAGTATCTATGTGTATACAAGTTACCCTGGAGAAAATTACAAATAACATCTGTTCAAAAATTAAATATAAGGCTTTCCAAACTAGTAATATGTTCTCTAATTTCAAGGCACATGCCATTCAGTAGAATTATTTCAAAAGGAAATTGAACCAGGAAAAAAAATTGATGTGATTTCATTAAATTTTTTAATTCAATTTTATTATGGATTTTTGTTCATCAAAAATTTGAACTCCAATTGAGGATAAAAAAATTTCCCTAAAAATATAGTAAACACAATGATTGCATATAAAAATCAAAACGCAATAACACAATCTATTTACTGTCCCTTTGTTTGCTAACATAATATTTGCAGAACCTGATGGTTCTCAGGTGCCAGGAGAACAAATTTTCAGATTTGTTTGTTCGTTCATCCATTCACGGGTACCGAGGAGTCTATGTCTTACAATAGACCTCAAATAGAGAGGCAGCTGAATGCATCCGGTAGAAAATAGAAAAAGGCATTGCAAGGTTAACCACGATTATCCAAGGTTCAAATCCAAAAACAATTTCTTCTAATCCGTTGTCATATTCAGGCCGGCATCCAAAGGCAGGTGGGATCCAAAGCTGTATGAGAAGGGAAAAGAATTGCGTTGTCATAGGTTCTTGTCTTCTGGGAAGCCTTTGCTTGGGTTTCACACAAAGCCCAGACAAAAGTAGCCTCACTTCTCCAGAGATGACCTCTGCTCTCTGGGACCCCCTCAGTCCAAGCGGCTCATATTACAGAAAGCTTGGGCCCAGAGAGAGTAAGGAACTTAAATCACAGAATCTGAGAGCTGAAAGAGACCACAAAGGTGAACTATCCCAAGCCATACCTGAACAGGAATCTCCTGCAAAATTAGACAGTTTGAAGAATTGTCTACTTCAAGGAGCTGTTATGAAGACCAAACGAAATAATATGAGGAGAATCAAATGAAATACAAAAAAAATAGTCAAGGTCAACTGTGTTATTCCTGGTCAACTCAACATCTTGGAATGCCATGTTACCTCTGCTTTTGCATCTCTGACTTGATTCCTCCTAAATATAATCCCAGTGCTCGCTTAGCCCACTGGGAAGTACAGATAATACCCCCCAGCAGGTTGTCACTGAATTTCTGAGTCACTGATACTATAAGCGCTGTTACAATTATTTAGTGGTGCATGGGGCCTTTCTTTTTGCGATTGGCCCCCTTGGGGTATATGCCTAGCAGTGGAATCACTGAGTCAGAGGGTGTGGACATTTTAGTCACTTTCTTCTCACAATTCCACACTGCTTTCCAGAATGGTTAGGTCAATTTCAAGCTCCACCAAGAGTGTATTAGTATAACTGTCTTTCCTTTTTTATTATTTTGTTTTTAAAAAAATACACATTTATTATCTGTCTCCCCTACTTCCCCTTCCCAAATTAAATAATAAGCAACAAAATAAAAACGAAACTCTGGTAATAAATATAAAGGTCCAGCAAAACAAATTCCCACACTGGCCGTATCCAAAAATGTCTGGCTTATCCGGCATTTTAAGCCCATCACCTGTCTGGCAAGAAGGGAGTAGCCTGCTTCACCTTTAGTCCTCTGGCACCATGGTTTTTTCATTGCATTCATCAGAGTTTTAAAGTCTTTAAAGTTGTTTTTCTTTACAATGTTATTTTTGTATAAATTGTTCACTGAGTTCCGCTTACTTGCAGTGAATTCTGTAACTATCTGTCTTGTCATTTCTTACAATATAATAACATTCAATGGCATTTATATATCATAATTTGCTTAGCCATTGCTTAATAGGTTGGCATCCCCTTAGTTTCCAGGTTTGAGCTACTACAAATAAAATTGCTATAAATATTTTTGTCTATGTAGATCATTTTCCTCTTTCTTTAATCTCTTTGGGATATATGTGCCTGTCTTTCCAAAAGCCTCCAACATTGATTATTCCCATCTTTTCTCACATTTGTCAATTTTCTGGGTGTGAAATGAAACTTGAGGATTATTTAACTCTTCTTTTATTATTTGGAGCATTCTTTCATATGGTTGCAAATAGTCTACAATTATTCTGTAGAAAACTATTCATAT
This sequence comes from Vombatus ursinus, assembly GCF_900497805.2. Classification (NCBI taxonomy): domain Eukaryota; kingdom Metazoa; phylum Chordata; class Mammalia; order Diprotodontia; family Vombatidae; genus Vombatus; species Vombatus ursinus. The sequence goes on along the minus strand of NW_020954596.1, from coordinate 18,593,693 downwards.
CCTTTGTTGTTTATTTGTTTGTTTGTTTTGGTTTTGGAGACTAGATCTCCCAATCTCATCGAGGCAGGAAATGCAGCTGGCATTCACAAGCTTGAAACCCACAACTTATTAAGAGAGAAGCTTTGGCCTTCTCTATTTCCAACCTGGCCCAGTTCTCCTCTCCTTAGGCAACCTGGTCCCCTCCTCCCACACTCCTAGGACTCACCATATTGGTGAGGGATTTAATGCAGGTTCCTAACGGTTTTAACCCTATTCCATCTCAGAGCTACGTAGCTCAAGTAATCCACCAGCCCTAGCCTTTCAAGTAGCAGGAATAACAGGCCTGTATCATCATACCCAGTTCTTTGTGTTCTTTGACTGTTTATCTACTGGGGAATGGCTTTTGGTCTTACACATTTAGGCAGTGCAAATATTTCTATCCTCATTTTATAAATGAAGAATCTTATTCTAGAATGGTTAAATGATTTCCTAAAGTCACACAGCTAGTAAATGGCCTTGAATTCAGATTTTCTGAGTCTAAACTGTAAGGTATCTGAGGTAGCATTTAAACCTAGGTCTTCCTGACTCAATTTAGCACTCTATCTAGTATGCCTCTTAGCTGCTTCTTATGACCTTCCATAGCACTAACTGCTCCTATCATAGTCAACCTGGTGTTCTTAATTGTGATTTTCCATATATTTCTTAGTACCTCAATTAGACTCCTTGAGGGTAGGATCCTATGTCTTGTTGTTCTTTATAGTTCCCCAATGCTGGTCTCTCCCACAACAGGTGCTCTACAACTATTTGTTGATTTGGCCAAGTGGTTTAGAGAATTCAATTTGAAGAGCATTCATTGAGGGTTTTTCCCATGTCTAGCTCATTTGTAATCCTGCTTAGCAGGAGAACAAAGGGAGCCAGGTGTTTAGGGCTCAAGGACAGCAGCCCAGAGATGATCAGGAGAGGATGAAATAGGATATGAGTTTAAATTAAAGAGAAGATTCAGATTAGAAAGAAAACTGATTATTTCTCAGACAGATGAAGGAGTGGGACCAAACTGGAAAATATAGATCTAGAATCACAGAATCTTGAAATCTCAGTGTTGGAGGGGACTTTATAAGTCCTCTAATCCAACTTCTACATCAGGCACCAATCTCCCTTATGATAACCCCAATGAGTCCAGCCTCTGCTTCTCAAGTAATGGGAAACTCATCCTCATGGGCAAATCATTTCTATCTTATACCACCCAAAAGCTGAACCTCAAATCACAGGGTCTTAGAGTGGGAACAATCATGGGATCATAAATTTAGCAAAGGAAGGTGCTGTAGTCATCACCTAACCAACTCACTCATTTTGCAGATGAGGGAACTGAGACCTGAAGGGACCTCAGAGATGATCTACTAGTGCAAGGCTTCTTAATTTTTTCCCACTACTACAGCAGCATTGGTGTTACATGGCCTGAGGGCATGCGCAGTGCAAAGTGCTTTGTGTTCAGAACCAAGGCTGTAGTGAAGTTGTATGATGCAACACGGACAAGCACTGCCAGAATCACCTCGGATTCATTACCCATTTGATTTTTAATTAATTTTTGGTCATTGTGTAAACCTTTTACTGTTGCCAAAGAGGGTTGCAACCCACAGTTTAAGGAGTGCTAATCTGGTTCAATCCTTGTTTAAACAGAATCAAAGCCCCCTCCAAATTATCCTGTACCTTGGTAGATATAATATGGGCCATATGGGACAAGAAAGAATTATACAGAGTAAGTGACAAAACACACACACACACACACACACACGTACGCGCGCACACACCAACAAAAGATGTATCAAGGTGGAATCTGTTTCTCTGCTTTGCACCTGTGATTACCTACCCCTAGAAATAGTACATTATGCTGCTTGCAAAAATGTGATCCTCACTGTCTGGGGTAGTTACTGCTATGCCACCCAAGAAGCCTGGCAAGAGTATGCATTACTGCCACATCACACAACTGACTTATACTGAACCTGCATTCAACTCAAATCATCTAATACTCCTCATCTAATTCTGGTGCAGTTTATTTGGGGAAGTCAAGTATAAGATTTTATATCTGATAATGCTATGCTTCATCACAGCTTTATCTCACTGTTCTAATCTTTTGATCACTTTTCAGATCTTGAGTCTGCCATCTAATATAAACTGGCAAAACCCTTTCAGATTCATGCCATCCACATATGTGATAGGTAAGCCATTGATTCCTTCATCCATGTCACTAATAAAATATCGAACAGAAATGGGGTAAAGCCAGATCCCAATATCTCCCCACTAGAGACTTTTCAGGGTAACATTAATGCATTAAGACCCTTTGGGGTCAGTCCATCAACTCATTCCAAACACATCTAACTTTACTATTATCCAGTCAGTATCCACCTCCTTCTCTAAGTACATACCAACTACCAACTAGGGAATGGGAAGGTAATTCTATTAAGGGCTTACACTTGCATTGTACTTTACAGATACAGACTGCTTCAATTGTATTATGTAATTTGAACCTTACAACAACTCTGGGAAGTTATTACTTCCATTTTACAGATTAAGAAACTGAGTCAAGCTCCCCCTACTTTGTTCCCTTTTTTGTACTGTCTTCTCCAATTAGAATGAAAGATTTTTGAGGGCAGTTTCTTTCTTTCTTGTTTTCCTATCACTTAAGCACAGTACCTGACATATAGTAAGCATTTTATATTTACTGACTTGACAAAGACAAAGAATTAAGTATAGAAATACATCTAATTCAACAGAGTAACAAGTAAGGGATAAGGAATGGGCAGTGTTAAAAAAGAGAATAATATAGGAGGCAGGAGTAGGGGAGTGGGGGGAGGGAGAATAGTCACAAGCGAAACAAACTTCCTGATCCTGAAGAAGGGATTAAAAGAAAAAAGAAATGAAAAGAACCGGAGACTAAGGAGTACCCATATAATAGAGAATGGCTGAAAAAAATTGTTTTATATGAGTGCAATGAAATATTGTTGGGCTATAAGATACTATGAAAGAGGCAGTTTTAGAGAATCCTAGAAAGTCTGAACTGTTACAAAGTAAAGTGAGCAGAACCAGGAGGATAATCTATCTACTTATACAATGACAACAACATTGTAAAGAAAAACCAACTTTGAAAGTCTTCAAAACTCTGATCAAAGCAATGACCAACAGCATCTCCAAAAGACCTATGATGAAGCATGACACCCACCTCATGACAGAGAACTGATGGACTCAAAGTGTGAAGGAAGACACATATTTTGGGACATGACCTCTCCTGGATTTGTTTTGCTTGACTGGATTTGCACATTGGCTCTAGTCAACTATGTGACTGTAGGCATGTCCCTTTGCCACTCTGGACTTCAGCTTTTCTATTTGAGGATCCCAGGGCCTTGCCATCAACCCTGCTTACAGACCCTTAGGCCTTGTGGGCCTTTCTTTCCATGGTGAAGCTAAACTCTTTTACATATGTTGCTTTGTATATATTTATTAGAGTATAAACTCCATGAAGGCAGGAGTGTCTTTTGCATCTTTTTGTATCCCAAGCACTTAGCACAGTTCCTGACACATAGTAAGCATTTAATAAATGTTTATTGATTGAGTGAGTGAATGTGAGCTCCTTGAGAAATAAGTATCCAGCTGTACTGGCTCACTTTTTCTATTTCTATCCTCTGCCTAATGCATAAGTCACTTAATAAAACACTTTTTCCTTCACTTAATCTGTAAAATGGGAGAAATGATACTCTCTCTTTCATTCTCACAAAGTTCTCATGAGAATCCAATGGAGTAATAGATATGAATATATTATTTTAAATAAATAATGTGAGGCATCGTGATTATTGGTCTTATCTTTTGCTTGTTTTCAGGACCTCTCAGAAAGAATCTGCTAAGTGGAACTGATGTTTCTACTTGGATCAGGAAAAAAGATGAAATGTCAGATATTAAAAGTCATGAAGTATGATTGCTGCCAGAATTGAGGTGATGATCACAAAGTCATTTTTTATCTCATCATTAAAAGAATTTGTCCCTGCAATCCAGAAACCCATTTGTGGAGTCAGTGAGGACAACTTCACCCCAAATAGTTCCAGGAATTCTCTTCTGCTACTAATGCTTAAGCATCTGTGACTCCTAATTGAACTTACGTGTATAGTAGGTTAGAGGAGGAAGTGATCTTAGAAATCATGTTGGCCTATTTCTGCATTTTATGGACCAGAAAACTGAGGCTCAAAGAGTGAAAGTGACTTGTCCAAGGTCACACTGCTACTGTAATTAATAAAATAATCAAGATGCAGAATACCCAGGTCTCCTGACACCCAGTCCAATGAGCTTTCCACTCCACCATGCTGACTTTCTTATACAGTTTTATATCATGGTTTTTTTTCTTATTTGTTTTCTAATATTAATCTGAAGAAAAACAAGTATGGGATAATTTTTACATTGTGAAATTTTTAAAAATTTTTTAAAAATAGTTCTTTTTTATTTTTATTTTTTTACTTTGATCTAGACCCACGATTTCAGTGGTGATCCCCAAATTCACTGGTGATTCCTCCCAATGAGGAAACATCTTCTACCTCAAAGCCTGTTCTGCAATCAACCATGTTAGAACGTGGCCTGGAGCATTGGTAGTATTATCCAGTGCCCATCTTATTCACAAGATAGAGGCTGAACCAAAAATTGGCTGAAATCTAGGCATATGGTGGAGTAAAAAGGTAGTTGCTCTCACCCTCCTCTATCAACTTCTGAAAGCCCAGAAAATATTGTCCCAGGATGTAGGGGTGATATCTGAAAAATAAAATTAAGGGGTGAGAGAGGATTATACTGGGAGAAGGAGAAAGGGAGAAGTAGAATGGAATGGGGTAAATTATCTCACATAAAACAGACAAGAAAAGGCTTTTACAGTGGAGGGAAAGTGGGGGAAGGTGAGAGGGAATGAGTGAATCTTATTCTCATCAGATTTGGCTTAAGGAGAGAATAACATAGATACTCAATTGGGTATGGAAATCTATCTTACCCTACAGGAAAATAGGGGGGGAAGGGGACAAGAGAGCAGGAGGATGATAGAGGGGAGGGCAGATTGGGGGAGGGGGTAATAGGATGAAGGTAAATATACTTAGTTTTTCACAACATGACTACTATGGAAGTGTTTTGCATGACTATACATGTATAACCTGTATCGAGTTGCTTGCCTTCTCAATGAGGGTGGGTGGGGAGGGAGAAAGGGAGAAAATTTGGAACCCAAAATTTTAAAAACAAAAGTTTAAAAAAATTGTTTTCACATGCAACTGGGAAATAAGATATACAGGAAATGGGGTATAGAAATCTATCCTGACCTACAGGAAAATTGAAGGAGAAGGGGATAAGAGAAGGGGGGAGAGATAGAAGGGAGGGCAGATTAGGAGTATTCAGAATGCATGCCATCTTGGGGTGGGGGGAGGGATGAGATGGGGAGAAAATTTGGAACTCAAAATCTTGTGGAAGTGAATGTTGAAAACTAAAAGTAAATAAATTAATTTTAAAAAGAAAAAGAAAAAGAAAAAAGTAATTAATTCTGCTTGAGACCAGCAGGGAAAATTAAGATTAATGGGCAGAATTTCCAGGAGGCAGATTTAAACTCTTTATAAGGAAGAAACTTCCAACTATTTAGAGCTATCCAAAGATGGAATGTGTTGATTCATAAGGCAACATGTGACATCATGTTTAAATAGAGGCTGGAAGGTATTGAAGATGTTATAAAGGGAATTCCTGCTCCAGATAGAGGTTGAACTAGTTGACCACTGAGATCCCTTTCAGCCTTGGTGTGCTGGAGCCAGCTGGAGAGAACTGATTGTTAAATTTTGAACGTGAACCTTTATACCTCAGAAATCAATGCTACATATCAGAATTTGATTTAGTATTTTGTTGATTGTCTAGGCTTAAGAAAGTAAAGAAGAAAATGTTGATAATTCAGGTTAAACAAGGACATTTGTTTTTTCAGAGAGATAGTTGTTAAACATTTGCCAGAACAAGCCTGCTTCCAGCTCTAAGATTCTATCATTCTATGGCTCCATAAAGTTCAAGTGCTTTTGGTTCTGCTATTTGCTCCTTAGATAGGATACTTAGTGTATCTTTTTTAAATCTAATATTTAATTTTTCCCAATTACATGTAAAAACAATTTTGACATTCTTTTTTCAAATTTTGAGTTCCAAATTCTCTCCCTCCCCCACCATTGAGAAGACAAGCAATATGACTTAGGTTATACATAATATTTAGTATATCTTACCGAAATATTGCAGAGGAACAAAAAGGCTGCAATATTCCTCAGGATTTTTCTCTTGGTGTTAGCTGGCAAGGAACTTGGACTGCAGTTTATAACTGGGTTGTATTCTTGACTCTGTTCTCTGCTATCTGTCATATAGTCTTCTCTCAAGCAAATACTTCCATTGAGCATGTATGACAATTCTCTGCTGTTGGAAGCAGCATCTCCTGCCATACCACAATTCTTTTGACATGAAGGAGTGAGTGGAGTGGAATTCCTATTGCATATAGCCATGACCCTAAGAGTCCTGATGTCTTCATTGTATTTCTCAGGCTTACGGTGTATGGATTCAATGATGAAAAGGTTTTGAATATATTTCTCCAGAATCACAAGGATAGAATAAGGCAGGTTGTACCATGTGTACATAGGATGTTCCTCAGCACAGATAATGGCCAAGATGGATCCCCAAGAAATAAGCCAGGACCCTGATGCAGTTCCTATCAAGAGGTCTGAATCAAGCTTCCGGGCAGGATTTTTGGACTCATCCAATGATGTCTCTTCTGTCCTATAAATCCAAACTCCTACAATGCCAGCAATGACCATCACCATCAATGAGGCTGAAGCATATACATAAAACATGATGAGTGCAGATTCACTCTTTGTCTTTGAACGCCCAATCTGGATCAAGTAGACTACAACAATGGTAATTGTGGTGGCCAGCACTGTCAGACCAACAACTGTGCCCATCATCACACCATGGAACTTAAATTGGATTTTTGGATGCTGGTGACTTTCAACTTTGCGTCCAATGTTTTTCCAGAGGACATAAAACATTGTGGAGGCCAAGATATGATACTCTATGTTGAAAGGATAGAGATAATAGATTCCTTGTGAGATTGTGGAGCAGAGGGCAGTGGATGTACAATTACATTCAGGTGTGTGGTCATCTAAGGCTAAAAGAAAAAGGTTACATTGGGATGAAAAAAATCACTTCAGTCAGAGAAACAAAAATACAAATTCTTCAATATCAACGATGGTTCAGAATCTACTTCATCCAAAGTTTCATTCAATTCAGAAACAGTTATTAAGCATCTACTCCATGCAATGAACTGAAACTTCATTTTCTTCCAGGCTAACCAATCTGTGTTCAAATCCAATTCAATTTTCCCTTATTAAGACCTGAAGGACTAAGCATGTCAACAGACAAACATTTTTAAAAATAATTTTACTATAATTTACTGTGAAAATAATTGTAAGCTCATATTATAATTTCACTTTGAAATAAAATTTTCATACTATTTATTTTCTTTGCCTTATGGATTTAAGAAAATGCACTGCAACAATTGATAGAACTTGGTTCTTTAAGGCATTCTTAAATTCTGGTCCTTCTTGAAGCACTTACCTTGTACAGTCAGGACGGACCATATTAAGAGGAATAGGACATGCATCCTGCCCTCAAGGAGTTTAGAGTCTAGTGAGAGGATAAGACATGGAAACAGATAGCCAAAACAACTAGAATGTGAAGGTGTAATGAGAGGTTTAAGACGTAGTTATAGTAGTCCAGAAGAGGAAGAAACCACTGCCAGGAGGGAAGAGAAGAAAGAAATCTAGGGCAGGCTTCATGAAGGAGATGGAATTGACTTGAAAGATGATATATAGGACATCAGCCGGCAGAAATGAGGGGAGAGGGCCTTCTAGTCATAGGGAACAATTTCCATTGGATCTAAAATCTTCACTATAACTTTGCTATCAGTTCAAATAGCTGTTTATGATTTATATTAAGCAAGAGACTCTGGCATAGATGTGTTCGAAGAGGATTCCTAAGAAATGAAGAAAAAACTACATTTATATGGTGATTTCTGACTACCAAGTACACTACCTCCTTTGATTCTCACAAGAACCTATGAGATAGATAACAAAAGTATAACTTTTTTGCATTTCACAAAAAATTAAACTGAAGCTCAGAGAGTGACTTGCCCTAGAACTAGAATCTAACTCTTTTGATTGTAAGTCTAGAGTTCTTTCTACAATACCTTTGATTAACTGGAACACACATATATGTGCATGTGTATGCATGCACACACACTTTTAAAAAAAAGGGTAATATCATAGATTTAATTTAAAAGAAAATGAACAAATGTGTTGTAGGAGGAGAAACACATGTTTTAAGTAGACTAGATTGGTCCTTTAAGGGGGTTAGGGAACCATTTGGCTTCCTTGCCACCTAAGGTACAGAAAACTCAGCCTAAGAGGAGTTTGGGTCAGAGGTTTTACTGGATCTCTTACTGCCCTACAGAGAAAACCTAGCATGGCTGATTGATGTGCTAAGTAGGCAGAAAAAAGATGTAAATTATCTGAGTCAGTATACTTTTTAGCTTTAAAATTTGTATTCTTTTAATCTCTTGTTATCAATAAAGTTGCTTTTACTGTATTTCATGGACCAGGAGTGTTTAATTGCATTTTAAGCCCTAGGCTTGAACCACTGATCTGGCCTAGGTTGGGCTTGGTCAGAATATATGCATTTAACCTAAGTGCCAATCTCATAACTACTATACTCTGTGCATGGTACCAAACAATGAGGAATTATCTTCAGGCAAATCATGGTGGAGCCCTGCAAAATCTTCAGTCATTAAAAAATTTTTTTTCAAGTTCAGTGAACTTAATTTAATAATGAAAGGAAGCAGTCATACATTTTAGAAAGACTGTCAACAAGAGTTAAGGGAGAAAAAGAAAATTCAATTCATCATAGCCTCATATAGACAGTGAAGGTGAGGAAGGGGATGAGAATAATCATTTATTAAGTACCTACTATGTGCCAGGCATTGTGCTTAGTTCTTTACTAATCATATCTCATTTCATCCTCATAACTGGGAAGTAGGTGCTATTATTATCCCCACTTTATAGATGAAGAAACTGAGGCACCATACATATAAGGCAATGCTGGATAGCAAAACATTTACCACCAAACCTTACCTATTGTTATGTTTCCAAAGCCAAGAGTCATCAGCCTTTCCTTATGCTCATTGAGTTGGTGCTTTGACTCATTCAGGACACCATTAGCCCAGAGGAGCAAATTTGTGAATACAGAATGGATCAAGCCAAACCTAGAAAACATTGACATTTGCTTGATGAGTAGCTCAGGGGTAGGGGCTATCAAAGCAGAGTAACCAATGAATAGGGCCAAGGCAGGGGCAATCAATCACTCTCTTTGGGGTCAGAGCCACAGGGTCCTTTCAAAACACAGAATATAGGACTCCTATCCCAATTTCATCTCTGGTAAAAATCAGTTATTCAGCAAAGTTGGCCATGTGTTAAATTAATAATCTGCAGCATTCCAAAAGCAGAGTTCCTGGAGCTGGAGCTTGAGGTAGCTGTAGACATAGGTGGTTAAAGCTAGAAGGACCCTTAAAACATCAGAACATAGACTCTTCCAGCAGAAAAGAATCTTGGAATGTGGAATAGAAAATATTAGTGCTTAAATCCTCTGATCTTCTCAGGGTCTTTACCCATCCATTTCTCCTTTCCTTGAGACTCAAGATGACTTCAACTCCTTATTCAAGTCCATCCATATTAGGAAGTCCCCTCCCTTCAATTCTGTGAACTTGCTCCATCTTTCCCTTCTCATGAACCTTCTGTCACCTCTGTCCTTTGCTAATACCATGCCTACAATGCTGTCCCCCTCTACTCTAATTTCCATCCACTGAAATCCTTCCCCTCCTTTAAGGTCCAACACAGGTGCTATTTCTTCCATGAAGATGTCCCCAAATCAACCCCCATCCTTTTTTCTACCAAGTTAACTAATAAAGGTTTGTCAAATTGAATTAGAACTGAAAGGAATCTTATATTACACATATAAAATGTTATAGGTGGAAGTAAACATACGAGATGGATACAGAATGTTAGAACTGAAAGTGTTTTTAGAATGTGTGTATGTATATGTGTCTAAATATATGTACGTATACATATATGTATATGATGTTAAAGCTGAATAGGACTTTAAACAATATCTGATCCAATCGCTTCATTTAATTGATGAAGAAACTGAAGCCCAAAGTGACTTGCCCGAAGTCAGATGGAGGCAGAGCCAATAATAAAACCCACTTGGACTCTGATGAAAACCCCTGGAGCTGTCCAGTGCTAGCTGGAGGAACAGCATTTTGCCACTTAAACACAATGTTTATCTTTGTCAAGGGTGGAATTTCCAGGAAGGAATGAAGAATAAAATAGAACCATACAGGATATTTCTGAATCAATATGTGTGTAAAATTTGTTTGCTATTGACATTTGTCCAGCCCTTGTAGATTTTATCAGTGTAGTGAAATGTCTATGAGGTATTATGTTGAGCAATTAACAAACACAGACAATAATATTTGACTCAGACTGTTTTTCATTTGCTAATAATACATATGGCTCCACATTCTTCTTTTGTTCTTACTTCCTAGTCCAATTGACTTTGAGCACAATAAATTAATTTTTGCCCTTCCTTTGCCAACAGCATTGCCTTTAGCAACTGAATCTGGCTATGTTCCCTGTGTTGGTTTGATTTGGAAACTTCTCTGGGATTGGGGGGAAAATTTCCTCAAACTACCCTTATTGTTGCTTGATACTGATCACTCCAGCTACAATAAAGAAAGAACTCTGTTCCCCACAATTCTGTTTTCAACTTATATTTCCTTGTCTCCTTTCCAAACTGGGACAAAAGACAACCACAAGAGAATAAATGAAGTTAGGTCCCTAGCTACAGACAGGAATCCTCAGCACTGAAAATTCCCTATTTCTATCAGGAAGACCTTTAAGGAAAACCCTATTCTTTTGTCTTTTTTCCCAACAGTGATACATGTCTACAAGTATATTCTGAAAAGAAGAGCCAGGTGCTCTTTTCTGCTAGAATGATTAAGGTCTAGAAGCCCTGAGGTAATGTATAGAAAGGGCCTCATAAATATGAGCTTTTATTATAGGGTATAGCAGAAAGAGCCCAAGAAAATCAGAAGACTCCAATCCCCATGCCAGTATGTGCCAGCCACATAACTATGGGCAAGTCAATTAACTTCTCTGAGCCTCAGTACATTCATCCGTGAAATAGTTCCAAAAACACTTGTGCTAACTACCTCAGAAGATTGTTGTGATGTGACTTTGAAAACCGTAAAATGCCACCTAAATGCCCTGGGAACTCAGTTTGCTCCTTCTTTACACTAGGATCAGAGGCATAGTATGCAGAGGACACTGTCTGGACAGAAAACTAGCCATTGTTGCCACAGGTGAAAGACAGTGATGGGAAAGGGGCTATTCTCTTTTCTGTACAAAAACATAGGTTTACTATGTGTCAGAGGCACCATGAAACAAAACCACAGGTTGAATCCATAATGTCAGTGTGTTAACGTGTGTATGTATGTGAATGTGTGTCTCATATGCATTTGTATTTGTCTAGATTTGTGATTTTGTCAATTTGGGGAATTCCAAATATAGAACTCCCTTCATGAATGAAGATGAGAAACTTCTCTGTAATTTATAGTCAAAGAGTTGCCTGGGGATACTGAGAGATTAAATAACTTATCTGTGGTTACACAGTTAGTATGTGTCAAAGGCAAGTCTTGAACTAAGGTCTTTATGACTTCAAGACCGGGCATCTATTACTGACTACATCATGCCATATGTATCCATGTATATACATATATATATATACACACACATATATATATATGTATACACAAATGCATATACATATGTATGTGTGGATATAGCTGTAGCTAAGGATGACAGAGATAGAGATAGAGAAAGCAACACAGATAGAGTTAGAGACAGAGACAGAGATAGAGATAGATGATATAGATATGGATATTGATATATTTCATTGTCTTTGCTCCTGCTGTTCTCTATGTCTGGAATGATCTCCTTTCACCCCTTTCCCTGTTTAATTTCCATCCATCCTTTAAAGCCCATATCAAATATCACATTTCCCAGGAAGCCTTCCCTGACCTTCCTTCTGTACCTCACCCAGTCTGTAATGATTTATATAACACCTGAAATATCTCATTTGATCCTCACAACAACCTTGGGAGGTGAGAATCATTATTATCTCCTTTTTACAATTGAGAAAACTGAGACAAACAGAGATTAAGTGACTTGGCCAAGGTCACACAACTCAATAAGAGTCTGATATTGGATTTTAACTGGTCTTCAAGACTCCAGACCCAGTGATGTGGTGGCACCTAGCTGCCTTTTCTGACTCAGACCTCATGGCACTTCATTTTATGCCAGTCTGATATAATTCTCATTTATAATTTTTTATTACAGATACTTATGTTTGTATCATATCCTGCACCAGATTATAAATTTCATGAAGACAGAGATCATGAATAATCTAAACTTTGTATTCTCTCAGTAATCATTAGCTCTTTACACATTTAGTCACTTGATAAATGTTAGTTTAAATTAATTTGAACTGCACTGAATGGAAATGGCCTGAAATGAAATTATGCTGGGTCACTTTCGGGAAGGAGGGGGAGGGAACTTTCATTCCAGATTGACATCTGGAGGAACTGAGCATGAATAACTAGAGGAAAAATCTATTACCATTTGAACCCACAGCACCTTTGTCAATAGCAGAGATTTGTTTTTCTCCAGACAACCTAAAATCCCAGATTTTCAACAATTTACTTGTCAACTGTACAATTCCCTGCTTCCTTTTAAATTGAGCAAGATTGACCTGATGAATCAGTCCTGTTGTCCAAACCACCAAATGCACATGTCAACATGGTTAACTTAGACAAAACAAAGCCTTAGCATGAAATGGTGGGAAGAACTCTGGTTTGGAGCTGGAGGAAACGATTTCAAATCTTTGTACTATTATTTCCAATCATAAGATGTTGGGCAAAACACTGAACTTCTCTAAACCTCAGTGTCCTAATCTGTCAAATGAAGGAACTGGACTAAATGATCTCTAAGGTCATAGGTCTAGACTCGCCTATAATTTTAACTGATAGAGGCTATTTGATTTTTCCTAAGATCTTTCCAAGAGAATTTATTTTCTACTTCTATGTAAAGATTTCCCCCATAATAAAATGAGGAATGCCTTAGGGCTACAGGACCATACACTATAGTTAGAGAGCACATGTTTATATTCATATTACACAAAGTATCCTTTATAAAATTTAATCTAGTATCTGTAACACATTTTTAGAAATGTATCTTCTTGCTTGATGTGGTGATACATGCCCGTGACCCCTGCACCTAGAGAGGCTGCAGTTAGTGGATCACTAACAGATCAGGAGATCTGAACTGTAGTACAATAAAGCCAACTGGGTATCCTCACCAAGTCCAGCCACAATATGGCAAACTCCCAGGAGTAAGGGGCCACCAAGCTGTCTAAGAAGGGCCAAACCAGCACAATGGAAATGGAGCAGTTCATAGCTCCTGTGCTGATCAGCAGTAGGATTGGGTTTGTGAGTGACCCCTGCATTTTTAGTTTGGGTGAGATAGACAAACCCAGTTCTACCACCACCACTACCACCAGCCCCCAAAAGTATGTTCTTAATATTTCAATAATCTTGTCAAGTGGGTATTTCCTCCAACAGTGCAGGCACAGCTGGCCCAAGCTTGTCACTGGGCCTTCTGTTATGGCAGATGGGGTAGACTGGGAGGGGCAAGGCTGGCAGGTGTGACTGGTGGGATGGAGGAGGGGTGGGTGTGACCAGCAGAATGGGGGAAGGTGTATGACAGTCCTCCAGAGAGAAGGACTCATTGTTAGTTAAAAGAGAAAGATGGGTAGGTGGCTGAGGCACGTGAGGGGAATGATGCGGTCTCAGGGCAATAGGCAGATTTGGTGTTCCAGTGGGAAGGGCATGACCACCCTCTAAGTCAGGGTTCAGGAAGAGTCTTGACTTGCAAATTTTTTCCAGTGCTTCTTTGGACCAATAAAAGTAGTGTTCTTCATCATCATTGTCATCATCATCATCATCATCATGGTCCTTAAGAAATTTCTTACCTAGCCTTAATCACTAAATGGGCATTGCCTCGGTCAAACTGAGACCTGGGAAAGACCTTAGCTTTAAAAGGCCAAGGTCCCTCACTGCATGGGGGCCATCTCCAGTCATTCTGATCTATGTCTTGCCACTTGACCCAGATAGCTCCGAAGGAGAAAGTGAAGCTGGTGACTTTGCACAGCCCTCCCTCAGTTAAATACAATTCACTTGCAAGTCATGGCGTCACCACCCTGATGTCATGACCCTTTTTGAGAACGAAGGACAAACACAACAGCAGGCACAGCTATTTCTTATGTGTTAATCCTGAACAACTCTTGTCCCTGTCCTCATATAAATCCTCTCTAAAGGATCCATCAATGCCCTGGAAGCCTTCTTCTAAGTGTTTTAACATTATGGTGGTAACGATTGAGTATTTGGGATGTCTATCTGTTATCCTATGATCTGACTACTTAACCAGCCCACCTCTATTTCCAATCATACACTTCCTAGATCAGGGCTCCTTAAACTTTTTCTACTTGCAACCCCTTTTTGGTTTCGGCAGCATTAGTTGGCATTGCTTGGCCTGAGGGCATGCATAGTGCAAAGCGTGCATGCATAGTGCAAAGCGTGCATGCCTTTGTGTTCAGAACCAAGGCTGCAGTGAAGCTGTGCAATGCAACATGGGCAAGTGCTGCCAGAAACACCTCGGATTCATTACATGTTTGATTTTTAATTAATTTTTGGTTGCTGCGCATTTGGAAACCTGTTACTGTTGCCAGATTTTTCGGGGTCACGATCCACAGTTTAAAAAGCGCTGTTAGATATCTTTTACACTATTTCTTACATACAAGTCATCATTAGTAACATGTTTGAGCCTACTTATACCCACCATGCACATTTCTATTATGCTTTGTCTCACCCATGGTCTTGATTATTCAGAGATTGTAGTGATGTATGATTTACAGGCATATAGAATTATCAGGAAAATATCAATGTCAACTAGGTGGAATTTTGTGTCAAGGATGACCTTCAGGATTATTGAAAATGCTGTACTATTCCCTCAAGGCAGTTCAGCCTGCTCTCCTCCTCCTGTTCAATTCTGAGGCCAGCTCATTGTCTATTTGTAGTATCCATCTGAGTTATAAAATATTCAGGGATAAATGAGTTCTGTAGGTTAATTATCCATAAAGCTGCATTTTATAGCAGTAGACATTCTACATTCATTTGGTTTTTTCCATGTGGATGGTTAGTACCAATTATTTTGAGTGATCATGAACATCATTTAGAAGGTTCACTGATGTTTGTAAAATTTTACAGAAAATGTAGAGAGAGGACTATAAACAGTGACACCCCACAAAATAATCAGAAGCAGTTGGAGGAAAATTGGTTTAAAGAAAACTTGGCAAGAGATGCAGCTAAGCAAATCATCCCAGAGGCATTAAGTTTGAAACTAGACAAAAGTATAACAAACAGATTAAAAGATGGAAAAAAATCTGTAAAGAGTTTTATAACCAAGTAATTTCACCAGCAAAAACAATGGAGTCATTTGCATTCTAAAAACAGTTCCAGATGAGAAAAACAATTTGAGTGGACTAAGTGTGTGGAGTGAGTGTGTGTGTGTGTGTGTGTGTGTGTGTGTGTGTGTGTGTGTGTAGAGAAAGAGACAGAGAGCATGCTAAAGGATTGATTATGAAGGAAGAGAAGATACCAAAGGTGTGAGAAAATGTGGAATCTTATTATTACCCAAAAAAAGGTAACCAAGAGAACATCAAGAACATAAATAATCTGTGTCGTTCGGTGGCCTCTTTTAAAATCTCCCTTGACTGGGGCAGGTAGGTGGCTCAGTGGATAGAGCGCTGGTTCAGGAGTCAGGAGGACCTGAGTTCATATCCAGCCTCAGACACATAATACTCACTAGCTGTGTGTGTGACTCTGGGCAAGTCACTTAACCCTAATTGCATCACCAAAAATAAATAAATAAAATTCCCTTGAGAGGAATAATAATACTTATAAGCCATTATTTAAGGGATTGAATACATTTTGTTTAATAAAACATGTTTCTAAAAGAATATCATAATCAGTGTTTGAAGCAATTTTTGTTTACCTTCCAAGTGTTTTGAAAGACTGAATTATATCCTTTGCATGCCCCCAAAGGAAATATACCTAGGTAGAAATAAATGTGGAAAAAAAGTATCAGTTGGAAAGTTGTCACTATCTCTGAATACATAAGAACCTATAGACAGACAATAGCAAAAAAGAGGGCTGAGACTGAGAGGGAATAGCTCTAATTAGATGAAATCCATTCCAATGGTCTAGGGTCCATAGACCTAAAATGGTTCTAATGCTCAAGTGAAATTCAGGATAAATTACATAACTATAAATTCATTTTTTGGGGAAATATTTTTTTGAAATATCCTGACATCTTGAAAATTCTAACATAGAATGTCAGAGCTAGAACGGACCTTAGGAAAAATCACAAGTAAGTGGTAGAACTAACACTAAAATCCATAAAAAATTCTCATTCTCACTATATTATACACCTTTGATGCTCTATAAATTTCCAGAATCATAGGATTTAAAGCTGGAAAGCATCCTAAAAATCATCTAGTACAACCTCCTCATTTTCACAGATGAGGGAAGTGAAGCCCAAAAAAGTCAGGGATTTGCCCAAGGTCACACAATTAACAAGAAGCAGAGCTTGAATTTGAATCCAGCTCCTCTGACACTATATTTAGTGTCCTTTCCACTACACTGCGTTACTGAAATTTATTCTGCACCTGGTTATTATTAAACAACTTCAGAACCATATCTAGTTTGGAAATAAAACACTTCTATTACTAAGAGAATGGAATGCTAGTTCCAAGACCACCAATACCTTTCTGTGTGTAAGGAAAAAAATGATCATTTATAACTTTCTTTATATTACCATCTAGTCAAATACTAGTTTATGTCCCAGTATTTCTAAAGCCAAGAATTAAATTATAAAAATATGAGATATGTGTTATGATTTTATTTTGAGCTGTGGCTGTCTCTTTTAAACATACTTATAACAATTATGATTCCAAGGAGAAACCATATTCTTCCATTTAAAATTATAAGGTGGCATATCAAAGAAGCTTAATTTTTTCCTCAGCTACTTATTATTGGAAATGCATCATTAAAATAACTATTTTCCTCAAAATTAAACATTTCAATAAAATTGAGTGAAATGAAAAATAGATAAATTTATTGTCAGACAAGATTAAAGGTGTAATTCAGGTGAAATCTATCAAAAAATAAATTTACCCAGATTATTGATACAAAAATAGATGGCAAAAGAGTTGCTTGATTTCTGAGCAAGAGTAAATGTTTTTAATATTTGAATAATTATCCATATACATTATATAATTATACATTTTAATTAAATATTATTGGCAGCGAAGTGGCACAGTGGATAGAACGCCAGATCTGAAGTCTAGAAGACTCATCTTCCCAAATCTGGCCTTAGACGCTTACTAGCTGTATCACCCTGGGCAAGTCACTTAACCCTGTTTGCCTCAGTTTCCTCATCTGTAAAATGAGCTGGAGAAGGAAATGGCAAACCACTCCAAGTTCCATAATTATCCCCATTTGGTTCCATTGGCATAACCTTCAAGGGCCCCAGATAAGATCCTTTTGTTTAAGACCCAGCTCAGATGCCAAGTCCTCCATGAAGACTTTTGATAGAAGCAAACTCTCTCCTCCCTTTTCTCTGCACTTACATATGTATTCATCTTTGTATTATAGTCTTTTGTGCCACTGCCTTAGCCCCTCTACTACACTGTAAGTTCCTCAATGGCAGAGACAATGTCTTACTTATCTGTACCATCTCAATGGCTGACACAGGGCCTCATACACAATTGGCCCAATATACGTGTCCATTGATTTGAACTGAAAGGTAAGAGAATAAGCAGTTATATAGCTCCTACTGTGTGCTAGGCACTGTGTTAAGCACTTTTTTTTTTAACCAAATATTATTTCATGTGATTCTTACAATGTTTGGAGGTAGGTGCTATTATTTTTTCCATTTTACAGATCAGGAAACTGAGGCAGACAATGGTTAGGTGTCCTGCCCAGGGTCACACAGCAAGCAAGTGTCTGAGGCCAGATCTGAATTCAGGCCATTCTGACTCCTCGCCCAGGGCTCTATCCACTGCACCACCCATTCCTCAGAAACTGCCCACGCACTCTCTCCCAACGAACAGAAACAGGATAAAGATCTATGCCTCGGTTTCCTCATCTATAAAATAAGGATAATAAAACTTGCATTATGTGCATCACAGGGTGGTTGTGAAGAAAATGCTTTAAAAATTGTCAAGTGCTATAGAAATGTGAGCAATTGCTATTATCTTTTTAGTTGCAATCTCTACCAGGGTGCATTGCATACAGTGGGTTCTTAATAAATGGGTATTGCATGAATCTTATAGGGCATCTAGGTGGTGCAAGGGATAGAGTGCTGGGCTTGGAGGCAGGAGGACTCATGTTCATGAGTTCAAATAAGGCCTCTGACACTTACAAGTTGTGTGACCCTGGGCAAGTTGCTTAACCCTGTTTGCCTCAGTTTCCTCATCTGTAAAAATGAGCTGGAGAAGGAAATGGCAAACCACTCTCCAGTATCTTTGCCAAACCCCAAATGGGGTCATGAAGACTCAGATATACCTGAAACGACTAAACTTATGAATCAGTAATAATGGAGGCATGAACATGCGAAACACCTTTACTTTCTGGCTGTTACCCAACAATTTGACTTTAATATGAACTCAAGCGAGTATAAACCACAGGATAAACTGCATTGTATAACCCCTATATTTCCTTTTGTTTTATACCCCTCTGACACGTAATGCTTTGTATCACAGATAAGGCAATTTGATTGTATCTTCCTCGCCATGATGGACCTGTGGTTTTCAAAGGGTGTGCCAGGAACTCAGGCTACATGTGCCAGGTGGCATATGGAACTTACAATAACCTATGATTTCACAAGTCTCTCAGTTCTCTCATAGTGTGCCACAATTCTTTGTTACAAATAATAACACAATTCTGGGAACAAAATAAGGTTGAGAACCACTGAACTAGACTATATTCCGTAAGAGCAGGAAAATAAGAGAGATCTCACCATAGGATCAGCTCTTCACTTAACTTAGTGTCTCCTCTAGGTCCTAATACAGTCCTCTGCACACAGCAGGAAATTAGCAAAGAGGTATAGAATACTTATTGAATAATTAGCTTAACAGGAAGAAAGCGAGATGGTTTTACCTGTGAGAGAGTATGTATTGAATGGGCAACTGGAAAGACTCCTTCCGTTGCTGATAGGCATTCTGCAAACCCAACAAAGTGTCCAATTTTAAAGCAACCTAGAACAATGGTGATGGCGGCAAAAAGCGTGATACTGCCTGAAAGAACAAAAGGTTAATGGGCAGCAAACATTTCAGAATCATTTCTCAACAAATAAGAGTATTGGCCTTGAATAGCTCAAGAAGACAAGTGAGCAAGAAAAGCATTGCATGGTGTCTCTAGCTTAAGCCTTTCTTAGAGCCTTCTGTTACATCAATAGAGCCCTGCCACTGGACCCAATTAAAGTGGGCACAAACGGTCTTGTATCACATACAGCATGCAGCAAGGCACCAACCACAGTCATCTATGGCACTGACAAAGGAGAACAAGAAAGGTACAGTTCTTGACCTAAGAATGTTCCAATGAAAAGTAACATAACCACTTGACATTACATTTCCACTGTTCACCAGATTATAGGAAGAAGCCCAAAGAGCTTTCTTTTTTCTTTTTTTTTCCCTCTGGAAAGAAACCAGTGACATTGGGATCCTTGCAAAGATTCAGGTATTGAGCACAATATTTCAAAGTTGTTTGGAATAATAAATGTTTGTTGAAAAGTTAAATTGAAGTTGACATCAATTTCCACTTAAACATTTATTAAACAGCTAGTAGGAAGCATAAGCATGGTACCACACATGGAGCACTGGACTTGTGGTCAGAGATGCCTGGGTTCAAATCCCATTTCAGACATTCAGCAGTTTGATGACCCTGAGCAAGTCACTTAAATTCTCTCAACCCTAATGGCTTCTTCTGGACATGTCCAAAAGTCATGAGGACAAAGAGGAAATGAGGATAATACCATCTGCAGCCTTCATCTCATAGAACAGAGGTGAGGATGAAATAAGATGATGAACATAAGACACTTTTCAAACTTTGAAAGTTCTAAGCAAACATCAATTATTTTTGAGGCAGCCAAGGTAGAGGGCCAGAGTATTAGAACCGAAGCCAAGAAAGAGCTGAATTCAAATCCTGCCTCTCACTCTTCTTAGCTATACAATCATAGGTTAGTCATTTATCCTCTTGAAAGTCCCTTACTTTTTTTATTTGTCTGCAAAATGGGTAGAATAGTAACTATATATAGCATACACCACTATCTTATACCATATACCAAGACGAGTCATAATGAGTACATAATCTAGATATAAAGGCTGATACTATAAGCAAATTAGGAGAGCAAGGAATAGTTTACCTGTCAGATTTATGGAGAACAGAAGAATTTATGACCAAAAAAGAGAGAACATTATGAAATGCAAAATGGATAATTTTGATTACATTAAATTGAAAAGATTTTTTCACAAACAAAGCCAATGCAATCAAGATTAACCAGGAAGCAAAAAGCTGGGAAACAATTTTTACAAACAGTGTCTCTGATAAAGGCCTCATTTTCAAACTATATAAAAATCTGAGTCAAATTTATAAGAATACAAGTCATTCTCCAATTGATAAATGGTCAAAGTATATGAACAGGAAGTTTTCAGAGGAAGAAATTAAATTTATCTATAGTCATATGAAAAAATACTGTAAATCACTATTGATGAGAGAAATGCAAATCAAAATAATTGGTGCCACATCATTCCTATTAGATTGGCTAACATGACAAAACAGAAAAATGATAAACGTTGGAGAAGATGTGGGAAAATTGGAACACTAATGCATTGGTGGTGGAGTTGTGAACCCTTCCAACCATTCTGGAGAGCAATTTGGAACTTCACCCAAAGGGCTATAAAACTGTGCACAGCCTTTGACCCAGCAATACCACTTCTAGGTCTGTATCCCAAAGACATCATAAAAATTGGGAAAGGACCCACATGTACAAAAATAAGTATAGCAATTCTTTTTGTGGTGGCCAAGAATTGGAAACTGAGGGGATGCCCATCAATTGGGGAATGGCTGAACAAGTTGTGGCATATAATGTAATGGAATATTATTGTTCCATAAGAAATGATGAGCAGGTAGATTTCAAGAAAACCTGGAAAGACTTATATGAACTGATGCTGAGTGAAGTGAGCAGAACCAGAAGCACATTGTACACAGTAACAGCAACATTGTGTAATGACTAACTTTGACAGACTTAGCTCTTCTTAGCAATGCAAGGATGTGAGACAACTGCAAAAGACACATGAAAGAAAATGCCATCCACATGCAAAAAAAGAACTATGAAGTCTGAATGCAGATTGAAGCATATTATTTGTTCTCTCTCTCTTTTTTTTAAATTTCTTCTTTCTTGTGGTTCTCCCTATTGGTTCTAATTTTTCTTTACAACATGACTAATGTGAAAATATATTTAACATGAATGTATATGTAGAGCCTATATCAAATTGCATGCCGTCTTGGAGGGAGAGGAAAAAAGGAGGGGGAGAACATTTAGAACTCAAAATCTTACAGAAGTGAATCCTGAAAACTAAAAATTAATTAATTAATTAATCAAAAAAAAAAAAAGATTCACATGAACTGATGCTGAGTGAAGTGAACAGAACCAGGAGAACATTGTACACAGTAACAGCAATATTGTATACTAGTCAACTGTGAATGACTTAACTATTCTCAGCAATACAATGATCCAAGAAAATTCCAAAAGGATTTATGATGAATAATGCTATCCATCTCCAGAGAAAGAATTGATGGAGTCTGAATGCAGATGGAAGCATACATTTTTTTTAACTTTCTTTATTTTTCTTGTGGGGGGTGTTTTGGTCTGTGTTTTCTTTTACAATATGACCGACATGGAAATGTGTTTTGTATGACTGCACATGTATAACCTGTATCAAGTTACTTCCATCTCACTGAGTGGGAGAAGGGAAGAAGGAAGAAAATTTGGAACTTTTTAAAACTTTGGAAAATTTAAAAAAACAAATGTCAAAAATTG
This sequence comes from Vombatus ursinus, assembly GCF_900497805.2. Taxonomy (NCBI): domain Eukaryota; kingdom Metazoa; phylum Chordata; class Mammalia; order Diprotodontia; family Vombatidae; genus Vombatus; species Vombatus ursinus. The sequence goes on along the minus strand of NW_020954596.1, from coordinate 18,571,299 downwards.
TTTTTATATGTAATTAAAGAAACAATAAAAATATTAAATTAAAAAATAATAACTATGCAGAATATCCCAAAAGTCTTAGTGCAATTTTAAGTTTTAATAGCTTTAATGGCACTAAGACTTTTAGATCACCTTGTATTACTTTCACAAGGTGGTTGTAAGGATCAAATGAAATCATTAAAGTAAAGCATTTTGCAATTCTTAAAGTTATATATATAGATATGCACATATATACATACATATATATACACATACATTTGTGTACATATATACACATATATATACCATTATATACACACATAAAGATACATGTCTATGTACCTATATAGTGCTTTAAGTGCATATATTTACATATAATATATATATACACATTTGTAGTGCTTTAAAATGTGTATATATATATCTACATATACACACGTATGTATGTGTGCATATATATATATATGCCAATGACTATTATATACAAAGCACTATGTTTGGTTTACTGTTTTGAAAAAAATAACAAGCAACATACATAATGCAGTCCTTTACTCCTCCACTAAAGTCTTCCACTAATGCCTCATCAAGATTAGGAGGTGACTTTGGTTTCTTACAGGCTAGGATAGCAGAGCACAAGTTCTGGTATTTTGTATTGAGATGGACTATACAGCCTGGTGGCACACAATGGGCCTCTCATCTGAGAACCAAGATGATTAATTAAGGGGAGCTCATCACCAGAGGGTTTGCCACCACATGATGAATGGTTTGGCCGCAGCAACTCATACGGACCATTTATAAAGCAGGGATGAATACTACTTATATTGGTCAAACTCATCTTTCAGTATTTCAGTATTAAAGTATCACTTAGGAATCTGAGATTAGGATAATAATAGTAAATTGATAGTAGCTCTCCTAGTTATCACCTGTATGACCATGGGCAAGTTACTTAAACTCTTTGGGCCTCAGTTTCCTCACCTACAAAAATGAGAAAAGGTGTACAAGATGACTCCTTAGGTTCCTTCCAACTAATATTCTATCAGTGTGTAATTATATGTTCCCTAGACCCATTCTGAAATGCTTTTTATTTTTTGGAAATTACTTAATACAAAAAAAATCTACATGAAGACTCATCGGTGCCACACCCATTTGATTGTCAAAAATAATAAAAAAGGAAAATGACAAATGCCAGAGGGACTGTGGGAAAACAGGCACATTAATGCACTATTGGTGGAATTGTGAGCTGGGCCAACTATCCTGGAAAGCAGTTCAGAGCTGTGGCCAAAAAGTTATTAAACTGTGCATACCCTTCAACCCAGCAATATTGCCACTAGGTCTATACTACAAAGAAATTAAAGAAAGAGGAAAATGGCCCATATGTACAAAAATAGTTATGGCAGTTCTCTTTTTTTCACAAATAGTATTTTATTTTTTCCAATTACATGTAAAGATGATTTTAACATTCATTTTTTAAAAATTTTTGATTTCCAAATTTTCTCCTTCCTTCTCTCCCCTATCCTCTCCCTAAAATAGTAAGCAATTTTATATTATATACGTGTGCAATCATTTAAAACATATGTTATGAGAGAAAAAACAGACCAAAAGGAAAATAATCATGAAAAAAATAAAGTGAAAATAGTATTATTTGCATTCAGATGACATCAGTTCTTTCTCTGGATATGGATAGCATTTTCCATCATGAGTCCTTTGGAATTATCTTGGATCATTTATTGTTGAAAAGGGCTAAATTATTCATAATTAATCATCACACAATGTTATTGTTATCATATACAATGTTCTTCTTGTTCTGGTCACTTCACTTTGCATCAGTTCATGTAAGTCTTTCCAGGTTTCTCTGAAATCTACTTTATAGCAGTTCTTTTAGAAACTAGGAACTGCCCATCAATTGGGGAATGGCTGAACAAATTATGGTATATGAATGTGATGGAATATTATTGTGCAATAAGAAATTATGAAAGGGATGATCTCAGAGAAACTTAGATTTATATGAGCTGATGCAAAGTGAAATTAGGAGAACCAGGAGAACAATTTATGTAATAACAATAATGTAAAAACAAACAACTTAGAAAAACTTAGGAGCTCTGATCAATGCAATGACTAACCACAATTCTAGAGTATTCATGATAAAACACACTATCCATCTCCTGACAGAGAGATGATGGACTCAGAGTGCAGAATGAGAATTATGGTTTTTATAAAGTTTTTGTGGATTTTTTTGAACATGGCTAATTTAGGATTTATTTGCTTGACTACACACACATACATGTATATTTATATATATGTATATATAATACACACACACACACACATATATATATATGGAGAGAGAGAGAGACAGAGAGAGAGAGAGAGAGCGAGAGAGAGAGAGAGAGAGAGAATGGGTTTTATTTTTCTTGCTTTCTCAATACAGAGGCAGGGGATGGTGGGAAGAAGAGAATTCAGGCCTGAAAATTTAATTTAAAAAAATACTTTTAAAACTAAAAAAAAAAAGACTCATTGGTAGTATGATGCAAAAAACAAACAAAAAAAAACAAACAAAAAACATGGACTTGGAGTTTAAAAACCTGAGTTTGAATTCAAACTCTGCAACTTACTAGCTGTGTGACTTTGGCAAGTCACTTAAACTTTGGTTTTGCCACATAAAATAGGAGGGTTAGACTCATCTCAGGACAGCTAGGTGATGCCATAGTGCATAGAGCACTTGGCTTGGAATAAGGAAGATTCATCTTCCTGAATTCAAATCTGGCCTCAGACACTTACTAGCTGTGTGACCCTGGACAAGTCTCTTAACCCTGTTTGCCTCAGTTTCCACATCTATAAAAATGAGCTGGAGAAGGAAATGGCAAACCATTCCAGTATTTTTGCTAAGAAAACTCCAAATGGGGTCATGAAGAATTGGACATGACAGAAATGACTGAACAACAAAACAACAAAAAGATTCATTTCAACTCTAGGTCCTTTCTCGCTAGGATAGTCTATGATTCTGTGATCTAGATGTCACAAGGAAGCAGAAAAGTACAAACGGCAGTATTTCTATAGCAATATTTTCATTGGCTCTGTCTTTTCTCCACCCTAGACCACAATTCCCAAGAAGACCAGATAGCCTGAGAAATAAATGACTGGAGGAATCTTGGGTAAAACTCAATCTTTGGAAGAGAGAGGAAAAGTAATCCATAGCACTTCAGAAACAGGAAAGAAAGTGGGAGGGGCAATTCTCTCCCACAGAGACTGATTCTACAAGTCAAAGCCTTTTCTCTCCATAGAATCAATCATGCAGTGATTTTCACTCCCATGGGAAAACACTATAGTCATGCTACCAAACCACAGAATTGTTGCATTAACCCTGTAGGCAGCTCCACCCTGGTCTATCCTCAAATGAACCCTGATCATGTCTCTCTATCCAGTAACTCAAGCTGTAGGATGCAGATGCTACATGTAGTCCCTTAGGCTTATGTGTCTTGATTACCACCTTTTCTAGGTGGGGTATTTGGAGGGAACCAGGAAAATCCCCTACCCAAAAATGTTTTCCCTACTGGTAGGAGCTGGTATCTAAAATTCGCTCCATTTGAGTTCCATTGCTTTATCTTAAGATGTTAGTTGACTCTAGATCTCAGTAATTAATTTGGTGCTGATTTATCACAAAGTATCTTAAATTTAGAGCTTTAAACTGCTTTAAATATCATCTACCTAGTCTAACCTCTTAATTTTATAGATAGGGAAACTAAAGACATTAAGGGACTTGCCCAAAGTTATACTGGTACTAAGTGGCAGACCTTAGATTAGAACTCAGGCCCTCAGATTCCAAATCCAACACTTTCATCAAATGCTTCCTACTCTGACCACTGTCAGTAGTCAGGACCCACAAGCAAAGAACACAGGACAGGTAAATGTGTATATTCTAATTTGCATTATTTGCTCTTGATTTCTAGTTTTTATTTTTTTATTTTTTCTTTTTTTTTGGTAAATTTTTTAATTTATTTTAAACTTAAATACAAAATGAGAAAAGAAAAAAAAAGTCCATGTACACAGCAGAACATAAGAGAGGATTCAATATAAAATAACAAATTTTCATTTCAAGAAAACCTATATAATAAATACTACACATTGTTCTCAAAGCTGCCCAGTTTTTCTTTGCTTCCTTGTAGGTTTTCTTTTGTTCTCTGCTATATACTTACTACTTTATTTTTTCTCTTCCCTCCTCACCTCACCCGCCCTAAAGAAGGCTACAATTGAGCATGGGTATAGATACAGATATGGATATATACACATACATACATATATATATACATATATATATATATATATACATATACATAGATATCTATAAGCATACACATATATGTAAGACAATATTATGCTTATTTCCACCTGTCATCTGTTTCTCTGAAAGTAGATAGCATCTTCCTTCATAAGTCCAAGTCTTTCCATGTTTTTCTTAGTCAACCAATTCATCATTTCCTACACCACAGCAATATTCCAACCCAATTATATCCTCTCTGAGAGATTGTCTATAAAAGGTTTTTTCCCCCAATTTTCTGCATTCCTTCTATTCTTGGCTACATAGGTGTATTTTATATCATAACATTTTGATTTAAAATAATCAAAATTATCTATTTTACACTTCAACAATGCTTTCATTTTATATAGTTTAAGGTCTGATGCTGCTGAATCTGCTTCCAAGACCTATGGTCCTTCAGTGTAGCAGCTGCTAGGTCTTGTGTAGTCCTTATTATAGCTCCATGATATTTAAATTGTTCTTTTTCTTGGTGCTTCTAATATTTTCTGCTTAACCTGGGAGCTTTGAAACTTGGCTGTGTTATTCCTGTAAGTTTTCCTCCTGAAATCCCTTTGACGTGGTGATTGGTGGATTTTTTCTATTTCTGTTTTGCCTTCTTGTTCTAGAACTTCAGAGCAATTTTCCTTGATAATTTCTTGTAATATTGTTATCAAGATTCTTTTTTTATTGTAATCTTTAGGTAGTCTAACTATTCTTATATTATTTTCCCTTTATCTATTCTCCAGATCAGTTGTTTTTCTGATGAGATGCTTCACATTTTCTTCTGTTTTTTCATTATTTTGATTTTGTTTTATTATTTCTTAGTGTCTTAGAATATTAGTTTCTCCTTGTATTCTAGTTTTTAAGGAATTATTTTCTTCCTTAAGTTTTTGATTCTCTATTTCAAGTTGGTTGACTTTCTTTTCACAGTTTTCTTGGTTTTCTTGGATTGCTGTTATTTTTTTTCTAATTTTTCTTTGATTTCTCTTATTTGATTTGTAAAGTTTTTTTTTAAGCTCTTCCTTTGTGCTTGGGACAATTTGACATTTTTTATTGAAAAAGGAGTGGGTTTTTTAGTTCTATTATCTTCCTCTGAATATGAACCCATATCTTCTCTATCTTCATAGTAGCTATCTATGGTTGGGTTCTTTCTCCTTTGCTTACTCATTTTTATTTTTGGTATTATTTTGTTTTTAGCATCTATTAGTGTCATCAAGTTCTAGTCCCCAAGCATGGGGAATGAAGCCTTAAACCTCAGGTCTTTCTTACTGTTATTTTCTGAGATCTGTCCTGAGAACCAATCTTGGGCCCTGCTCCACTCTTAAGCCAAGGTGAGGGCCCCCAGCCATGCTGTCCCACAAATGATCTTGCTTCCTGCAGTCCCTCTAGTGGCTTCAAACTATAGCTGTCCTCTATGCCCTGGAACTGAAACCAGAGACTTTGCTCTCCTACAAGTGCCCACAGCCAGCAGGGTCATTGCCTCTCTGCTACTTGCACTCTCCAGGAGTGTGCTAGCTCCTTCTCTGTCATGGTCACAGACCAGGACACATCTAGTCAGCACAGCTGTGCTTGGCAAACCTCAACAGTGGAAGGTCCTTCAATCTTCTCCTACTCAGTCACTGAACCCCTACACTGTCTCTGAAATGAAAGTTTCAAAGGCTGAGGCTGCCTCTCAAATTCAGCTGCCCCCAGGGCTTGCTATTTGTTGATAGCAGAGTTGGCCTGGAGGTGTTTGAACTTCACTCAGACTGAACCTTGGTCCCTGGAAGTCAAGTCTTTGCTGGGGTCTTCTCAAATTGTTTTAGGAGGGCAACTGCTTTGTCCCAACTTTTGTTTATTTGCTTTGCTCTAGGTTCCCTCTGAGACAATGTTCTGTCTTTTTTTGTGAAGGAAATTTGGAGAGCCAAGTCATCTTCCCAGAATTCTCTTCTCTTGATTTTTATTCTTTGAGTAGAAGAGGGTGAGGGACATACTAAAAAATGAGTTTGATTTTAAAACAAAAGATATCACTTTAAAAAAGAAAAGAAACCAAATGGCAAAGATGTATAGAACACAAACAACACTAAACTATGATGATTTTTAAAATCCCATTTAAAAGGAATGAAATTTTGAAATCTCGAAAAGAAGCAATTAAAAAGAGGAAAAAGGATCATCTAAAAAGCTTGATGTGGCTGCAGAGATAACTCATTGATCAACAGAGTTGTTGCTCTTGATTATTTTATTTCTAGAGTAAAGTTTAAGCCACATTGAGTGTCACAAAATATACTCAAGACGTTTTAGCCCCAGGCTGCCCCTTCCCAAATTCTATTCCTTGAAGAGTGGGTGGAGGCTAGAGTAGCTCAGAAGTATTAGGGAAGAGAATAGAGTAGAGGAATGAGAAATGAAGCAAAGAACTGAGCAAGATAGCAACCCAGTTATGGTTATTGAAAGAATACCCCAAATGAGGGATGGCCTAAAAATCAAGTGTGTCATTTTAATACAGCCCAACGAGGCTAAAAGACCTTTTATCTGTATAGCCACATTGAGCTTTCTTGGCAAAGATACTAGAGAGGCTTGCCATTTCCTTCTCCAGCTCATTTTACAGATAAGGAAACTGAGACAAACAGGATTAAGTGACTTGCCCAAGGTCACACAGCTAGTAAGTGTCTGAGGCTGGATTTGAACTCAAGGTCTTCCTGACTCAATGCCCCACACTCTATCCACTGAGCTACCTAACTGCCCCAGGAGTAGCTATACTTTTTTTTTCAAACATGGCAAAGAGAGTAGGAATGTGCAGATCATTTATACAACAGTCACACTGTCAGCCATCTTCATTAAGGGGAGAAGCCAGGAAGCTTAGTTCCCCAAGAGCATCTTCTCCAACCAATGCTTTGGCTAATAACATGATATGCCCAAGCCAGGAACTCAATTTGTGTTCATCATAGAAGTGGTTTGGGCATGTAAGAAAAAATAAGTTCCATAGCCCAAGGTACCCTTCAATCTGCTTATCATAGGGTCTGGCCTATTGATTGCCACCTCCCCCATTTTCAGGGGTGTTTGGTAGAAGAGATGATACACCAAGGGGACAGAACCAGTCTTGTTAATAGACATTGAAATCTTTATCTTCTACCTCTTGTATTGGTCCCAGAGCATAGCCAGAAAGGTCTTAACATCACAGCCTTCTGGAGATCCATGGAGAAGGAGAAATGCTTGCAACACTTCTGATTTGAAACATGTTAAGGCAACATCTCCATCAATATGGAAAATTCTTTCCCTTTCACTGTAATTACCGTTTTTCCTGGATGAAACCTCATATACTCATCTGTTGCCTCACCACACAAGAGTATGTCATTTGGTTGTTCCTTATGCCATATTCTGTATTTGGGTACAAGTTGGTAGAAAGGGATGTACTCTGACCAACAGGTCACTGACTGACTTGAGTTACTCTCGGTTTGAATTAAATCATCTAGGTCTGATGTCACTTCCATATTATCCATATTGGAGATCAATTTCAACACCCTTTTATTTGAGTTTTGGGCCATGTACTTCACTTGCTCACTGTAAGGCATCCAGGTTTCATCATTCTCAGACCAACAAAAGACTGAGGAAGATGGAAATAAGCTGTTTCTTGACAGGTAATCCTTCAAGCTGTAATGAATGGAGAGACTTTGGGAAAGAATTTTGCAATCATTTGTATAAAGGCTATTGTTTTTGTTTGTTTGTCTGTTTGTTTTTTAACCATGTCTTTTGCCAGCCCCATGGCTGAGTAAAGTGTGGGAATTCATCCTGTAGAGGTATCTGTTACAATAGCCACCTTCCTGAGCCCTTTGTCCACCCAGTTACAAGCTGAGCTGGACAGGTATAGAGAGGATGGGGCTCTGCTTGGGTGATTGGAGATGCCTTTCTGGGAAGGCCAAGTTTAAAGGTTCTAGAGACCTAAATGAAGCAGCAATGGCAAACCAACAATGCCAATGGGCACAATTAGAAAGGATAATAGAACAAAAAGGAGAGGGAGCTCTGAATTTGGCCTCACTGGAGTTAGGAAATCAATCCAACCTACTTAGCATTGTCAAATAGATTTATGGAGACTTTGCTGAGACCCGAGGAGGACAGAAGAGTTGGCAGAACAGTGGCAGTCCTGGTGTGGCTGGACCCAAGCTTCCATTCAGCCTCTCATCCTGAACCTGCCAAGGAATGTTCTGTGAGGTCTTGAAGTCTACCAAGGTGCTTCAGGAGTAACTCTGAGGCTTCAACAAAGATAGAATTGGGCAAGTTCTAGAGGAGATGGAAACTTGATATGAAGAGAACCAGCCTGAGGTCAGTCAGGTTAAATTATATGGATGAAGTGACTTGATTCTGATAAGCAAATATCAGCACTTTTTGCTGAGAAATCTATGTTGAACCATCCCATATTTGTATGACTGATTGCTTCCAATTAGAGATCTCCAGTAGCAATGCCAAGCCCTTATCAAGCCCTCTGCAATGTCACATGTTGACTGAAGAAATTGAATAGTTCAATCATTATTTTTTTAAAAATCTCTTGCCCCAAATATGAGATGTTTGGATACAGATGAAGAATAAAATATTACAAAGTATACAAAACCCCTAAAATCCTAAACACTTAAGTGTTTAAGTGTGGTGTCTAAAAAACAATGAAGAATTTGAAAATGATGGTATTTCAATTTTATTTGGGGGTGGGGAGCCAGCATTTTTATGTATATAAAAATGTGATTAGTCAATGAGGCAAGGAAGTCTGAAGCATATTTTGTCATAAGTGTTATGAAAACACTGGCAAAATTCTCTCTTGTAATTGTCTTGAACCTTGTCTACTAAAACCCCTCCTCTTCTTAGCATCAAAAGATCATAGATTCAGAGCAGTAAGGGGCCTCCTTCCTTATTTTATCATGACATAAAGTCACAAGGAAGAGAACTTTTTAGTGTGCTAGGAAAGCATTTTCAATTTTCATCATGTAGCTTCTAACCCCTGTCTTGTGAAATTATTAAAATTCTCCTTTTAAATAAATTACTTGGGTTTTTTGTTTTGTTTTGTTTTTGGAGACAATCACGGTCAAGTGACTTACCCAGGGTCACATAACTAGTAAGTGTGTGAGGTCAGATTTGAATTCAGGTCCTCTCGATTCCAGGGCCAATGAGCTGTCCACTGCACTGACTAGCTACCTTATATAACTTGGTTAAAAAAAAAAAAGACATAGAGAACATGGAAGCAAGGGAAGATAAGGAAAAGTATATACAAAAGCATGGCATTGTCCTCTAAGAATAATGTTAGGGGCGTTAAAGCTGAGGTTTGCAAAGAAAGCTAAGGACAACCAAAAAAAAAAGTTTTAGCTTTACTGGGAGAAGGAGGAATAACAACAAAAGTTTGCAGCGACCTTTAGAGTAGGGTGAGATTATGACTTAGACATAACAGATGAAAAAGGAGGGAGGGAGGAAACAAGCATTTATTAAGACAAAGTTGTTTAATTCATTTTCCTTCTATCTTCTTTTTCAAGGAAAATAATCTTTGGATAAGAAAGGACTGAACCCAAGTGAAAAAGGAAAGGGAAGGTAATAAGCACTTGTTAAGCACTTACTACATGAAGACATTATGCTAAACACTTTGCAGATATTATCTCATTTGCTCTTTGAAACAAGCCTGGGAGGTAGGTGCTATTATTATCCCCATTTTACAGTTGAGGAAACCAAGGCAAATAGAGGTTAAGTGCCTTGCCCAGGGTCACACAGGTAGTAAGGGCCTGAGATTTGAACTCATGTCTTCCCGACTCCAACTCCAGGGCCCTATTCACTGCACTACCTAGCTACCTTTTTTATTTTATTTTTAATTTATGGGGGAAAAACAAGCATTTCTATAACATAGTGCAATAAAAAAAGATGATTGAACATGAAATTGCAAATCTACTCTGCACAACTTTAGACAGATGGTAAATATTCAACTAACTGCCTCTGATGAGTTTAAGTCAGCAGGCCATAATAAGTTATATCATGGAGTACCAAAATTTAAAAAAAAACAAAACCCTAGCTTCTGTGCCACTCTCATTTACCTATGGAAGATATTGGAGAATAAGAGTACTTCAGAAATAGGGAGGGGAAATAGAAATACAGAAGGGGAAATGTAATAATTTTATTAAAAGGAATAAGACTACAGGCTGGTGAAGTTGACTGATTCTTGGCAAAATACTACAATGTATTATTAAAGGAATGGTCAGTGGACAACTGGGAAAGGAAGTATAAACCCAAAGACAGAGCATAGCCTAACTGAGAATAGGACATACCAAATCAATCTCATTTAAGTTTTTGATAGTCACTAGACTGGAAGACCAGGGAAAGGTCAATTATAGCTTACCTAGATGTTGGCAAAACATTTAACAAAATCTCTTGCTATTCTCATGGAAATGATGGCAAGATGTGGGATAGGCAACAGGACAAGTGAATTTGGAACTGATTGAATGATCCAACCCAAAGAGTAGTCATCAATGGTCCAATATCAGCCTGGAAACTAATGCTAAAGGAATACTGCCTGGATGTGTGCTTAGCCCTGTGTTATTTACCATTTTTATCAATGATTTGAATAAAGGCATGAGTGGCATTCTTATGAGATTGCAGATCTACCTAGCTATCTAGAAGAAGCTAACTTACACAGTCAGAATCCAAGAAGATCTCAATAGATTAGAATGTTGGGCTGAATCTAAGATGATGAAATTTAATAAGGATGAATGTAAAGTTTCAGGTTCCCAAAATCAATTTTGTAAGTAAAAAATGGGAGAACTGTGGCTAGACTTCACCTGAAAAATATTAAGGGGTTTTAGTAAGTGTCAAACTCAATGTGAGTCAATGGTATGATGTCAGCCCAAAAAAAGCAAATGCAATGTTAGATTGAATTAAAAGAAGTATAGTCACTGAGACTAGGGAGGTGATATCTTGCTATACTTTGCCCTGGTTAGTCTACATTTGAAATATTGTGTTCAGTTCAGGCCATCAATAAAATGGAGAGCATCCCAAAGAGGGCAACCAGGATGATGATGGTCCCCAAGATCATACAATGAGATGATAATTCCCAGGGCAGGAGATGTTTAGACTGGAGAAGAGAAGACTTAGGGAAGACATAATAATACTAATAGCTTACATTTATACATCACTTTAACATTTACAAAGAGCTTACATACAATTCTCACTTGATATCTGTCCTCAAATATCTGAAGGGCTATCAATGAAGATTGAACAAATGGTTCCACTTGGTCCCAGTGCAAAGAACTAGGAGGAATAGGTAGAAGTGGCAGAGTGACAAATTTCACCCCAATACTGGAAAATCTTTGTAACAATTAGAATTATCCAAAAGTGGAATAGACCTCTGGAGCAGGAGAGGGGGAGTAGTAGTTTCCCCCTCACTATATGTCTTCAAGCAAAAGTTGAATGATCATGCTTCAGTTATGTTGCAAAGGGGATTCTTGTTTATCTATAGATTAGTTAAGCTGATCTCTGAGTTTTCTTTCACAGCTCTGAAATTCTGCCCATGGCCACACTATAAGTTGACTGCATATAGAGGGATAATAAAGATACAGGTTCAGTACACAGAAGAAACTGCTCAGAGATGCCAGACCATGCCAGACTATATCACACTTACATATATTTTCTTTCTACCAAGCTTTTTCAAATTTAATGGGTACCACCTACTACTGAAAAATACTGTTTTAGCAGAAGCTCAATTTTCAGTTGAGGCCTCAAAGTAAATCATTTGTGAAACTTTTTTAAATTTCCCGGGATTGGAATTTGATGAGTTTTCACAGTTTTTCAGCATTCAGAGTTTCCCAGTTTCTCTTTGCAGTGCTCACTGCTAAGATAAGCTCATTAACCCATTCGTCCATGCCTTGGGTATACCTGCAAAATGTCTATGTTGGGTCCTGGAGCTCATAATGTTTTTGCAGGATAATTAGACTAGTTTATCTTTGATTAAAAAAAATAACAATAATATGCTTCCTTAACTACATCCCATAGACCATTTCCTCCTTCAAAAACATTGCTTTTCTTTCTTTTTTTACATTTGTTTATTTTATTTAAAATTTATGGAATAAAACAAGCATTTCCATAACATAGTATAATTTTTAAAAAGATGATTGCACATGAAACTAAATCTATTATGCACAACTTGCTACTCCTTTTAAATATATAATAAAGTTATCACTTAAATTTTTCTTTTTCTCCTTTGTTTTTTTCTTCCCCCCTCCCCACCCTGGAGATGGCTACCATTAGAGATAACTTTTCCTTGAACATCTCTGGGGAATGGAACCATCTGACCTTCCTCCAAGTTAGATAATAACTGCTTACAAAGAACTCTCAGTTTCTCTTACTCAGATTCATTTCAGTTCAAGAGGAACTACTTGTAAACCACCAGCCAAGGCCAGCCTAAGAAGCTTACCGAGTGAAGGTAAACTATTAACTAAGAATGCCTAGCCACAACTCCAAATATGTGGAGGAAAAGTAGGGGGAAAAATGTGCATGCATCCAAATGCTTCTGATACCTGAATGTTTGTGAAATACAGGTAAATGACATTCCCTGACTATACCCTCTTTTACCAATTTATCCTCCAAAGAGATGCCAAATTTTAAATTCTCAAAATGCAATTCCCAAAATGCAAACATATATACTCAAAAAATCATCACTGATTTCTCATTGACTTTAGGATAAAATACAAACTCCTCACCCTGGCATTTAAAACTTTCCAAAACTAGGCACTCTGTCTACTATCCTATTCTTATTAGATATCACTCCCCTTTACACACTCTCTATTCTAGTTAGGTATAGGGTGACAAACTTAGAGTCAAGAAGACCTGAGCTCAAATCCTGCCTAGTTATTTACTAGCTGTGTGACCCTGGGCAAGTAGCCTAACTTCTCTCAAACTCAGTTTTCTCATCTAGAAAATGGGGATAGCAATAACACCTACTTCCTAGAGTTATTGCGAAGACAAAATGAGATGAGATAACATGTAAAGTTCTTTACAAAGCTTAAAGTGATTAAGATGTCCTATATATCCAACATTCTATCTCATAATTTTAAAAATTAATATATGTCACACAGAACTTTGGAGGGGGGAATCATATAAAACACAGTAAGGTCTTAAGAACCACCCTTCCACACCCCAGTTCATTCTTCTAGATGAGGTTCTTAACCTTTTGTATGTTAGGTACCCCTTTCTGGTGAAACCTATAAACCCAAATAATGTTTTAAAATGCATAAAATAAAATAAAAAGGATTAAAAAGGAAATCAATCATATTGAAATAAAGTTATCAAAATATTTTTAAAAATCAAGTTCACAGTCCCCAGGTTGAGAACCAGGTTAAGAATTAAAGACTAATAAATAAAGGAGATGAATACCTTAATATTTCATGAATTTACAACTTGGTCTATGGGGCTAATGCAAGTGATGACTCTTTCTTGTCTTAATGGACAGTTTTCTTGACTTTCTGTGACTGAAAATACACACACACACACACACACACACACACACACACACCAGTGACCATCCATCTGATGATGAGTTCATCTCTACTTAGTTGTATTGTTCTTCTGATGGCAGACAGCAATCCATCCCTAGGCCTGGACTTGAGCTTTTCCAGCCTGGTAGGATCAGGTATATTGGAAGAACACCGGACTTGAAGCTAGAAGGCATGGGTTGACCTATGTTACTAACTTAGATGTGTCACTGCAGACAAACCCCTTCATTCATGAAATAAGGAATATGATACTTGAATTCCTTGCCTACTAGCACTTTATAAAATACTATGTAAATGGAACTATAACAAAGGTAATAGAAAGTATTTCTGCCAAAGTTTTTCTCTGATGCCTTATTATGGTATACAGGTGATTATGGGTTGTTGAAGGTACTACTGGTGGATCCCAAAATCTGGCAAGGTCTTACTCTTCTGGAAAGGTTTTTAGTATGTCCAAGTTATAGCCTCCCCTGTCATCCAAGGTTCAGTCTAAGTGTAGAGCTCAACACCAGCAAGTTGGTGACCTTAAAAAATTTTTTTTTTGCCACAGAAATTTGGGAAACATCTACAAAGGCCATGTGAGTAGACAGAGATCCTAGTGAATAAAACTGCAATGTAGTAAAAAGAACACTGTCTCTAAGTCCTAGTTTCAAATGATATTTTTGGTATTTGTTCCTTTGGGCTACTCATTTTAATTCTTTGTGCCTCAGTTTCCTTACCTGTAAAAGGAGGGGATTGGTCTAAATCAGGGATTTGTTTAACATTTTTGAGTTACGGACCCTTTTTCAGAATGCTTTCAAATTCATGAAATACATAGACTTACAAAAGAAACCAAGCATATTTTAATAAAGATGCAATGTTTTCCCATCCAAGGTCACATGACTCCTGAAATTTATCCATAGAACCTTTGGGTTAGCTGATCCTATGATCAGCATAGGGCATAGATTTATTGTTGAACAGAAGTTTGAATTATCAATCCTGGCTTTTACAGACGAGGAAACTGAGAGATATGATCAAGGTCACATAGGTAGTCAAATAGAAGATCAGGGGTTCAAAGGCAGGACCCACCACCACACCGCAGTCCCTTTCCACAGCACAGGACTTCTAACGTCCTTCTCAACTCGAACTCCTATGTACTTCTGAAGCATAATTAAGTAGGACGAAGACTTCCAGGACGCCCTGGTGTGCCCAAGCGGGGCAGAGAACCCATCCCCCCATCCCCCTCACCCGTGCATCCTCCAGCAGAACAGCTTGGCCGGGGCTGGGAGAAGGAGGCAAAGTACTCACCCTTGAGCCAGCGGGCCCCGGCGTAGGTGTCCTTCTCCTGGATGAGCCTGCGCTGCGTGTAGCTCCGGCTCACGTACCACAGCATCCACAGGAGTTGAATGAGCATGAGGGTGATGAGGTAGGAGAGAAGGTCGCCCCTGCTGATGCCCGTGGCGTGCACTGCCCAGGCGAACATGAGCAGCAACCCTGCCACGAACACATTCAGTCCGTACTGGCTGCTCAGCACCTCGGCCAGTTTCTGGGGGTAACCGGCCGGACTGGGAACTGGAGGCGGCGGCGGGGGCGGCTCCCCGAGCTCTTCTCCCTGCTCCCACTGCAGTCCCTGGCCCCCAGCAATCGCCGGACCCCAAGGAGACACGGGCAGGTGGCGGTTTGCAACCATGCCTAGCAGGCAGAGGTACCAATAACAACGAAGACACCCTGGGAAGGAAAAGTTGAGCTGGCCTCTTCTCAGGCCCTCCCCACCACCCAGGCCACCACCACCCCTACCCGCCCTACCCCGGAGCGAATAACCCTGCGGTTCAAATGCCCTTGAGGGAATGGAGGCGCTGTCCGCTGTGCTGGAGGGGACTGGAGAAAGGGCACACTGCTGCTCCAGCCCTCGGTGCAGGAGTCCTCCCAACCACTGACCCCAAAGTCAGTGGGAAAGAAAAATGAGAAGAAAAGATCCCAGTCAGCGGGAGTTGGCTTATAAGAGCCGCCAACCAAGGAAAGGATAATAACACGGCAGCTAATAGCTACTTTCCCTACCCTCCGCTGCCTTTTGTATCAAGCTTTTTTTTTGTATCAGGCTCTTGGCTTTCTTCCCACTCTCTTTTTCTGTCTGTCTTCCTCTCACGTTTGCCTGGTTCCTGTTTAAGTCTGTTTGACTCTGGCTTATCTGAGTTGACCGATAGACTTTCCAGTTTGTTTGGCAAAGTGGAGTATCCAGCCAGACAGACACAGCCTAAGGTGCTATGGGAGAGAGAGAGAGAGAGAGAGAGAGAGAGAGAGAGAGAGAGAGAGAGAGAGAGAGTAAGCGGGGGGAGAGAATATGTCTATGGGTGTGAGTGTATATAGTATATACAGATAATGTGTGTATGTGCATTGCAAAGAAAAACAACTTTGAAATACTTAAGAACTCTGATCAATGCAATGTCCAATCATGTCTTCAGAGGACATGTGATGAAACATGAAGAGAAGGAAGTTCAAAAGTAATCACAGAAATGCAGGACGAATTTGAAAGTAATATGTGGAATTTGTTATAAGCTTTTTAAAAAGCCATATAAAATGGAGGTCCACAATTTCATATATAATTCTCTTCTTATGTTCTGATATGGAAATGTAAATGTTTTTTGGGGTGTTTTAAGTTTTTTAAAAAAATTAGAGTGCATGTGATGACTTTACATATATAACAGGCATCATATTACTTGTCTTCTCAACAGATAGGGGAAGGACTGGAGGGAAGAAGAGAATTTGGAACTAAAAATAAAAAATAATATTAAAAGAAAACAAGAGAGTGCAAGTGAGTATGTGTTGGAGAAAAAAAAGGGGGGCTAGCTCTTGCTAGCTCCTTCCTCACACACGCTCCAAGACCCTCTTATAAACAAGGAAATGCTCCTACTGTCCAAAGCAAAGAAAGTCGTAGAACCTGAGATTATTTCATAATATTTGTAAAGTATTTTGGAAACCTTAAAGTGCTATATAAATGCTAGTTATCATTATTAAGACAGCTAGGTGGTGCAGTGGACACAGCACTGGACCTGGGGTGAAGAACCACCTAGTTCAAATCTGGCCTCTGACATTTACTACCTCTGTGACCTTGGGCAAGTCACTTCACCTTTGTCTGCTTCTTTTTCCTCATCTATAAAATGAAGGTAATAATACTGCCTACCTCCTACGGTTCTTGTGAGGATGTGAGGTCTCTTATTCTACAGATGACCAAAAAAAGGCCAAAAGAGGCCCAGAGAGACCGATTCAAAGCTACACAAGAGAGAAAGGAGACTAAATCTCCTGGCTCACAGTCCATTTGCTCTTTCCATTATTCCCCCGCTGGCCTGGGAATGTGTACTAAAGGACATAAAGACAGGAGTACTAAGTAGCAGTTATACGGGGCTTGGTATTGTCTCGTTTTGTCCTCACAAGCCTTTGAGGTGCAAGTACAAGCATCCCATTTCACAGATGGATTAACTGAGCCTCAGAAAAGTGAAGTGATTTGTCCAGTGTCACACGAGTAAGCATCAGAAGCAGGCTTCAAACCTTCCTCAGTTTAATCTGTGTCCTGCTCTTCTCTAATCTATCACAAATTCTATAATGGTGTGGCCATGAACTTTCCACCCCAGCTGAACCAGTTCATTTTTTTTCTCATAAGAATCAGATATAAAATAGAATAGAAATTCCACCCCACCTCCATTGATTTCCCTATTTTTCTGAAAGAAAAAATTATAATTAAGGCAAGTCAATAAATCATTAACTGCCCCAGCAGATGTCTACTTGAGCCTTTCTGCATGTTGCTAAACTGGTCCTTGGGCAGCAAACAAGACAGTGGCCTGTTACTTCCAAGATTCTTCAGTTGGGTAACATGTCAGAGCTTGAACTGCACTGGCCCAGCCTATGAGAACACAGTCAGGTGACTGTAGTGATGAGGCAGCATCAGAGGACTTCAGTGTAGGACATTAATCATATGATCCCTGAAGGGAAATGGTGGAAAGTTATGGAGAACTGGGAAGAAAAGTCTTCTTTCCTTAGCTGTGTGACTCTGGGCAAGTCACTTGGCCCCAATTGCCTAAAGAAAAAAAAAAAGTCTTCTTTCCAAGGTAAATTTGTGCTAGTGTAATTCTGAGTAAAGATAGGGAAGAGAAAAATGGGTAGAGAAAAGACCAGTCAGTAAAGAAACAAACGTTTATTAAGGGCCTACTATGTGCCAGGCAGTATGTTAAGTGTTAAGGATACCAAAAAAAGGTCAAAACACGTCTGCCCTCAAGAAGCTCACATTCAACGCCACAAGTTTTTATAAGGTTTTGGCAGTATTTTCTTTTGAAATTCCCACTGGAATCAACAAATGTTAGTGTTATAAGATGCTTTAATGTTGTCCTTAGTATTTTTCACAAGATGTAGCTCATTCTTGGCATCAGGGAAGTATTACTGGCTCTGTTACTCACTATTTGTTTGACTTTGATCAAGTCATATCACTTCCCTGTGCCTCAGTTTCCTCATCTGTAAAATGATCTGGAGAAGGAATGGCAAACCACTGTGTATCTTTGCCAAGAAAACCCCAAATGCGATCACAAAGAGTCAGACACGACTGAACAACCACAAAGGTCCCTTTCAGATCTAAATAGATGACCCTCCTCATCAGAACTATCAGTTCTTAAAGCTCTTCATAACCTGGTCTCTTCCTACCTTTCCCAATCTTCTCACACTTGACTCCCCTCAATATACTCTACAACCTACTTTGTTGTTCCTCCCACAAGACCCTCTACTCTCAACTTGAAGCATTCCTGGTGCCTGGAATGCTCTTTCCTCACTTCTGACTCCTGGCTTCCCTGGTTTCAAGTCTCAGCTAAAAACCCACCTTCCGCAAGCTTTTTTTTTTTTTAATTTGGTTTAGACAATGGTGTTAAGTGATTTGCCCAGGGTCACACAGCTAGTAAGTGTTATGTGTCTGAGATCAGATCTGAACTCAGGTCTTCCTGAATTCAGGACCGGTGCTCTATCCACTGCAGCATCTAGCTGCCCCCGGGCACAATTCTTGCTACACAGGAGAGCCAAAGCAAGAACTCAAGAAAGAAGCTGTTATTATTTTTTTAAAGTCTTCTGTCATTGGCTTTTCTAGTTCATGAGCCAATGATCAATGAACAATGATCGCTTTGTCATTTCAAAATCTCCACAATATTTGGCACTGAGCTACCACATGGAAAGAAGCAGCCAGGACATTCTCCTCATCCCTGGAGGCCTGGGAACTCTGGAGTCAGGAAGACCTGAGTTCAAATCTAGCCTACTGCCTTCCATGTCTCTGATTTAGGGCTTAACAACTTTTTTTTTAATGTTTTTATTGATATTTTTGTTTTTTTCCATCACCATAGTTATCCCAAGTATCTCTCCTCCTCATTTAGCAACTTTTTAATCAGAGGATTTAGAGCTAGTCCAACCCCCTCATTTAGGATGAGCAAAGGCCCAGAAAGGTCTTGCCTTAAGATCATACTGGTAATAAGGGGGGGAGCCAAGATTTGAACCCTATTCTCCTGCCTCCAAATGCAATGCTCCTTCCTATATACATATATACATTTCAATTGACTCTGAGCTTCTGCGTTCCTGTTTACTATACTTTCTTCATGCCAGATCATGATCTCTGTTTCTGATGCCCATCTGCTAATTTTTTTTGCCTAATGATTTGCCTTAATCATCTTGACCTTGGACCCTATCAAACTCTGATAAACCCTGCTATAGACAGAAGGTCTCTAGAATGCAGGGTGTTACAAGAACCCAGTGTGTTACACCATGTGAAGAGTGAAGAGTGAAGAGTGCTACCTATAATAAAATTGATTTGAATTTCATCTCCTCTCCTTGGTTTTATATAACCTTTGGTAAAGATGTAAATAGGGATTAGATTGACCAAAAGTCAAGGGTTTAAATGACCCTTCAATTAGTCATACAACTGGCATTAAGTATACTACCTGTCACCCCTAAATGGCAGTATTGGCATTATTACATCCTCTTGTGTTAAAAAGATGAAGAGGTTATCACTTCAAGTAGGTGGAGGCCCTGTGTCACTGGACCATCAGAGAAAACAAAAAGAGCTCAGCCCTCAATCACCACTTAGTACCCAATTAGGTCAGAAGCCAAGGCTGTCACTGAGGCCCTGCTCCAGGACCTACTCCATAGTTTACCATAACTGGAACTAGGATAGTGGGGGTTTTAACTCCAGCCCTGGCCCCTCCCTAAGATTGGGTTTGAGGTTTCTTTGGAATGTATAGCCAAGCACAGCAGCACCTAATCTGCCCTGTATCTGATGAGTATGAAGCCTTTCCTCTCCAGCATTCACACACCAGGCACCTATCAGAAGAACCCTGTCTCAGATACTAGCGCTAAATAGAAACTAACTATCCTCCATCTATCGGGTATCTTCTGGGCATCATTCAACCCCTGAGATCTGAGCATAAGGAAAAAGAACTGGCACTAAATATGAGTTGTCAGGCCCCTAGGACTTAATTACCATTTACTGACCCAATGGTCTGATCCAGCCTCCCTCATGCCTCAGAGACCCTTACTCTATAATGAACAAATTCCCCTTCATCCTAGTTCCCTAGTGTTTGGAAAAGGAAAAAAAAAAGGCTTATCTTACAGTGCCATCACAGACACTGCATTCCATCATTCAAATCAGTTAAATTCAACATGTGATCTTAGAAGGTGGGTTACCCAGTTAACTAGTACTTCTCCCCCATAATTATAGTTAGCAAATTCCCACCCCCTCTGCTAATCCTAGTAATTTAATTGCCATCTACTAAGTCAAATTTTTCTTTGCATGGCCTACTCATCACCCACTCCAGCCCTACTCCGTTTCAGTCCTTATCTCCTCTGCCCTTTGTCTTCCATCGGGGCCTTCTGTGGCATTCTATCATTAACATATCAAATTCCCTTTCATCCTCTTCCTCTCACACTCTTTCCGTATTTTCATGTTCTTGGGAATGTGTCTTGCCTCTGGAAGACACTGCATCCCTGGCCACCCTCTCCATTCTTGGCCCAAGGTGTCAGAAGTAGGCATGCTCCTTGTTCGGCACTGCCGCATTCAGACTGTGTCTTCTGATGCCATCATTAACCACTCCTGAGACTTACCAAGCCTTTCTGTTATTACCCAGCACTGAGCCCAGCTGCTGTAACTACTGACCTCCAGGTCACTCTCCCAGTCTCTGCCCTCATACTTTAGGAGTTCAAAATGTATACCAATACTCCCTCTGGTACTGGAGCTTATAAATTCATCAACTTCAACTCCGATGACATAGAGCAGAAGTGTCAAACTCACAGCTACTGGCCAATTCCCCAGTGCAAGCAGAATCAGAAGAAAATGTAACTGGGAAATGTTTAGCAAGATAAATAAAAATACAACATAATGTTAATTTGTGGTTTTCTAAGTCAATATGTGGCTGCAGGGATTTGTTTCTATTTGACTTTGATATCACTGACATATATTTTCATCCCAATTTAGCCACCCAAAAGGATGATCACACCTTACAGAATCTGTTTCACCCATAATTGTGCTAATCTCCATGATCCCAAGCTGTGAAATTTTCCTGTAATTATAACCTCATTTTTATATTTCTCCCTCTGCCTTACTTCTGCTAAGCCTAAACCTATTCATCCCTCTCACTTGACATCCAGTTTATCTTTTACTTCTTGCTTTATTCCTCCAAAACTCCTGCTCTATGTCACTTCCCTCCAATCAGTCCTTATCCTACAGTTGACCAACTGAACTTACCATGTCCCTTAATCTTGGGGGGAGGCTTTTTTTTTTTTAGGGTAAGGCAATCAGGGTTAAGTGACTTGCCCAGGGTCACACAGTTGGTAAGTCATGTCACTTAATCTTTTGCCTTCTTGCCTTACCAAACCTCAATCGTGAATTACCTTTTTCCACGCTGCTGAATGCAACTAGAGGTTGCCTAGCAAAGATGACCAGGCCCATAAAAAATTCATATTATCTAATAATGAACCTCCTCCCTAAACATTCCCAGTTCTCTCCATCCTTAAAAACCTTCATTGTGCCTTTCCCTCATGATATTGTGGCTTATATCTCTAACAGTGCCTCCACCTCTAGTCTTCTCTGATTGGTGAGTTCCCAAGTCTCTATTTGAAGAAGCACTCACGCCAGTCAAGCTTACTCCAAACCTGTTTAAGTTCATGACTGTCTCCTTCTGAACCTCGTCCCAGCTCATGTACCTTCCCCTCCCAACCCAACTTGCTTTTCAGTCCCTTTCTATATGTGGTCTTTCCTCATTAGAATGCAAACTCTTTGAGGGCAGAGACCATCCCTACTTTTTGCTTGTATTTGTATTCCCAGTCTTCAGCAAAGTTCTTGGTACAGAATTGGTTGGTTGGTTATTGTCTTTCATTCTTGAAGAGGACCAAAATGACATCACTATGCTACAGTCAGTTACAGTGCATCTGAGTGTGGCTGATTAGATGAATAGGAGCTCTGCATGTTCTAGCACAGGTCAGGCACAGACATTCCATGTTAACATTTAAGGTGGATTCTCTAAATTTGTGCATCTCGTGTTTTTCTTGAACTGCTTCAATTCAGCTTTGCTCATGTAGCACAGCGCCGTCTCTGATGAGGGCACACCATGCTGAATGGTCCTGTACTAGTGTCTCCCATGTCACAAATCAATTCCAAAGTTCTTAAGAGAGACCTTGAGAGTGTCTTTGTATCGCTTCTTCTGACCACCATGTGAACACTTGCCCTGTGTGAGTTGTCCATAAAACAGTCTTTTTGGCAAGTGTATATTTTGCATTTGAACAACATGGCTGGCCCATCGGAGTGTGCTCTCTGCCATAGAGCTTGAATGCTTGGCAGTTTAGTTGGAGAAGGACCTCAGTGTCTGGTATCTTATCCTGCCAGGTGATCTTCAGAATCTTCCTAAGACAATTCAAATGGAAGCGATTCAGTTTTCTGGCATGGTGCTGGTATACTGAACAGGTTTCACAGGCATACAACAATGAGACCAGCACAACAGCTCTGCAGATCTTCAGTTTAGTAGTCAGTCTAATACATTAATCTCTCCTACACTTTCC
The DNA here is from genome assembly GCF_900497805.2 of Vombatus ursinus. Lineage (NCBI taxonomy): Eukaryota > Metazoa > Chordata > Mammalia > Diprotodontia > Vombatidae > Vombatus > Vombatus ursinus. The sequence goes on along the minus strand of NW_020954596.1, from coordinate 18,548,493 downwards.
TTTAGAGCCTCCCAAACATTGAGCTAGCTCAAGCAATGTGTGCGTCAACCTCATTATCAATGTAGGTACACTACCAAGCTAAGTAAATGCATAATAAACACTTTATCACTGAAAACCTGTCTACAAGCCCTACCTCCACTTCCCCGTTTCCTGCTCACTTCTCACCCCCTTACAGACTGGCTTAAAATGTCACTACTCTACTGAAACTGTACCCTCCAATGACGTCAACAATGAACTTTTCTCAATCCTCATTCTCCTTGAGCTCTGCAGATTTCACAGTTGCCCGATCCTGTCTTCCTAGACATCCTTTCCTCCTTGACTTCTTACAACATTGCTCTCTCCCAGTCCTTCTGTCCAACCTCTCAGTCTCCCCAGCTGGATCATGTATCTCCTGCCCTTTAAGCTTGGATGCTGAAGGCTCTTAGTGACCTCTTCAGCTCCCATATAGTCTATTTGGCCCTGATTTCTCTTTATCTCCATTCACATGTCAAATTGCCTGCTGGACATCCAAGTATGTCCCTGTGGCATCTCAAACCCAACATATTCAAAATGTCTAAGTCTGTCCCTCCTCTAAACCTCTCCATTTCTTTTAAGGTCACAATTATTCTCCTATTCAGAGAGGTTTACATCTTCAGAGTTATCCTTAACTTTCTACTTTCCCCATATCAAATCAGTTACCAAGTTCTATCAATTCTACTTCCCCATCTCTCATCTCTTTTGCACTCATAACCACTACCCTGTTTCAGGGTAACCACTTCCTTAGTTTAAGACCTAATCACCTCTTGCCAGGACTACTAAAATAGCCTCCCTGGTCTTCCCAATTCAAGACTTCCTTCTCCAACCTATCCTCCAAGCGGATGCCAAAATAATCCTCCCAAAGCAACAGGTCTGACCACATTAATTTGAGACTCAAAAATTTCCAGTGGTTCCCTAGGATAAAATGCAAAATCCCCAAGCTGAAACCTTCTACGATCTGACTCCAACCTAATGACTTCATGTATGCTACACCAGGGAACAAGCTGCCCAGACTTCTGTTTCCTTATCTGTAAAATGGGGGATTTGGACCAAATGGGCTGAGGTCTCTTTCAGCTCTAGATCTAAGATCCTATGAGCTTCATTACAAAGATGTAATTATTTTTATCCTCACATAAAATATGCCTCTTCGGCTTCTCTATGTCCTTAGGGGTCAGCACTTCCTTCTCTTCAAATTAACCACCCTCTGGTCCCGTCACCCCAAGGATAAAATGTGAACTCCTTGGGGAGCACTTGCGAAGCACTATTTCATTTTTGGGTAAGGGAGGGAAATGGACAATACTGAGCTCATAATGTTTGTGGAATTAGATTTATCACAGCAAAAAGAATAAACATCAAGGCTTTTTTCCACATCATAACATTAAAGCCACATTTTAAATTTAAGCATTTCCATGATTTTTAATGCATCCCTGAACATTTCTCTAACTAACTTAGAAGGGTTTCTCCCCAGAAGGTGACAAAATTCCAGGGTATGCACAATGAGTAAACCCATATTAAAAAAATAAAGAGGCACCTTTGCAAAATGTAATTTAATGTTAAGAAAAAATTCTATTAAACTCATTTTAAAAGGTTAAAAAACCCTAACATTAAACAAATACAGAAAACTTGGCATAATTACTTACAGAAGAAATAATTTAATATTAAGAGGTACAGAAAAAGTACTACTTTTAATAAGAACTTTCATTTAACAAAAAAATTGTAAAAATAAAGTATACCATAATTACTCTAATGAGTTTTAAAGGCACAGGACAATGTAATTCTTTTAAAGACACATGGAGTCAACACACAAAATTACATATCTACCCCAAAAAAGGGGCAGAAATAAATTAATCATTCAAACAAAATGTTGGGAATGCATTCTAGAGCAAGAGTATAAATTTCACTTTTACCCACAGACCTGTTAGAATCTTTAAATTATAATACTTTCCCCCAGTCATTAAAACTCAGATTGCAATTTTCAAAAAGTCATTTAGATGTTAACAGTAATCTGTGCAATTCCACAACTCAAAGCTCAGGGCTGTGCTAAAAAAAAGAGAAACAATCGTGATTTCCAAAAACTGCCTATTATAACACTTTTCCAAGTGAAACTCTCTTTTCAGAGGCCAAAAATACTTTATGGCTTGCTCCATCCTTCATCCACATTCGGTTTTATTCTTCATCCACATTAGTGTTTACACATTTGCTTCCAATCTAAAACCTAAAAGAAAGACATCATTTAAATTCCCACCAAAATAGGAAGAATTTTAAATCAATTATGATGTTTTTTTAAAAACCTAAATATTCAAAATAGCATTTTATGATTTCATCATTATTCAAAGCTTCTGATAGCCCAGACATCAGGCACCTAGCTACCCTGCTACATGTACCCAAGTCAAGGACCAGAGTTTTAACCATTCAAGAGTGAAAGCTGTCCTCATCATGAGCTCCAATCACTCTACCCTTCCCCGCTTTCTTAGTCCATGCCCTCTGCTCTTTTCTCCTTACATAATTTTAATTCTACAGTTAACCAGTTCAATTCAATTCTATCTTCTACCCTAGAACTACATCACCTGGTACAACACACTCATGCCTTGACAAGCCCCAACCTGGGTTACCCTCACCATCATCTTTCTTTGTTACTACTGTTTTGCTGAACAATGCAGGAAAAAGACAACTTTGCCAACTGAGTCCAGCACAAATGTATATTATCTAATCTCATCTGAGTCCTCAACACTGTATAGCAATGTATTTATTTTTCTCTGATTAACTAATGCACTCTATGCAACGGCTATTCCAAACCTTCTCATCTCTCTTCAAGACAACAATACTGCCATCCCTAATAGATAGCCCTCACTCCCCGATGAGAGACAAAGGACCTCACATTACACTTTATGAAGAAAATAGAGGGTATCTGTCATGAGCTGCCTCTTCTCCTCAATTATAGACCTAAAACTCCTCAACATCATCTCCCACTCTCCAATCATTAACAAAGAGGTGGCCACTCTCCTTGCCAAAGCCAATGCCTCTACTTGTGCCCTTGATCCCAACCTGTCCTATTTCTCCCAGTAATCTGTCCCTTTAAACATCCCTTCTCTAATTTTTTTTCAATAAACTGATTCCTTCCCTTCTACTAACATGCCCACACATCCTCCATGCTTAAAAAAAAAAATCTTCTCTTGAAGGCTTCCTTGCCATTCCCTCAAGCTTTAGTCCCACATCCCTTTCCCAGTTAAACTCCTAAAACAGTCTGGCTGCCTCCACTTCCTTACCTTTCGTTTTCTTCCAACCCCATATCATCCTACTAAAACTCCTCTCTCCAAGGTTATCAATGATCTATTTGCTAGATCCAATGGCGTCCTAATTTTTGACCTCTCTATATAGCTTTTGAAACTGCTGACAGCCCCTTATTCTTTGATATTCTTTTCTCTCTAGGTTTCAAGACAATGTTCTCTCCTGTCTGACTAAATCTTCTTGGTCTCCTTTGCTGGATCACTAGTCATGTCTCACCCACTAGGAATAAGTATACTTGAGGGCTCTATCTTGGGTTTCCTCCTTCTATCCTTTTTCAGTGAACATCAATTTCTGTGGGTTTTATTAATATCTCTATGTAAATGACTCAAAAGTCTATGAATTTAAACAAAATCCCTCCCCTAGACAACAGTCACCATCACTAGCTGCCTACTAAACCATGCCAACTGCATTTTGAAATACACATCTCAAACTCAACAGGTCCACAACAAAACTCATTATCTTAGGGCCAGCTAGGTGGCACAGTGGATAGAGCACCAGCCTTGGAGTCAGGAGGACCTAAGTTCAAATCCAACCTCAGACACTTGACACTTACTAGCTGTGTGATCCTGGGCAAGTCACTTAACCCTGATTGCCTCACCAAAAAAAAAAAAAAACCAAATCTCATTATCTTTCCCCCTAAACCCATTCTGCCTTCTAAATTCCCTGTTTGGGTCAAGAACACCATCATTCTTCTATTCACCCAAGTTTGCAACCTCAGAGTTACTCTTTATTTTCACCCTCTCCAATTTCAGGTGCGAAGTTCAGTTGATCTATCTCGACAATCTCTCTCACATACATGTCCTTCTCTCCACTCACCTAATCAGCACTCTAGTTCAAGCCCTCATGACATATTTCTGCAATAGCTTCCTAATTGACCTCCATGCTTCCAGTCTCTTCCCCCACCAATCTATCTCCACAGGGCTACCAAATTGATTAGTATACTTTTGTTCCAAACTTGAAAGACACAAACAAAAGGAAAGGCTCACTCTTCCTTATCCTGAATCACATAAGAGTCTAATTTAGAAATATCTAAAAAGAAACCAACCATTAATAACATTTCAAAAGTAGGTTGCTACATTTTTCAAATCTTAAAATAAAACAGCATTAACCTGGTGCTTAAAATTCCTATTTCATGAATTATTATTACCTTGAATATCAGCCAAGGAGGGAGACAAGCATTATAGCACCCATAAACTGGGTAAATAATATCAAAGGAGTGAAAAGTGTCCACACAGGCCATAAGGCAATGTTGAAACTGAGAAGAAAAGGAAAAAATGAGTCAGTTTCACTTTTTTAGAATAATATCTATACAAGGGAATTTTTATTCCAGTTTAAGTTGTGTTTAAAAAAACTCACTTTGTATACTGCTTGAAAATATCCAACAACTAGCTACCACCTTGGTTCAGGCCCTAATCATCTTTCACCTAAATTATTGCCTTCTAATTGGCTTCCTGCCTCAATTCTCTCCCCATTTCAGTCCAGTCCAGTCCAGTTCAGTCAAAAAGCATTTATTAAGCATTTAGTATATGCTAAGTGCTGGAAATGAAAAAAAAAGGCAAGAAATAAATTGAATACATTTTTCTTTAGCATTAAGGTTTTCTCAAAACCTGTCTTTTTTTTTAACTTAACATCTTTTTGGGTGGGTGGGAGTAGGATATGTTGGGAAATACAGGTAGTAAAAAAAATTTACGTGAATAGAAAACAAATTAACTTTAATTCTGTAAAGAATATTTAAATGTTTCAAGTATAATTATTTCTATAACATTTATATGAGATAGAATTATCAGCAGAGAAATAGTCCTATTACATTAGACACGAAATAATTCAATACCCTAAAATTTTGGGCTATGCATGTAAATTATGTATATATCCTGCAATTAGTTTCCCTGGCAGCAAAGCTTTAAGAAACAAAAGGTACTATTCCACTGTTTCTTTCTGTTCTTTTTCCCATGTTCTGATGAGGATCTAGTGAAAGAAAGGGAAAAGAAATGTATTGTGTAAAATGTTAAAGAAGTACTTAATTCAGCCCTGAAGATTGGAAGGGAAGGGTGATTTTGCAGTAAATTGTCTTGACCCTAAAAGGAATCAGTTTTATACTCCCCGTATGTTATCTCATACCCCGTCTTCTCTAACTACTGAAAGGGTTTCATTGACAAAAATATTTACCTTAAGTGAGTCTCTATAAATGTCTTTCCTTTCTTTCAAGGCTGTATTTAGTTACATGTCTAAAACCATAGCAACAGATCTCAATGTGGAAATATACCTTTCACTCTATCTAATGCTCCAAAAACTTGTAGAGGTCCATCTGACTAGATGACAAATGAATTATGTTGAGCAAAAAAATGAATACTCTTCCTACTAACTGGTCCAAATGTTCAAAAGTGAGGTAAATAAGTATAGTTCTAACACTTTGTGTTCCCCCCAAAACCTTGCCAGAAAATGGTACTTCTGTAGAGAGGAAGCTGATGACTTCCTCAGGTAAAAGCATAAAGGTTTTGCACGCTGGAAATGTAAATAGTTTGACTTTTTCCCCCAGCATAGTTAAAATTAGATCACTTCACCTAGCAATTTTTATTTAATTGCAGTCAAGTGTGACTCTCAGTATCACTTTATTGGTAACAAAATAATAAAAATTAACACTTATTAATTCCTAGTCTCTTCCTTCAAGAAACTTTTATTTCATTTGTGTCAGAAATCCCCCCATTGGTACAGGTTACAAAACCCTTTACTGAACTTAAGACCATTCTCATGAGTTACTGCAACCAATGAAATTTATCATCTTGTGCCCAACTTTCTAATGATGAGCTGCTCCTAACTTAGTTAAGATTGGTACTTAGAAAACAAACATTCAATAGAGGCAGCTTCTACTTGCCCACTAGAAATTTAAAAATATGTAATTCAATTGAACTCAAATACTACATGAAGATAAATGTGAAAAACATCCCGGTTTCTATGTTTTAAATTAAATATCAAAATCAATTAATAGTCACTCAATCTCTTTATCAAGTAAAGTGACATGGGAGCTAAGAACTACACCAGTTTAGAATACAAACTTTCTTGCCAAACATTATAGAAGATAATGGAAGAGTATTACTTTAAGTATCACCTCGCAAAACAGTCACAAGTGGCAGTGGAAAAAATGAGCCTGTACAAAACTTGGCATAAAGCACTAAGCCAAATCACCCCAAGAACATTATACTGAAACTGAAAGAAGGAAAATAAAGAGGCAAAAATAATTTGCCAACATTTCTACAACAAACTATTCTCATCATCAAAGACAGTGGACCCACATTTGAACTCTAACCCATTAGTCCCTGATGTGATTATAGAGAAAGTAAAAATGGCACTAAAGAAAATGAAATTGAGAAAAGGGGATGGGGGCAGCTAGGTGGCACATTGGATAAAACTCTGGCCTTGGAGTCAGGAGGACCTGAGTTCAAATCTTGCCTCAGACACTTGACACTTACTAGCTGTGTGACCCTAGACAAGTCACTTAACCCCAATTGCCTCACCAAAAAGAAGCAAAAAAAAAAGAAAGACAGAAAAGAAAAGGGGATGGAACAGAGAACAGGTACAGACAGAATAAATCTGTTCTAGAAACAATACATTTTGAAAACATTAAGTGACAAATGTCCAAAGATATCTGAAAGGAGAGCATACTAAAAGACTGAAAAAAGAATCAGATGATATTATTACACAAATAAAGGTGATCAATATCTTAATTACCTCTACAAAATCTTTATGAAAATTGGATATGCAAATATTGAGGTTATCTGATAAAAATATGAAAAGGAAATAGGCAGGCTTCTCTACAGAAGATGACATCTTCAAAGTCACACAAATGACTGAAAGGTAAAGAACATACAAAATCTCTAAGCGTTTACTATTTGATTACAAAAATCATCTGATAAGTCTAAATGCAATCTTAAAGACTGTCCTCCAACAAGTTATCTCCCATGTATATGTTAAGATCATATAATGTTTTTGATAACTTTATTCAAAGATTTTATTAATATAAAGCAAGGCATAAAAGACAGAGACATGCTAATCAAAGTTATTTTTTGATCTCAAGAAAGTATCTTGCACCTAGCACCAGATGGTAGCAGGATTACCTACAGATAGTAAGGTTTTCCAGATCTTACTTGTATATAGTGTGATGATGGTATTAATCCCCACACCATAAGGGCTTCTTAATGAAATCCATGACCACTCAAAAGAGATTGGTTTAACAATCTCCACAGAAAAAAACTAACAGATGAAGCCTACAGCTACTGAGGCAGTATATCAAATCAAGCCTGGAGCTGAGCAGAAGAAAGGGGTATAGACTGCATGTGGAAAACTACAATGTAATCTCAATTTGCTTCCAAACCTAAAAGTCCATTTTTTTCAACAACCACATGCTTTTGATTATGTTACATGGATAGAAAACATTACAACAATTAAAGGATCATTGTTGTAAGTGGCCCAAAGGGAGACACAGAAATAAATGATGAAGGCAGCATACAATCAGCAATGGCTTACATACAAGAAGTGGTATAAAAGGTCTATTTAGGACATAGGCTAGGAATATATAAAAAGAGAAGTACGGCCTAAGTACTGTGATGGTCCCCGGGTAAGGTAAACACAACAAAACAACGTATCAAAAGGTCTCCAGCATGCAGGGTGGGGTCCTTTACTGAAAATTTATAGGACAAGAATTGAACAGGATGAGAAGAAATGGATAGCTTGTGACTAAAGTCACAGTGGGAGTACCCACACATCAATTAGATCATGGATCCACTAAAATAGTCAAGAATGAAAAGAAGATGGCAACTGTTATCTTAGCAGAAGAAAAAAACCATACTTCCTTCTCAGCAGAAAGGGGAGGTGCTTGTAGATATAGAATACTGCAGACATTGTCAAACATAGTTAGTCTCTGTGCTGCTTGATTTTGCTCACTTTTTCTAAAGGCTGTAGGGAGGGCATAATGGAAAATGATAATGGCATAAAAAATAAAAGGCACTAAAGAAATTTTAGGAAAAACAACTATATTACCATGATTAGCACAAATACTGTACTTTTGGATATAGAGGAAGTGCTACAATAAGTGAAATGGAAATTTGCAGGTTTCCATGACAACTGATCAGTATAACTCCACTTCCTCCACTACTAATCCAGGTAAATTCCTCCCTTGCCTGGCCCGGCTCTAAGATGACCTTTATCCCAGGTATACTTCCTCCTTCCTGGGGTCTGCACCCCAACCCATATTGCCTCTCTCTGCCTGCAGTGGCTAGTCCATCATCAGTACAGAAACCTCACGGTGTCCTGGAGTGTATTTCCCAGTTCATCTCGGCAGCCACGCTCAACCTAATCTCCACCACACATGGCCCACTTGCTAATATTGCTAGTTACAGCTATTCGGTCAGTTTTCAAATTTTACCAATTTATAACTATACCAAAATCAATGCAGTATAAAATGTCAGGGTCTCAGATACAGAAAAAAGGAGAGGCATAAAGATCTACTTTAAACTTTTATGTTATTTTTTGAAGTTTTTCCAGAAACGAGATATTATTGTGTTTTTATAACAAAACCTACCAAATTCCTGCTAAAATGAAAGCAGCAGTTGTAAGAGGTATCAGTACTGGATATTTGACATCATAGTCTCCAATCCCACAATACCATTCCAGATACAATATGCAGTAAAATGCAATAGCTAAGCTTGTGATCAAAAGGCTGATACCAATCAGAAGCCACCTGAAGGAAAAAAAGAACAGTGAACAAAGGGCTACAAACTTCAAAAATTTCATCTATTAACATGAAATCAAAACCACTGCCTATAAATTATCAATTAAAGAAAACAAAAAATACTGGAGAAAATAAAGCAGTCTGAAGACTGACTCTGCCCTTGAGAACCTTGTAATCTTGTTGGGGAGCCAAGGCATAAACACATGAAAGGACTAAATAGCAACATAAGATAACAACGCTTGGGTGCACTGGGCAGAGAGGGATGGCAGTGTGCAGTGACCATGAAAAGGAGACTGAGTAAGATTAGCCTAAATAACCAGGAGAACCAAGGGACTGAAGTGTCATGAAAATGCAGGTGCGTCAGAGGAGGGAATGGTGAAAAGTGTCAAATTCTGCAGAAACCAAAAAAGGATGAGGACATTGGGTATGGTCAGAGTGAAGTAAACAGAACTAAGGAAACATTATACAAAAAAAGACTAAAATAATGAGCATTGAAAAGATATAAAAAAACCAAACCATTTTGTTTAATGTTAAGTAATTGATTTTAATGACCACCCAGCCCCATAGAAGACCTGAAAAAATGTAAAAGTAAGAACTATGATCTTGTGATGTTAAATAAAGTCAGACACAATGTATTGGTTAGTTCTACATTATTTTTAACTCTATTTTTAAAAAATCTTTGTTAATAGGGAGGAAACTGAGGCTCAGAGAGATGAAGCAACTTTCCCAAGGGGATGCCACCTTATCATCTGACTCTAAACCTATTTCTCCCTCTGCCTCTCAGAAGCTCAATCTTCATCCCCCTACCCCCCATTCATGCCAGAGCCACATTTCTCAGGCCCAGCTCAGCCACAAAAAGCTCTGACACTTTTCTGGACAGCACCTTCTCACACCTCCCTTCTTTCTCTAAGCTCTGGAGCACTCAGTGCTCACAGATGAGCTCTGAGAACAGGAAATCAGTCAATGTCATATTATTCTTTCTTCTATATTCATGTCAGATTTCACCAAGGAGACTGTAAGGTCCTTGAAAACAAGAACTGTCTTTTATATTTCTTTTATACTCTCCATAGATGCCAGCAAGTAATTGCTGGACTGAATTTAACTTATATATATTAAAAAAAACCCCAAATTCTGTTAGACAGACTTTTTTCATTCCACTAAACAAAAATATCTTGATTTCTAAAAAATAAACCACAGAAGTGAAAAAGATATATAGATATATAGAAGCAGCATGTAAAATGGATAGAGAGCTGATCCTGGAATCAGGAAGATTTGGGTTTTAGTCCCACCTCTGAACATATACACTGGCAATATGACTCTGAGAAAAGTGACCCTTAATCTCACAGTGCTTTGGACCACTCTCTAGGATCATAAATTGCAAAGGTGCTGATCTGTAGTGATACAGGGAGTTTCTTCACCCGTGGAATTCCTTTTCACTTATGAAATCACATGTCTGGTCCCTTTCTCTATAGAGCTATAATGTTATAGTATGTACGTAATATATATGCCTTACTTTTTAGAATGCACTGTTACAGAAAAATTAGCTGCAATGTGAATTTAAGGAAGCACACTTTTTCTCTTATATTAATAATCAGAAATGATTCCACTAGGGAAATAGCATGCAAATTATGCACTGAAAACTTATTGTAAAAAAGGGGTTAACATTGTAGTTGTCTCCAAAGTATGCTGCATAGTAGAGCTGAAAAGCAGTGGTTTTGAAATAATGGGTTTACCTAAAGATATCTAGATAGTACAAGAATCTTCCCAGTGGAATCTTCAAAAGGAACTTATGCTGTTTTATTTGTTGACAAAAGCAAAACATTAAAAATAAAGCAACAGATTCACTAAAATGTTTACTTACAAAAATGAATTTCCTTACCCACTTGTTTGTATGTTTTCTTTCACAGTTTTAAAAAATTCAACATAATATGTCACAACAATGGATGCCAAAATCCAAAAGACAGAATGGATATTAAGTCTTGGAAGAGGTTTTTCTTTTTTCTCAACAGCTGTAGATTCTTCTGCAAATAAGAAGAGGTTTTGTCCAATTACTCCATAAAATGAAATAAATCATCTATTTTAAACAAAATACAGTATTATCACTTCACGTAAAGAACCTAGGTTATCTGTGCTGTGGAGTATCACTGATCTCATTTCTAGACTCTTAACATATAAACATATTTGTGAGGGGGAAAAGAAAAAGCATGAGAAAAGGAATATTATTCTCAAAATACTGCACTCATTTCATCTAAATAAATATTTTTGAGGCTAATATCAGTTATATTGGATACCTTCAGAAAAAATGAGACATCTTATAGTAAAGGGATTATTTTGTCATCTGGAAAATGATGTTGATTCAATTCATCAGAAGTCTGAATCTTTATTAGAAGGTTAAGAAAAATAGAGGAAAAATGTTGGCAAAAATAGAACATAAACTCTGATCACCCCCAAAACCCTTTTATAACTTCCTCTTACTTGCTTTCTGAAATGCTTTTTTAAAAAGTAACTTCTGAGTCAGTGGAAAGAATACTGGTCTTGAATGAAGGAGACCGTGGTTCTAATCATGGCTCTCATAATGACTCTCCCGAGTCACAACTTCCGTGGGACCTGTTTACAAAGTGAGGGGTTGAACAGATCTTCTCTAAGTTCTTATCAGCTAAAGTCTAGCATTCTATGATTCTGAATACTGTTAAGGGCTGTTAAGGAGTCCCCTGACTTTATCTTTTTGAGTTGGGATATTTTCCAGAAACACAGCTTTAAAAATCACTCAGATACATTACAGCCTCATGAAAATAAAGGAGAATTCTTTTATCTAACAGCTTTTGATGAAACAGATTCATATATGTCCTTGATAAAGAAAAAAAAAATCTCCAAGCATAACCACAGTAGCTATTACATCGAAAAATTAGAATTTATCTATTTTTCCTACCAAAATAAAACTTTTCAGTTTGCTCAATTACGGGCTTATTTTTAAAATGTGAAATGTTATTTGATGCCTGTGGCAAATAAGAATCTTAATGAGCAAAGTGTACATCTAACTTGCTTTGTGGCCTTAGGCAAGTAATTTCACCTCTCTGGGGTTCAGTTCCATCTGTCAAGCAAAGGGTGGGTGAGGATGGAATGAATTTTAAAGTCCCTTCTAGCGCTAACATTCTGTGATTCTTTAGCTATGGGAATGTGCATTAAAAATGGATTTTCCCCACATTCTATTAAATGCAGTTCTAAAAATAAAGCAATATAATACCTCAATGAATGAGGAAATGTTCATATGGCTTAATCAATAAGTGACCAAATTAAAAACCATTTATTAATAATAAAATGTGTACAGCCCTTTATTTCATTTGATCCTCACACTAACCCTGTGAAGTAGATGCTATTATTAATTAAGGAAACTCAGGCAAATAAGAGGTTAAGTGACTTGCCTAGAATCACACAGCTAGCAAATGGGGTCTGAAGCCAAATTTGAACTTGGGTCTTCCTGACTTGGACAGCCAGTGGCACAATGGATACAGAGCTGGGCCTACAGTCAGGAAAACCTAAATTCAAATCCAGCCTCAAACACTTACTGTGTGACCCTGGACAAGTCACTTAACCCTGTTCGCCCCAGTAGCCTCTTCTGTAAAATAAGCTGGAGAAGGAAATGGCAAACCATTCCAGTATCTTTGCCAATAAAATGCCAAATGGGATCATGACAATTCAGATATGACTGAAAACCGCCCACCAACAACTTCCTGATCAAGTGCTCTATACGATACACTACCAAGCTGCCAAAAGCTTATTTATGTGGGCGCCAACTGCTAAATTTTCAGGGTGAGCACCTTGGAAATCAACAAATGCTATAAATCAGGGTTTGATTTATTGTTTTGTTGATTGTCTAGATATATGTAAGTAACAGAGAAAATGTTAATAATGCAAATTCAATTTAAAACTGTGTCCTGTTGTTAAACTGGAGTTAAGCAGCGAGTTGCTTAACATTTACCAGCACATCCCTGTTTAGTCTACAAAAATGAGACGTTTCAAAAGCTATTCCTGATATCCCAGAAGATTATGGAGACTCCTCATGACTGAAACTTTTGAGTTATTATATATTTCCCACAAACAATACTTTTTGATTGAACTTGAGCACTTTAACACTGCTGAATCAACATTTGGCTCAAGAGACTCAAAGAACATTAGTCAGGTGGGGCTTTTAGATAGTACAATCCATTTATTTTACATATGAGGAAACTAATATTCAAAGGAGTGACTTACCCCAAACCACATGGTGAGTTAATCACAGAGAGAAGACTAGAAACCTGACCTACTTACTAACTCTCAGCCTGATGCTCTGTTTGGCTGCCCACTGTCTACTAGCTTTATTCACAAGGACAAAACTAATCCTCTAAATGAAGGTTATTTTCAGGGAGCCTCCCGGGCAGGACTCACAACTGAGCACAGAAGGAAGTGGTACAACACATCCTTCTGAAAAATACAAAGCCTACTGTTTCAAATAATGGCTCATTTTCACATAGTTTGCAAATTACTTTTCGTATAACAGCCCTGTGAAATGAGTAGCACTATTTCTAAGATCCCCACTTTACACACAAAGGAACTGAGGGATAGGTGCTTAAATGATTGGCAGGGCCTAAGATTCAAATCCAAACTCACAGTCCAGTGTGTTTTCATGGAATCACAAAATTCTATTATTGGATCCAAGAGTCCAGTTCCTTCATTGACTGGCTTGCCCAAGATCATTTGCTAGCAGCTTTGTTCCAGACCCAGCTCAAATCCTATGTTCTACAGGAAAAGCCTCTCCCAGTATCCTTTAATTCTGGTGCCTTTCCTCTGTTGATTATCCCCAGTTTATCCTGTATACAGCTTACTTGACCACAGTTGTCCTCACATTGCCTTTCCCCATTAGACAGTCAGCTCCTTGAGAGCAGGAACAGTCTTTTGCCCTTCTTTATATCCCCAAAGCTTAGCACAGTGCCTGGCACATAGTAGGCACTTAATACTTGTTTACTGACCAAGGGTCTTTAAAGCCCAGGTTAAGTGAACCAGACTGCTCCTAAGCGCAAGGTGCCTCTAGGAAAGTCAATGGTGGGCACAAGAGCTCTATGGATCAGCAAATTTGAAAGCCAAGCGCTTTAATTTCAACATCTTAATTTAAAATCTTAAATTTTAAGCAGTCAGACTCCTGATCATGCTGGGACTACAAAAATTTACAATTTTCTGCGTCACTTTTAAGTTTGGCAAAGGTCTTTCCTAACCTCATCTCATTCAATCCTCACAAGTGCTTAAGGCTAGTGGTAGGAGCAAAAGTGGCTGAGATGTCATCCATCAAGATTCTAACTCAGATCCACAAGATCACAGCTTTTTCCAAATTAATAAGGCCATAAATGCCACATCAGGGCACCTGGCTTTTACTATCACCAGAACATAAAATCCTGGGTGGGAGCCCTCACTTTCCCAGCATCCTCTGGGACACAACTTGGCCTAGACTTGGTCAGCTGCGACCCCGGCCTCTCTCCGGGCCTCAGTTTCCCCGCCTGTCGGCCTGGATGTCTCCTTCCAGCTCTAACGCTCCACCGGCCTATAAGGTAGGGGGGATGCCGACTTCTCTTAGAAACGACGTCCTCACACTGCCCCAGGCCCTAAGCGGGCGCGCCCTCCCACGGGGAGGGGCGGGGAGAGAGTGTGGCGTATTGGAAGGGAAGAGGCGCGCACCCGCGGGAATGGACGGGGGAAGGAGGAGACGCGCGCGCACCCGCGGGGATGGGCGGGGGAAGGGCACGTGAGGGCCGCGCGCAAGTCATCCCCTAAAGGGGCGGAGCCTGTGTCCGAATCCAGGAACCGGTCACTTCCTCCCCGCCTCCAGCCCCGGGCAGTCAGGTACCGCTCGGATGAGTGGGCCTAGCGGACACCTTACCGGCCTCCGCTCCGTGGCTTCGAAGCGCCGAGGCCCCCAGCAAGGACTCGGCCTCCTCCTGGAAGCGCCGCCTCAGCTGGTGGAGTTCGCCCGTTTTCATAGCCGTCGCCATCTTGGCCCTGCTGCGGAAGTGACGTCATCGAGAGGTAGCGGGTTCCGCCCACTTTCTCCAGGACTTTAGGTATTCCAAGTTACTGGGAAGCCAGGGAAGTAGCCGCAAGTCTGTGGGCCTGTAATAAACGTACCCCCTGCAGAGAAATTTAGCGCACCCTGGCCGTGTTGTTGCCAAAACACATTAGTTTAGGAAGACCTGAATTCAAATTCTGCCTCTAACATAAACTGGCTGCTCCGCTGTGGGCAACCAGACGACACTGATATTTCAAGGCGTAAGTTGTTTACAGTCAATTACACCGTTTAAAATGCAAATACTAATGAAGTTGAAGATTTTATTTAATCCCTTCTATTCCCCATTATAGGCAATAATTTGATCATTTGTGCAAATTCACTTCCCAGGACCGGCAAAAAGATTAAAGTAACCTTTGTGTCATTATACAATTATATCAAACCTATTTAAAAGGATACTGGAACCATTCAAATTGTAAACAAGGGTTGGAGGCTCCTGCCTCCCGGTGCCACCTCAATTCACATGCTTTTCACCCCTTAAATGTCTGTGCCCTGTTGATTCCTCAGTCAGACACCTTTTTGCCATCTCCACTGATGCAGTCTCACATCTGAAAGACAGATAGAAGATCCATTGGGTAACATTTTCTTTTTTGTTCAAAAGCTCAGCACCCCATCCCTATGACAAGAATTAAGAGATGATTTTGAAGATCAGATTGGGTCTAGAAGCAGAAAGTCTTCAACAAAATATAGCCCTCACCTTATGTTTAAAAAAAAACACTTTAAAAAGCATAGGAATAAGTAAATTCTATCTATATATGTTATATAGTATCAATATAAAATCACGAGCTAGCATTATTTCTAACAGAGACATATTAGAAACCTTTCCAGTAAGATCAGGGGCAAAGTAAGGATGTCTGTTGTTGGTAGTAAGGAAACTTCCCCCCCCCCAAAAAAATGAAGCGATAAAAGTAGACAAAAAAGAAGCAAGATTATTTTTATGTGTTGATCATTTGATGGCTTACTTAGAACATTCCTTTCAGGTATGGGTGGCCGCTAGATTGCCATTAATGCCCCTTACAATACTAAAATTTTGTGAGGCTGAAAGTCTTAAAGATTGAGTGAAAAAAAAAATGAATGAAAACAATACCTTCATTGAAGGAGCAGGCTCTAAAACAAAAATCATCAGCCTTTTTATATATTGCTAACAAAACCCAACAGGAAGTAGAAAACTACATTCCATTCAAAATAACTACAAAATAAATAAAACATCTTGAGATTTTAAGAAACAAGACACATTCAGGACTTACAGAATACAACTACAAAGTACTACAGAAATAAAAGAAGACAAAATCTTAAAGATGCTCATTGTGTAGGGTTAGGCTGGGCCATACCAAAATGCCATACCAATCAAACTCTTAAGGGGTTACTTTGTAGAACTAAACAAAATAAATCCAAAATTAATTTGGATGAATTTTTAAAAGATCAAGAGTCTCCAAAGAAATGAAAAAAGAAAGTAGAAATGTAGAGGGGTTAGGATTACTAGCTCTCAAATTGTATTAAAAAAAAAAAAAAGTAAGCAAGACCCAGAAGCAGTTAAACACAGTAGCCTACTTTTAAGTGAATCTAAAAACACAAACTGGTGATAAGGAGTCCCTATTTCATTATAACTGCTAGGAAAACTGAAAGGCAGTTTTTAAAAGAAATTATGTTTAGGCTGTCATCTTATACCCTTACCACAGTAAGTTCCAAATACATTGGTAACTGAAATATAAAAGATTGTACTAAAAAATTTTGAAGAAAATAAAAGTGGATACCTTTCATATGCATGATTAATATTTTAAATTTTTTTTCAATTAAAAAGCATTTTCTTTCCTCTCCCCCTCCCCCAACTGAACAAAAAAAGAAAAACCCTCCTAACAAATATACATAATCACATAAGACAAATTCCCAAATTGGTCATGTCCAAAACTGTACTGTATTATTTTGATTTTGAGTACATCACCTCTCTCTCTCTCTCTCTCTCTCTCTCTCTCTCTCTCTCTCTCTCTCTCTCTCTCTCTCTCTCTCT
>NW_020954596.1:18422974-18531356 GCF_900497805.2 Vombatus ursinus | reverse complement strand
TCTCTCTCTCTCTCTCTCTCTCTCTCTCTCTCTCTCTCTCTCTCTCTGTCTCTCTCTGGAGGTGGATATCGTGCTTCATCTTTGTTACTCTGGGATAATGGCTTTTTTATTGCATTGTTCAGTGTTCCCAAGTCTTTCTAGTTTGCTTTTCTTTATAAGGAGAATCTTAAAGAAGGGATAGAGGTGAACATGAAAGATAAAACAGTTTTGATTACATAAAATGTTAAAATTTTTGCAAAAACAAAACCAGTGGAAAGAAAAAACTAGGGGGAAATCTTCATACCCATTTTCTCTGATAAAGATGTGCCATCATACATACACACACACCCATATACACATACAAGGGCCATTCTGCAATAATTTGTCAAGTAAATGGTTTTTGAATGAAGAAGTCCAAAGTATCAAGTTATCAAGTATCAAACATGTTATAAAATTATGCTCCAAGTCACTAATAATAAATGAAATGAAAATTTAGCAATCAACAAACATTTTTTAAGCATGGATTATGGAGGCATTACGCTAAGGTAATCCCATAGGATACAAAGACATAAGTGAAACTATCCCTACCCTCAGGGAACTTATATTTTATTGGCTAAGACAATATAAGTATATATAAAATAAAATATATACAAGGTAATTGGGGAGAGACACTAGTTGTTGGAGGGGGAATTTGAACTGAGTTTTGAAGAAATCTAGGAAATCTAAAGGATAAATGTGAAGAGGGTATTGTTGGGGGAGGGAGGGAGAAAAGACAGCCTGTGCAATAGCATGGAGATGGAATGTTGTATTAGAATAAGAGTAAGAAGGCCAGTTTGCCAAGCCAATGTAATATATAGTAAGACTAGAAAGGAACTTTGGAACTGGATTGTGAAGGGCTTTAAATGCTAAACGGAGGAATTTATATTTGGTCCTAAAGGGAGCTGCTGACATTTACTAAGCAGAGAAGAGACATAGTAAGACCTGTACTTTAGGAATGTCTTTTTGGCAGCCTTGTGGAAAGGACAGAGACTGAAAACATGGAGGAAAAAGTAAAGGGCTATTGGAGTAGTCAAGATGAAAAATGATAAGGGCCTGAAGCAAGCAGGGTGATGAGTGTGTGAGTGGAGAGAGAGAGGGACAACTCACGTTTTACCGTCAGATTAACAAAGATGATAAAAATAAAAATGGTAAATACTGTAGAGGTTGTGGAAAGAAAACAAGTTTACTAATGAATTATTGGTAGAGTTATTAATTGCTCCAACCATTCTGAAAAGCAATTCAGAATTATGAGAGAAAACTAAACTTTTTAAAAACTAAACATAGATTGATCTCATTAATGGTTATATATCCAAAGACATCAAAGACAGAAGGAAAGGTCTCTTATATAT
This sequence comes from Vombatus ursinus, assembly GCF_900497805.2. Taxonomy (NCBI): domain Eukaryota; kingdom Metazoa; phylum Chordata; class Mammalia; order Diprotodontia; family Vombatidae; genus Vombatus; species Vombatus ursinus. Next base: position 18,529,989 of record NW_020954596.1, on the reverse strand, counting down.
AGAAATATGGCAGCTCTGTGTGTTAGCAAACAGCTGAAAACAAACTGAATGAGTATCTTTGGGAGAGTAAGAGTGACTGAACAAATCATTCAAGTCTCCCCATCCTTAAAACCCTTACTAAACTCTACTATCCTTTCAAGCTACCTTCTCCTATATCTCTATACCTACATATCTCCTTTCTTTCCCAGCCAAATGCCTCAAAGAAGCTGTCTACTCTTAGTGCTTACACTTCTTTTTCTTCTCAACCCTTTGCAATCTAATTTCAGATTTCATCACTTAACTCTTAACTATTCTCTCCAGAGTTACCAGTTATCCGTTAATTTCCGAATCTCTTGGCCTGGGCGCTCTATGTACTTGTATGAATAGTATGACACACACTTTGGGGAGGTTGGTTTATACAAATTATACTATTATAGTCAATACTCATTTCTAAAAGTAAATTAAATCTGGCTGCCTAATTGATATCAATTGAGAATTAGAGAAAGAAGCACAGCACTGAGGACTTGTAAGCTATAGCATTAGAAAGTCACTCCCAGCCCCTCAAGAGTTACCTCTAGAACACTGAGGGGAGATTTGGTAGCCACCCTCTGGGGATGCAGCTTACCAATGCTAATAGGAGTTTAGGATGGTTGCTATAAGAGCATTCACTTTGTGAAAAATGAGGGAGTTGGCCTACATGATTTCTAGCTTCCAGCTCCTTCATGATTTCCCTTCCAGCTCTAAATCTGTATTCCTTTCAATATAATGTGGCACCTTACATGTACATTGTGCTTTGAAATAGCCAAAGCACTTTCCTCATCATGACCGCGTGAAAGAGGTAGTGCAATTGTTACTATTCTTATTCTACAGAGGAGGAAACAGTCACAGGGAAATGGCATGACTTGTGTCATCTCATACAAGTGTCATACAAGAATCATATAAGCAGTGAGGGTACACCTGGGCTAACCTTTTGGTAGTGTAGATACCATTTCAGCTTCCTGTTTTATTTCCTTTAATGAAAAATTGATCAACAGATGTGTTTTTGGCATTTCCATAATATGAGATTAATCATTCAAAAAAAATTTTAAAGTAGAAATTCCAACTCAAAGCAAGGCATTTATTACAGTTATTTTCCCTAGCCTTTCCACCAATAAATACTTTTGAACAAAGGAGTTAACAGTTGGGCAGATCATGTCACTTTTCCAAACAATACCATTCTTTTCATTTTTCTTAGTTTCCCAAAGATGCCCTGTTCACCTTTCCAAAACCTACTCTACCTCTCTTCCTATCCCACTCCTCATGCAATTCAATTACAAGCAAGAGTCTATGGCTTATATGGAGTACATTCCTGCTATCAAATGCACTATTATACGTATTGTCTCCTTCCTAAAGGGTCATTTCAGGGTTGGCCCGTAACTCAATATGCCCCTGAGAATTCAACCTTGACTTCAAGAGTTTGTGTATGTGTAATGTGCAGATCAGATCGGATTTTACCCTTTAATGGTTTCAGGGGATTTGCATTTGTCCCAAAGAGCTTTCAGCTCACATTGAAGATACTTAAGGAAGGCTGGAGACAAACACTATTAAATTGCCTCTCCTCCGTTTCTGTATATCTGAGGTCTTTTGGCAGACTACCAAGGGGGAGAATAGTGAGCCTGACCTGAAATTCTACTAACATGTAGCCTTAGAGCACCAATAATATTCTTTGTAATTTTTTGTATTGATAGCCACCTTTGTAAAAAAAAAAAATACCATAAAATTTAGCATGTCAAGTTAGCATAATATCTTACAATCCTTTTCTAAACAATACTACATACTATCACTGTGTTAGTCTCCTATTCCCAACAAGATTTTTGAACTAGTTGCATCTTATACATCCTTTATTTATTGCCCTGATAGTACCTGCCAGAGCTCTGGTCCCAGAGAGGGAATATGCTTCCCTTCTGCATTTACCATCTTCTCTTTGTCATCATTATTTGAGAGGTAATGAGTTATGATGAAAAAAGCACTAAAGTTTGTTCATAGATTATACAGATTTAGAGCCATAAGGAATCTTAAAGATCATCTAGTCCAATCCTCCTCATTTTACAAGTGAGAAAACTGAAGCCCAGAGAGATTACATTATTTACCCAAGGTCACACTAGCTAGTTAAGTAGCCACATTCAAATTTGTACCCAGGAACTATGATTATAAATCCAACACACCCGGCAATACCACTGTTAGGCCTATATCCCAAAAACATAAAAAAAAAGGAAAGAGATCCCTATATGTACAAAAATATATATAGCAGCTCTTTTTGTGGTGGCAAAGAATTGGAAATTAAAGGAATGCCCATTAATTGTGGAATGGCTCAACAAGTTGTGGTATATGATTGTGATGGACTACTGTTGTGCTAATGACGAACAGGATGCTTGCAGAAAAAACCTAGAAAGACTTACATGAACTAATGCAAAGTGAAGTGAGCAGAATCAGAAGATCATTGTACCTAGTAACAGCAAAATTGTGCAATGATCAACTGTGAATGACTTAGCTTTTCTATCAATACAATGATCCAAGACAATTCCCAAGGACTTATGATGAAAAATGCTCTCCACCTCCAGAGAAAGAAATGATGGAGTATGAATGCAGATCAAAGCATATTTTTTTACTTTATTTTTCTTGTTTTATTTCATAATATGACTAATATGGAAATATGCTTTGCATGACTGTACATCTATAACCTATGTCAATCAATTGCTTGCCTTCTCAAAGAGGGACAAGGGAAGGAAGGGACAGAATTTGAAACTCAAAATTTTAAGAAATAAATGTTAAAAAATTGTTTTAACATGTAGCTGGAAATTTTTTTTTTTATTTTTTTAAATATTGTAGGTCAGCAGAGATATTACTATAGAGTTAAGAATCATCAGCATATAGATGGTAATGACTGGGAACATACTGGATAAGGGCTTACGTGCAACACTACTAGAAAAAGTAACCCATCAGGTTTACTCTTAAAACCCTGAAGGAAATAATAATTAGCTATTCTGGGGATGCAATCTGCCAATGGAGCCTTGTAGGGGTGCTACATTCATTTTCCTCTTTATCCCACTGAGATGACTCCCTATATATCGCAAACAACTCAGTGGTCACAGGATATCAAGGTACTATAACACTTCTAGCTACTTTTCATACTCTTCTCCTGCCAATTCCCCTTTTCTACTCACTTTGATGTGAGTGAGAAACAAGATAACCAAACTTGTTAAATCAATTTCCATATTTCCCATACAATTCTAGATCAGTAAGGGTCCAGTACAGGCCTTGAAAGTGAGTCCAGGGGCAGCTAAGTGGCGCAGTGGATAGGGCTCCAGCCTTGGAGTCAGAAGGACCTGAGTTCAAATTTGACCTCAGATACTTGACACTTACTTCCTGTGTAACCCTGAGCAAGTCACTTAACCCCAATTGCCTCACCAAAAAAGAAAGAAAGAGAGAGTCCATCCTGCAACACAAAGTGCATTGGCCTTTTGATAGCCATTTCCATTGCTCATTTGCTTACTTACACAAACCTTGAAGGTTTGTGGCTGTATTCTACATGACTAAAGTTGTCAGAAATCTAATCTTAATATAATCCCTTTCAATTCAAGAGAGAATTGCTCATTGTTAGCAGCGTTACGTTCTGGGCACTCAGGGAGTTACAAGATGAGCGATGACCCAGTTCCTATCTGCAAGTTTACATCCAAGCAGGACCTGTTTGGCACTTGTACAACTCAAATAGGATACAAATGTAAATTCCTTATTTAATTAAGCTAACTGAACTGTTGTTTTACTTTATTATGTTAGCACCCTAATTCAAATTTAAAACCATACCCTAGAAAGAATGGTGTTGGAAACTTCAATTTAACACTTGAGGGATTCCTTCCTCACCAAATTTGCACTATCCACAATGGAGAAACTCAATACATTGAATAACATGAGGTCTTTCCAGAAGTTGATGGTTATTGGAGCAGGCTTGGGTCAATGGGACAGTACTGCAGGAAAGCTCCCCATTCAGAAGCTTATACAATACCTGCTCTGTGGATAAACAAAGAACCGACCTTTACATCGGTGTCAGACCTTAAACTTTAATGAACATATGTATTTTCTAGGTAATTACAATTAAAATGACAAAAAGGACCTTTTAATAGTTTTGTTATCAAGGAATAAATTAAGGTTTCCCTGGATTTTTTAGTTAACCAAGTGAAAAAAGAAGCTGAAGTACTGTTTTCACTCTGAGTAAAAGAAACAAAGAAACCTCTATTTCCCTGAGGCACAAATGGTTTTCTTAGAACCCCTTTATCCATAAGTTTCAAAACAAAGCAAAATAAAATAGCCTTGAATGAAGCCTGACAAAAATGACTGTAATTACAAGGTCAGTCATCCAAAGCAATCATCCCTCTTAGTGAGTACAGTTTGTTGGTTTTCTTGAGACATTAAAAGAATGGGAATGAGATATTTGACATGAGGCTGATACTTAAGAAACACAGAATCCATCAGATATTTGCAATAAGAGAAAGATAATCAAAAAATACAATGCTCATTATAATTTATTTGAACATAGATTTATCTACCTTAAAATTCTTGACAAATGGCCAAAATTTCCCACGCGTTTTGGAGACTGAAAGCAACCTTTCTGCAAGTTCACAAAATTATGACACTTGTTGAATCAATCTTATATTTGTAGAGGGTGGGAGTGAGAGCTCACCTAGGCTAGTTGAAATAATCACATGTAATAGTCAAAACCCAGAAGTAATGAGGTATTGATAGGCTAAGGATGTCCCTGCCCTGTTATCCCTTTACAAAGTGAGAAAAAGTTTTTGTTTGAATCAGAAGGGGAGCTAGGCATTAGGGGACAAAAGATTGGCCATTTCCCTGGTGGTCTTAAAAAAGCTAAGTCTGCCAGCTTTAGCGGCAGTTAAGACATTTGATGCAGGACTCAACTTTGTGGAGTATGACCCCAGAGCCCCTACAAGAGGCCCCAACAAAGAGAAGAAATTTTCTCTCCTCCTTCATGCCATTTACCGTGGAGCTATTTGCCCAGGAGGAGATACTGCATCCAGCATGCAGACATGCTGACCCAGGGAGTCAAGGTTCGAGGCAAGAATCAGCTTCAAGGAGCAGGAAAGAGAACAAGCTATAGATTCATGGTAGAATTGACCTAAGAATTTCATGACAGTAGAAAGGCCATCAAGGCTCCAGTCGTACCTGAAGCCTAAATTGCTTTAGCTGCTATATGATCTCAGTGGTCCCTTAGGATTTCAAGCTAATAGTGACTTGGAGATCATCAACTCCATACTCTTTTTTATTGGCAAATAAATTGAGCCCTAAAGAGGTTAAGTCATTTGCCCAAAGCCATACAGGTAGCAGGTTAACAGATACAGAATTAAAACCCAGGTTTTCTAACTTCAGATCCAAGGCTCTTGCCACAGCATCTTACCATTTTACCATCTTACAGAGCCTTACCATCTCTAAAACCTTATTCTAAGATCTACTAGACTTCAGTTCAAGTAAGTTATGAGGCGTTTAATAAATAGAAAGCAGAATTAATAGTTTGAGATATGTATCATTATCCTTAAAAGTCATCCCAAAGTTGAGCTTCTTTGTATAAAGCTTCCCCCACCCCCCATATAACACCCCTGCCTGAGATATGCTTGGATTGTCCTGTGTAGGGAAACTATGCTTCAGAATTGTAGAGAGACTTGAGAAAGAGGGAAGTGAAGGAGAGACTGGGTGAAAGGCAAGACACTGACTTTTAATGGCAGACAGGAATCCCTGGAGCCAAAGGCATGTAGGAAAAACCAACATTCCAACATGTCCCTTGATTTCCAGAGCCTGAACTCTAGAGACTGCTAAGCAAGGGAATGTGCATATATACCTGTCTTATGTACTCCAATTGATTTTACTCTCCTGGAGTATTTATTTTAATTTTTAACAAGTATTTATTAAGTGTCCCCAGCATTGTGCTAAGCACTTTCCAAATATTATCTTATTTGATCCTCACAATAACCCTATGAGGTAGTTGCTATTATCATCCCTATTTTACAGTTGACAAAACTGAGACAGAAGGAGGCTAAGTGACTTTGCCCAGGATCCCACAGCTAGTATCTGAGATCAGATCTGAACTCACATCTTCCTGAATCCAGGCCCAGGGCTCCATACCCTTTACTTCATGGCAGCCTCTAGAAGTACAGAATTCTCTTTTGTATAGTAGTCAGGAAGACCTGGCTTTGAGTCAAATCAAGTCAAGAAGCATTTATTATGGACCTACTGTGTTCCAGGCACTGTGCTAAGTGCTGAGGATACAAAGAAAGGCAAATAAATAAATCCCTATTCTCAAGGAGCTCACAGTCTAATGGGAAAAAACAATATACAAACTGTACAAATAACATATAGATGGGATAAATTGGAGTTAATCTTAATGCTTAATTAGCATTAAGGGATACTGGGAAAGACTTTTTGCAGATTATGGAATTTTAGCTGGAATGTGAAGGAAGCTGAGGAAGCCAGGAGGCAGAGAAAAGGAGGAAGAGCTTTCCAGGCACAGGTGAGTCAGTGAAAATGCCTGGATTTAGAAACAGAGCTGGAACTAACTTCCAAGTGTCCTGATTCCCAATCTCTTGTTGTTGTTGTTTGTCCTTCGTTCTGGAAGAGGAGGTGATGCAAGTGTACTAGATTTAAGTGAAGGAGGGCTGTGCAAAGTCACCAGCCTCACTTGCTGCCTCTGGAGTCCAGTGGCAAGATATAGATCAGAATGGCTGGAGATGGTCCAGATGGAGTGGGAAACCTTGACCTTTTTAAGCTAAGTCTTTAAAAGGTCTCAGTTTGACTGAGGCAACACCCATTCAGTGATTAAGGCTTATGTTTATTCCTCCATGCCATACCATCATTTTGTAAACAATATATATTCATTTATTCATTCACCAAATATTAATCATCTGGATACTTGAAGTAATTTTACCTTTCTGATATCTCCTCTGCAAAATGAAGGGGTTGGGTTCAATGACCCCTAATGTTTCTTCAAGCTCAAAATCTATTATGCTATTGTCCCTTCCAGCTCTAAAATTCTGTGAAAATAGAATTTGAAAAATTGTATCTAAAATTTCAAAACAATGTAATCTTCTTTAGGGTACAGACTATTTCATTGTTGTATTTTTGTCTCTAGACCAGGGGTGGGGAACCTGCAGCCTTGAAGCCACATGTGGCCCTCTAGGTCCTTGAGTGCGGCCGGTCCTTTGACTGAATCCAGACTTCACAGAACGAATCTGGTTTGTTCCATAGGTTTCCCACCCCGGTCTAGACACTCCAATGTGGTAAGTAAGGTACAGCTGCTGATCTGCATTAGTGGAGAGTCTCTTTACCTGAAGTTCCCCTTTCTAATGAAATCACAAGTCTGGGGGGAGAAAAAAGGACTCTGATTTCTTGAATTGGAAAGGGCCAGAAGAGGTCATCTTGTCTAACCCCTACCTGAAGGATTTGTTATTTTCTCAAAGGATCTCCCTCCACCCACAGTTTTGTAGATGTTAGTTGAAGGGAAGAACCAAGCTTAGGTGACTTGCTGAACTGCCTCACAAACAAAAAGTACCCTCTTCATAATCCCCGACAAGGGTGCTCTACAGCCTCTGCTTAGACCACTCCAGGGCCTACTCATGTGCTATTTGGGGAGACTACATGTTCCATTTTTGGATAGCTCTACTTATTAAGAAGTTCCTTCCTACAATATTTTACCTATCAGATCTATAGAGAAGGGAAGAATTTATGACCAAACAAGAGACAGAGAACATTATGAAATGCAAAATGGAGGACTTTGATTACATTAAATTAAAAAGGTTTTGCACAAACAAAGTCAGTGCAACCAAGATTAGAAGGGAAGCAGAAAGCTGGGAAACAATTTTTACAAACAGTATCTCTGATGAAGGCCTCATTTCTAAAATATATAGAGAACTTAGTCAAATTTATAAGAATATAAGTCATTCCCCAATTGATAAATGGTCAAAGGGTATGAATAGGTAGTTTTCAGAAGAAGAAATTAAAGCTATGAAAGTCATATGAAAAAATGCTCTAAATCACTATTGATTAGAGAAATGCAAATCAAAACGACTCTGAGGTGCCACATCACACCTATCAGACTGGCTAACATGACAAAACAGGAAAATGATAAATGTTGGAGAAGAGGTGGGAAAATTGGAACACTAATGCATTGTTGGTGGAGTTGTTAACTCTTCCAATCATTCTGGAGAGCAATTTGGAACTATGCCCAAAGGGCTATAAAATTGTGCATACCCTTCCACCCAGCAATAGCATTTCTAGGGCTATATCTCAAAGAGATCATACAAATGGGAAAGGGACCCACATGTACAAAAATATTTAGAGCAGCTCTTTGTGTGGTGGCAAATAATTGGAAATTGAGGGGACGCCCATCAATTGGGGAATGGCTTAACAAGTTGCGGTATATGAATGTAATGGAATACCATTGCGCTATAAGAAATGACGAGGAGGAGGACTTCAGAAAAACCTGGAAAGACTTATATGAACTGATGCTGAGTGAAGTGAGCAGAACCAGGAAAACATTGTACACAGTAACAGCCGCACTGTGTGATAACTGACTTTGATAGACTTGGCTTTTCTCAGCAATGCAAGGATCTAAAAAGACAACTCCAAGAGTCATAATGGAAAATGCTATTCACATCCAGAAAAAGAACCATGGAGTCCGAATGCAGATGGAAGCATACTATCTGCTCTCCTTTTCTTTTGTTATTTTGTTTCATTGCTTCATTTTGTGGTTCCTCCCATTAGTTTTAATTCTTCTATACATCATGACTAATGTGAAAATATCTTAATATGAATGTATAAGTAGAGTCTATATCAGATTATATGCCATTTTGGGGAGGGGGGAGGATAGAGAGGGGGAGAAAATTTAAAACTCAAAATCTTATGGAAGTGAATGTTGAAAACTAAAAATAAATTATTTAAAAGAAAAAAAAAATGAAGTTCCTCCTACAAAGAAAGAGTTTATTTGTTGCATAGATCCAAAAGCTGCCTCCTGAATTCCTCTTTCTAGTTCTAGTACTGCCTCCCACACAGTGACAGTTATTTATTATTCCCAAAACATGTGTTGTAACTGATTCTATGTGACCGGAGATATATATTTTTGTAACAGTAAACCTAGGTGTAAAATTGCAAGTGCCTAGGGTTTTCTGAGAAACTGTGGGGCCATTGTTACACTTATTGGAAAGGCAATAGAAGTCTATTCATGGAGGTCAGAACCCTGCCAGCCCTCTCAAAATGAGTTCAGTTAAAAACACATCCCACAATTTAGATCAGCATTTCCCAAACTGTGTTCTATAGAATCCTCATGATATGAATAAGGGTTTTGTTGGGGGGGGGGAGTTAAGCATCATTAATGACTTTGTTGGACAACTCTGGGATTAGTAACATTACGTAAGGCATAAAACAGCATGTTTGCCATCCAGAAAGACATGAGTACAAGTGGAAAAGAGATTCCCTATAGATGGTAAATTTGCTCCTGTTTGTGGATAACATGTTCATTGTATCAAGGTCTGGAACAGTATAGAGCCTCCTAAATGCATGATACAGTTCAGCCTACTCATCCATGTAGGAAAAACAATATAAAGAATACCCATTGTCCAAACTAGTGCTATCAAATTCAAATAGAAACGGGGCCACTAAACCCTTAGCATCCCTTCAGAAACCATATTGACTTAGAAAACCACATACTGAAATTATGTATTTTTTGTTTTGTGAAACATTTCCCAGTCACAGATGCAGCCAGTGGGCTGTGTTTGACACCTCTGCTCTAGAATATGGTATGTAGTTGGTTGGATAACCTTCCAGTGATTGCAGCTCATTAATGCCTCTTTATCCCACGCTATGTCGCCTAAAGTCAGGAAGACTCCTCTTCCTGAGTTCAAGTCTGACCTCAGACACTAGCTGTGTGATCCTGGGCAAGTCATTTGCCTCAGTTCCTCACTTGTAAGATGAGCTGGAGAAGGAAATGACAAACCACTCCAGTATCTTTGCAAGAAAACCCTAAATGGGATCATTAAGAGTCAGACATGATTGAAATGACTGAACAACAAATATCCTCTTGTCCACGGCCTCCCATACTATCTCAGGGCTGTTCCGTTCTCCTGGATTTCATATCTCAGGATTGATGGGTTCCATCAATAATTTTTCAAGCCTTGGGGGCAGCTAGGTGGCACAGTGAATAGAGCTTTGACCTTGGAGTCAGGAGGACCTGAGTTCAAATCCAGCCTCAGACACTTAACACTTACTAGCTGTGTGACCCTGGTCAAGTCACTTAACCTCGATCGCCTCACCAAAAAAAAAATAATTTTTCAAGCCCCCATGTGATTGCTGGTCACCAAATATCCCTTCTCAGTAGTTAAAAGACTAAAACGGAATTTGTAGATTAGCTCTTCGCATCCCAAAGCCGATTTTAGCAGGTGCAGAATAAGGAGATACTAGTCAGAAACTATCACTCCAGTGAAATTTGGAATTCAATATAAAGTGACACTTTTTAGGGAAATATAATACACTCTCTATCCCTGCATAACTGGGCAGAAATGTTGAGGACATGTTCTGGTTATTAAGGGATCAGTGTAAAATGCATTGATTGTGAGAGCAGCAAATGTATAGTACATACCCTCACCTACTTTTCTTGTCCTTTACTCAGATTTAATGTTATCACTAAATTCGCTTATAAGGGAAAGGACTGGAACTTGAAAAGCACTTCATTTTAACCAACTGTATCCAGGGAAAACAACCGGCATAATCTACTGATTATGTTAAGGTCTGAATCCACTGTACAGATGGAGTGGGATTATAACACCAGATGGGAGGATCAGTTTTCAATGAAAGAATGAAGAAAAGAATTACTGTACATTGTTAATTGATTGTTCTTGTTCCGAGAAATGCATTAGATGAAAGTGTTGATTCCCTAAAGCTCTTAAAGTTTCCTTTATCTAACTATTTAAAAAACTGGTACTAAAATCAGACTGCAGTCCATGCTAAACAAACCAAAGGTTGTGTGGCTTTTTTTTTTTTTAAAGTTCATCAAAACCAGTTTCAAAGCAGCCTAAGATTAGAATTTCAAACCAAATTGTTTTAAGTGGACTCAGTTCAGATTTTAGGCTTCAAAGGAAAAATGGGAAGTTGCTAAGAACAAATGTGAAAGGTTATCAAAGATAAATAATTGAGGAATATAAAGAAATATGGAAAAATCAATTTTGTATAACAAAAATAGAACTGGAATTGAGAATACACATTAAGTATTTTTAAAAATCTCTATGTAATCGTAGACTCATACATTTTAATCATAGGAATTAAGGAGATTTTGAAGTATTATTGATTAGTATATTATATATTGTATTTCATTACTTAAGCATCCCTGATTTTATCATTGCAGGTATTCTTTCCACTGACACAGAATGAAAGCCCACTATAACTTAGTAAAATTTTTAAAAAATATATCTTTTTGTCTTTACATCAGCCATTTCAATTCCAACCCCACCCCTGATTTAACCTTCCCTTGTGACAAAGAAAAACATTAAATAAACATCAATACAGTGGTTGCACTTGGCAAAATGTACAGTATTTTGTCCTATTTATCCCCTATCTCTCTGCTAAAAAGAGGTTTTCTTATCTATTCTTTGTTTTTTAATTACTAAAAAAATTCCTTTTAGTGATTGTCATTACTGTAGTTATTTGTGTTTATCTTTCTCTTGGTTTTACTTATTTTTTCTCTGCATCAGTTCACACAAATCTTCCCATGTTTCTCTAATTCATTCTTAATTCATCATTTCTTATTGTACAATAATAGTCTATTACCATCCTTTTTTTGTTTGTTTTTAGCCATTGTCCAATTTATGGATTCCCACTGTCTCCAGTTTTTTGCTAATGCAAAGAGTGATGCTGTAAATATTTTGGTATTAGACCTTAAGTTTCTGTCTTCGCTTTCTTTGCGATATACTCTATATCCAATAGTCAGCATATATACCCCAAACCACTAAAATAGAATAAAGCCTCCAAAGTCATAATGCAGGCAAGTAACCCTTGTGGAGAAGGGTCTAGCCATCCTCACCAACTGCCAACTAGCTGGTACTTATGGGACAGGCAAGCTGTTCTGAGGCAGCAAGGCACTCTGAGGGAGAGAGAGGATGTGGCAAGTGTCAGGCAAGTTAAACCATCCTCAGACCTGAATGGACAAAGCCCAGCCCCTGTAGTCATCACCCTGGGAAACATCCAACCTCTGTGGATATGCTCCCTGGCAACTGCCTCAGCAGGTGAAGCCCCACCTCTTCAGCAGGCATGGAAAACAAAGTTCCCACCACCAAAATCCTTAGGACTGTCAAATGCCTCAACACCAGAAACAGATAGGCCTTTTTATCATTTACTTTGCCACTGTACCCTAAGTACCATGGGATCTTTCCATTCTTGTAAAACCTATGTGTTGTCTCCTACATATGAGCTCCTGGAAAGCAGGGGTTGTTTTGTTTTGCCGTTTTTTTTTATCCCCAGTACTTAGCTCTGCATGTGGTTAAGTGCTTAATAAATGCTTTCTTTATTCGCTTCTGGGTCAAAAGGTATGGAGGGGTTTTTTTTGTTTTGTTTCTTAATAACATTGCAAATTGAAATCCATTGCAGCTGGGCCACTTTGCACCTGTGTGCCTGCCTTCCCATTAAAATTGATTGTACCAATCTTTCATCATCTTTGTCATTTTGCAGGGGACAAAGTGAAAACCAAGTTGTTTAAATTTGCATTTCTATTACTGTTCATGTTTTCATTTGGTCGTTTATATTTTTTAATTCTTTAGAAAATTTCATATCCATTTGATATTATATCAGTGCCCTATGTTTTAGATTTCAGACTTTTAACTTTCTTTTGTCTTGATTTTCTCCTTAGTTGTGAAAAGTACCTTATCTTGGTCTCCTAAGCCTTTTATATTCAGGTTGTTTATTATAAATTTTTGGCTTGTGGCATATGGTAGGAAATGTTGACCTAAACCTTCTTTCTGCTAAATTGCTATAATTTCTTTCCCCAGTAGTTCTTCTAAAAAATGAAGTGCTTACTCTAGTAAATTGTGTTTTTCAGCTTATCACAGTGGACTTTTAAAAACTACTTATTTCCTGCATGGCTAATATGTTCCACTTATCTACTTTTTTAAAAAAGTAAGTACTGAATAGTTTTGCTTTATAATATTAAAGACTGAAAAATGCTTTGCCCCACCCCACTTTGCTCATCTTTTTCCATTTTATTCAAGGTTCTATATATTTTAAGAAGAGATAGCATTTTAGGGTTGTATAACTGAAAAAATGTAATACCTTGAGGATAGCCTGGTGACAATCCTATCTTAATTTAGTCTAGTGCTTGATGACATATATAAGTGTTACCACATCTGTGTACTGGAGCTCATGAGGCATCAGAAGACGACTTCGGTGAGGATTGTTAAATGAAAAGTTGATAATAAAATCAAGGAGGAGAACAAAATTCTGTACTCTAGGATTAAAGGAGGAAAAGATTTTCGTGCTATCTTGAGTATTGACTGTCTTATAATAACTTATAGCCATTGATTGCTCATCTCAGTTTTCCTCCCTAACAACCATGGGAGGGGTTTTTAGATATTTCTTATTTCACAAAAAGTAGATACAAGCACAAGTCTAGTTTTTTTAAAACAGTCATTTTGCTTACCCTAATAAGCCAAAGAAGCCTTGTTTTATAAAAGTTAACAGAACTAGATGAAACAAGGTTGTTTCACATGCATTGTATTTTCTTAAAATTTTTGACTTATGATTTGATTTGTGTAGATGAGGAAACTGCTTCTACTAATGTATAAGTGCCAGGGGCACTCAGAGGTTAAAGGACTTGCCCAAGGTCACACTACCAGTATGGGGAAGGGGGGGCCTCAGTCCCTAATTCCAGGCTGTCTCAGGTATTATCTTTTCAGATACACCCAGCCATCGTATCCCATCCCCAGGTATCTGGGTAAAGAGTCCCATCACTCACTTTTTCTAGTATAGCCCAAGAGATGACCCAAAGACTCACTTCTCTCCAGCTGCTCAGCAGCCCTCCAAGTCTAAGAAATGAATGCCCAGAATGGAGAATTTTCTCTGCTAGGGACTATCTTTGGGGCATCTTCCCTTTGGGATGTAGCTCCAGCTCAGTATGATGTTATCCATTAAAGGGCCTGCTTCTTCCCCACACTTAGACAAGAGTCTCTTCAAGGTTCTGTTCAATCTTAAGTAATGGCCAAAAGCGCCTATTATTAATCTGCTTATGACAACTCTTCCAATCCAGGCCAAAAATAAGTCAGACGTACAACTTTAGGAGAGGAATACTTAAATATACAAAAAATCTGAAGGGGGAAAAACCCAAGACAAAAAACCCCAGTCAGTTACTTCTTTTAAATAGTTGTGTCTCAATGTATGTATAAAATAGAATTTAACCTTCACAACTCTCTAGTTACGTATTTATTATGCAAATCAAAGTATACCAATATATACTACTATGGCAATAAGTTATAGAATCTTATAAATTTTAGAGCTTCATTTTAGCTGTTCCTTTTAGTTTCTGGTTATCTCAGCTGGTTTTTGAAGCATGAGATAACTCTGAGGGACTCAATGTGAAGTAGAAAAAGTTCATCTCTTGAACTTTCCAAACTTTACTACTAGTAACTCTTCCCTTCTGCCCAACAACTCAACCCAGTACTTGGTACCCCATTTTTGTTCTGACTGGCTGTTAATCAGCCATGTACTAAATCAGCTGATAACAGCTTAAAGTGGAATCTCTCTCTGAAGTAAAATGAGTGTTGTTGACACCCACTGAGCATGAGTGGCCATTTGTACCCATAATCTCCAACAACAGAGAGCTACTGTCCCTTCCCATCTCTACCTAAGGAGTAAATAAAAGTCTTGGCCTGTTGGCGCTGAGAAATGATGCAAAGGTCATGGAATCAATCCCAAATGGGCCATTAACCTTCACATCTAACCCTATCCAATCATCTCTTAAATCTGTGCCCTTCATCATAACATGGATGAAGAGTCAATGGATGGGTGAACACAAATCTACCAACACTGATAGAAATAATTATCCAAAGTACCTACTGATGGTGGGCAGGCATCTCTTTAAATATATAAAAGATAAAATATTGTTGTCATTCCTAGGCAAAATTCTGCAACTCCCTTATATACATACATGGGGAAAATAAAACAAACAAAACCTCCCCACCAAATTCACATAGAATTCTTGCTAGATTAAAAATGTTACAAAGGATTAAAATGTACTTCAATTAAGTTTAATTAAAATTCCTAACTCACTGTATAAAGAATGACATGTCAATGTTACTGTGTTTAACTGCTGCCAAGATATCAATATATTCTAATAAATACATTCATACTTTCTCAGCTCCAGTAATATTCTGTATCACAAATTTAGAATAGTGGACAGCAATTATCTTTATTTTTCAGTTAAAAGCTCTACCAAAAATATACATTTTCCTTAACATTTAAAAAACAACAACACAAAATCTGAGTGGCTGTCAAATTCCCCACTGTTTTACAAATAGTGATGGATGGTGGAGGCAGATGTCAGGAACAGTGTGCATTCCTTAACCCAGTAGGAAAATGTTCATTTCAAAAGTTTTACTTTTTCCTTTAAGAGCCTGAAGCTGGGGTTCTTGCTGATCTTCTTGTTAAAAATGACCAGCAGCTCCTCTTCAGATTTGCGGTGTTCATTAGTCACTGCATAGTATTGTGCTAAAACCTTCATGTAAAGAAAACAAATGTCAAATGGACATCTGACAAAATGGACAAAGTTTATCTTTCAATAATAAAAAGATGTGTTTTGACTAGGAATCTAGGACAACAAAGTAACAGTAAAATATTAAAAGAAAATAACTCTCCATGGTAGGAAAGACAGAGGAGGCAGAATTAGTAATAATAATGATGATGATAAACATCTATATAGTGTTTACTTTGTGCCAGGCACTGTGCTAAGTGTTTTACAAATATCTCATTTGAGCCTCACAACAACCCTGGGAGGCAGGTGCTTTGTTATCCTCACTTTTCAGATGAGGAAACTGAGGCAAACAGAAGTTAAGTGACTTGCCCACGGTCACAAAGTTAGGAAATGTGGTCATATTTGACCTCAGGTTTTCCTGTGCAGTTTATCTACTGTGCCACCTGCACCTGGAGTCGGAAGACCTGGGCCTGAGTCCTAGTTAGTTCCTGCTGTGTAATGTCAGCCAAATCATGTACACATTTTAAAATTCATTTTCTTCATCTGTAAAATGGAATATTAACAAATTGTGAAGCATGTTATGAAGGTGGAATTGATTGGCCTTGGTGCTGGATATGGCAGATGAGGGAGGAGAGTCCTAGAAAAGCACTACCAAAGTTTCCAACATGGGAAACTAGCTAAGTGGTACTGCCACTGATAGAAACACCAAGGGCACAAGGGGAAGAAAAGCTCAGTGAAGCAGAGGACAGAGCACTGGGCTTGCAGGCAGGGAGATCCGAGTTCAAATCTGCCCTCAGACACTTTCTAGCTGAGTGACACTGGGCAGGCAAGTCACTTAACCTCTTTTTGCCTCACTTCCCTCAACTGTAGAATGGGGATATATTAATAGTACCTACCTCACATGGTTATCGTGAAACCAAGTGTAAAGTGCACAGTGCCTGGCACACAGTAGGTCCTTAATAAATGCTTATTTATTTCTTCTTCCCTACATCACAGGATTGTTATAAGGAAAGTGCTTTGCAGATTATACAAATATAAAGTGCTATAATAAAATACCTGAATATTTGACAATAAGGAAACAATTTCATCAACTATACTAATTTAACATTCCATACCTTTTTCCTTAACTTTTTAACTGATATTTCATTGTCAGGGGCCTGTTTCAGAACAGCTTTGATAGTTCCTTTCCAGTTGAATTTCCCTAAAATGTGATGAATTATACAGAACAATATAATATGCATACATGTATATATACACATAAATATAATAAATACTTGCTACAAAATTTTATAAAAAATAAATATAAAAACAATGTCTGTTGAATGAATAAGATAGTTATCACAAGTTAACTACTTTGGGAAATGGATAAACTCTTTCCATTGAATGAACTATCACTCATACCATGCTACATTCCAGCTAAATGGGACTACTAACTGTTCCCCAATCTTGTTCTTCATTCACTCTAGTCACTCAGGGCAACTCAGTGCATTCCTGCAGGGACCCCTCCCAATGCCTAGCACACACTCCTTCTACCCCTCTGCCCACTGGAAACTTCATCTCTACCTTCAAAAACAACAGCTGTTCCTGACTTCAAAAATCTTACACCCTAATATGAGAGGCAATATGTAAATACACAGACAGAGGAAAGATATAGACATGGATGGGAGAGCATGAGTGACTGGGAAAGGTTTCCTGCAGAAGGTGGTTTTTATGCTGAGTCTTACAAGAAACCAGGTACATCCTGGGGCAAAAGTGAGAAGGGAGAATATCCACAGCATGAGGAGAGATGGGCCAAAGGTAAGAGACAAGAGACAGAGTATCACATAGCTGAACCATAAAGTACATGAAGGGGAGGTAAAGCTTACAATGGGAAAGAGCCAAGCTGTAAAAAGAGCCTTCAACGCCAAAAATTTATACTTGACTCTGGAAATAATAGGAAGTCAGTAGCATTTATTGAGCATGGGGGTGACATAGTCAGACCCCTGCTTTAGGAAAATTCCATTAGCAGCTAGGTAGAGGATGGAATGGAGAGAAGAGTGACATCAGGCAGACAAACCAATTCAAAAGCTATTGCAGCAACGGTGGTGAGGGCCTGAATCAGAGTGGTGACTGTGAGTGAAGAGAAAGGGATCTATATGAGGAATGCTAGGATGGTACAACTAGGCCAACTGAATGTATGAGATGAGTCTGATAAATACACGATGACAATGATGGTGTGAGCCTGAAAGATGGTAACCCCAAGAAAAATAATAGAGAAGTCTGGAAGAGGGAATACTTTTGAGGGAAAGAGAATGAGGCCTCTTTTGGACAGGTTAAGTTTGAGGTGCCTGTCTACAGGAAATCCAGTTTAAAGATCCAAAAGGTAGCTGGAGATGTGGGACTGGAGCTCAGAAGAGAGGATAGGGCTGGACATATAAGTCTTCATGTTAGAGATAACTGAACCCACAGGAGTGAACAGAGATAGCATACGGAGAAAAAAGAGTCGAGGACAGAACTTTGGGAACACCTATAGTTAAAGGATGAAGATCCAGCAAAAGAGACCAAGGAGCAGTGAGACAGGTAGAAAGTGTCCAATTTTTTCCTAAGGAGTAAGGTATTGAAAACAGGGCAAGTAGGTGGCGCAGTGGATAAAGCACCAAGCCTGCAATCAGGAAGACTCATCTTCATGAGTTTAAACTGGGCCTCATACACTTACTAGCTCTGAGACCCTGAGCAAGTCACTTAACCCTATTTGCTTCAGTTTCCTCATCTGGAAAACGAAATAGAGAAGGAAAATGCAAACCACTACAGAATTTTTGCCAAGAAAACCTCAAAATGGGGTCATGGAAAATCAGACACAATTGAAATAAATGAACAACAACAACAACAAGGTACTGAAAACACCTGCCCCAACATCCAATTGGGTTTGATAGGTTAAATAACTATATTATCATTACTGCTAAATTTTGGATGCTTACATGTTTATCATTATATTAAGTCCTTAAGATAAGTTATATCATGCTGTCAGTAAAAAAAATTATTTTTATATCACCTTGTACTTCTTTTAGGCCTTTCTCTATTCTTATTCTTCTTATATTTGAGTACATGCCTAATTGGTATTTAGGTACCCTCGCTCAATACATTTTAAGCTCCATAAAGTGAAGAATGTATCTTCTTTTTCCTAGGATTTGCCCCATGCTAAGTACTGAAATGATCAATATCAATTCTGTATCATTTTCTAATTGATACTATTTACAAGTAATTGATTTTATCCTGTAATTGCTTAAGTCATGGTTCTTTGTCTCTGAACCTAGTTCAGAATTCAGCTGGCCTGTAATGGGTTAAATTTAAAAATCTAACTCTCCTGCTAATCACTGATCTATTATTGCCTGAAGGAATTTAGCTGACCTTGGGGGATGCATGTGAACACAAGAGAGTCAGGCCTAGAATCTTTACACCACCAAGCTATCTTTCAAGGATGTCTGGTTTGCTGTCCAAAAAGGTCAGTCCGTTATCTCTAATTCTTGCAGCTGCACTCAAATAATGAACACTTCTTAGTGTCATAGGAGAAGAAGGGGGGGTCATTGCTAGCCCCATTACAAAACTTCCAACCAATCATGTTGTTCTCTGTGCCTCTTATTTGTAACCAATCATGTTACCTACCTTGTCACCTACCTTGTTCTGTTCTCCCCAAAACCTATAAGAGGGGAATTATCCTTTTACTCAGAGTCTTTGGCATACATGGAAGCAAGTCACTGACCCCTTGATAGGCAGCATTCCCCTGCTAACAAGTGTTATGTTGTGCAAAGAATTGCCTCAGTTTACCCTTCTGTTAAATTTCATGTGACAGTATATTACTCTGAATATGGAAAATTTTAATAAAATTTGTTGAAATATACCTTTTATAGGTGTTTCACTTTCTTCAGTCTCCACATTAGTGTCTTCTGTATGTTTCATTTTTTTCTTCTTAGAATCAACTTCTTCTAAGTATTTAGAAAATTAAAGTACAACATCATTACTACTATTGTCCATAATTTGGAAGGGAAAATACTCCTGTTGGAGTTTTGTATTTATAATTCAAAATACTTCTGTCAAGAAAAGAAACAACATTTTTTTTTCATTATTAGAAAACAAGGTAGAAAACAATTATTAGAAAACAAATGAGCCACCTACCTTCTGAATGCTTACGTTTCCTTTTTTCTGCAGGTGCTTTCGTCTCTTCTTCTGTCATCATTTCAACATGACTCCCATTTCCATTCACTTCTGATTCTGCTGCATGTTCCTTCTTGTTTTTTTTCTTCTTACTTTTCTTTTTTTCTGTGTTGCTCATTTCTGGCATTTCTTGCCCTGTGGCATCAAGTTCTTCTCCCTGGCCCCTCTTGCGCTTTTTGGATTTCTGATGACTTGAATTTTCTTGATGGTTTTCTAACTTCAACTCTTTCTTTTCTTTTTTCCTGTTCTTCTGTCGTTCTTCCTTGCGTTCTCGTTTGTTCTTCTTCCCCTCTGGTTGTCCGGCTGTTTTTTCACTGACTTCAGTGGGTGTCGTCTTAACTTTGTTTTCTGCATGTTGATTCTCCACCTGGTTGAGAGGCTGTTTCTCTTGTTCTTTTGTATTTGGTCCCTTGTTATTGGGGGGAAAATACAAAATTCAGTATTTTCCTCCCTCCACCCAAACATTAATTTAAGATATATTTTTTTACATTATCACCAACATGTGATGAGTTAATAGTTCAAAAGAAGAGAGTCTATTTATTTTTATACATTAGTGTAGTGAAGTGGAAAGGGCAGCAGATATATATTGTCCAAAGACCTGGCTTTGAGTTCTGGTTCTGTCACTCACTAGTTGTGTGATCTTGGGCAAGTCACATTACTTCTCTAAATCTGTTTCCTTATCTAAAAAATCAGGATAATCCTAGAAATCCCTACTTCACAAGGCCCTAGCAACAATCAAATGAAATTACATATTACCATAAAAATTCTTACACGTAAGCTGTTACTACAAGAGGAAGCACAACAAAGCACCAACGAATACAAAAACAAAAGCCAATGATCCCATACAATCTCTTGCTTCTTCCACTGAAGGAGTTAGGTTCCTGCCACCTATATTAGTAGGCTACTACTTTCAAATCTCTTCTACTCCTTTACTTTAGTCTAAATGTTTCCCCTTGGCACCTGCTAAAGAGTCAATGAATCTGTTTTCCTCAACTATTCCTTTAGATCACAGAAACCAGGAAAAAAATCGATAGAACTGTAAACTACATGTGCACAATGACTCATCCTAGGTATTAAGCAAGAAAATTGTCAAATATGATATATATTCCAAGCTTCCCAATTTTTTTTCCTTAATCAAACATTAGATTTTTTTTCCAGTTCTGAAGACTCTACCATGAGCAAAATGACTTGGTAAATGTCAACTGAAAATGTATTTTGCTTGAAAAGTATACATGTATTGATACATATAAGTTTGTCTCAAACAGCAAAAAGCAAGGAGAGTACCCAATACCATTCTGACGGAGAAAAATAAAAATGTATACACTATCAATTATATGGGTATTTACTGAAAGGAAGGTAACAAATAACTGATGAGTGGTCTTTCCATTAATATTGTAGCCAATAATTAAAAAAAAAACCACACCTTGATTCAAATGATAAGTTGTTTAACGTAAAGGTATATTATACCTACAAAATGGAGCTAATAATATCTGCACTTTCTGTATCAGAAGGTAGATGTGAGGAAGGTAAACTAACAGTGCTAAATAAAATAGTGTGTATCATCAAGGCCTGCTAGTAGCCTTTCAGAGAGTTCAGTGTATTTAATCATACAAATTTAATTATGTTAACCTTCCCATCTGTGGCTTGTCCCACTGAGGCAACACCATGTACAACATGTTTGACTTTAAAAAGTCTTGCCCAAACCAACAGGAAAATACTCTCTGTAACACAGTCAAGTTTGGTTTGATCCACAAATTATAAGACACAAAGAATCTCTACGGAAACCTGTCACACTCCAAAGCAGAAACTATCATTTTATAACCACTATTCATTTTAATTTTAACTTAAGTTTGATATGACTTACATTGCTGGTAGCTTCAGAAAAGATATCCCACACCTGTTCCTGAAGAGAGTCGTTATAAATTTTTAAACTGTTCTTCATCCAATTCTGTCAAGAAAAGAAGTTCAGATTATTTGCATGATCTATTGAATAAAAATAAAAAGAGGCCTAATTTATTTTCTGCCCTTGAAAGGCAAGCCCAGTGGTGAAAGCCACTCCTATTCTTTCCCTGTTGCTGCTTACCATGTTTTAGTCTTCTGCTCCCAGACTGCTGATGCCTGTCAAATCCCTGTCCCCAGCCCCTCATGACTACGGCAGGGGTGAAAGGGGGCAGGAATGGTAGAGTTGAAGAAAGAGAGTCCTTCTGGGCTTTCTCCTCCTGCACTGGACTGTTGGGTTTTGCAGCCCCAGTTCCTAAATAATATCATTACCCCAACCCCGAGTCCCTGTCTTGCTCTTCATCTCAGAATGGGGCCTACTGTGATGATTTCATAATAACTCCCAATTTAAATTTTACTTCAGCCTTTGCTGTCATTCAAAGTCCCCATCAATACCGATCTGAAAAACAAACTAAGTAAGGCAGGTAGCAAGGGGAAGGGAGGATGACTTAGGAGAAAGCCTTTTAAACATTTTATAGGTCCACAAAAGAGCAGCCCTTGCAAAGAAGCAGCAGATCGTGGCAGGGCAAAGGCAAGTCTGGCAAACCCATACCACAAAATATTCCCTTCTGTGTTTTTAATCAATGGAAAAGCCTCTACTCATACACCTTCAGAACTCCCCTTGACTTTAAGTTAAAACTCTGAATGCATGCATTTTCCCCACTGAAACACTGTATTGTAGAATGAATTCCATGCGTAACATTGTGGTTTAAATAAGTTTTTATAGGTTAGCCTGGGAACCTAATCACCAGGTTTATTTCACTGAGAAAATGTGTTTCAAACTTAAAAAACATGCCCATGAACTTCTGGAGACTACAGAATGATCCTTTTCAAATCTCTTTTTGTGAGGAAGTGACTTCAACTACTCACCTGAAATTTGGCCTTTTTTCTTGGAATGTTGTCAAAACCACTAACTTTTTCTAAAATCTCCCGCAATTTGGGGCTAATACTGGGTTTCTTCATTACTTCATGAATCCTCTGCAAAAGGAGAATTATAGACAGCCAGAAAAGATGAGTAGGGCTATAAAACCAGTGAATACAAACATAAACCCAACTAAAAACTCATGATGACACAATAGTTCAACAACCAAATTGGTAGTACTAGTCTACAACTTCGCCATGGTCAGAAAGGTCTGTCTATGAACCTGTCGCTTTCCTCTCGTGAGAAAATAAAATACCTGGACAAACAGTAAGATCATGTAGTATCCTTTAAGTCAAGAGTTCATGACTTGGGGTTCACAAACTTAAAAAAATTTTTTTACAACTTTATTTCAATATAATTGGCTTCCTTTATAATCTTAGGCATTTTAATGTATGCATTTTAAAACACCATTCTGAGAAGGCTTGGTCCATAGGCTTCATTGGACTGCCAAAGGGGTCCATAACACACAAAAAAGTTAAGAACCCCTGCTTTAAGTGGTGACAACCTCAAGTAACTTGATTCAAACTCAAAATTGGCTTCATTGAGGTCATAATCATTAAGACCTATTGCTGTGGAAGATACGGGGACAATATTGTTTATTAGTTCATAGGGATCATGTGATCCTATTTCTAGAGGTGGAATGGCCCTCAGAAGCCATCTGGTCCAGCTCTTTCATTTCACACTTGAGGAAACTGGCATTAACTAACTAGCCCAGGACTTGAACTTAGGTCCTGCTAATTCCATCTCCAGTGATAGTTTCACTGTACCAGGCTGTAATGACCCAGTATAGGAAAGGGTGAGAGGAAGTTCCTGTTTCCATTCCTAGAACTGCTTTGGGGAAATGTTATTAGAGTGTTATTATTACGCTTCTTCTGCACTCTCATTGTACTTTGTAGCTCTTACTTTATATGCCCATTTTACCCTCTACTAGGTGATTTATTAATTCCCATATAGTTATTTTATGAAGTCTATGGTGAATCTAAGAATCACCCTTTGTATGATCTGTATTTGAGTATATCTCCTCCCCCTAATAAGCTGTAAAGTTCTACAAGGGTTGTAATGGTATCCTATTTTTAGGAAAAGTACCTTGGCCATAGCACATGCTCAACAAATGCCTAATGAATGAATAGAACAATTAGTCTTAAAATTTAGTTACGTTATGGACCAAAGTCGGTAATAAGTTTCCTCCCAACTGCATCAGATGATCTCTAGTGTCTATTAAATTTTATGAAGTGGACTTTTTGGGGGCTATCCTGCAAATCTAATAATTAATAACATTAACATTTCTATGTTAACAATAACATAATATTTCCATGGATAAAATTATTTCAAATAAATGACTTACAAATAAACTTTTAGAACATATCCCATTAATAATTTTGGCATTTCCTGTAGAAGTTTTAGGAAATCTATCTGGTGATAAAAATCTGTCAACAAACATCTCTTTCAAAAGAGCCAATAGTTAGTTATTCAAAGAGCTAATGTCCAGAGTACCAGATCCTACTACCCATTACAGTACTGACAATCTTTAAGGAAAACGCGTGTTTGGAGCAATACGCTATTGAGTAGAAAAGTATGATGTGCTTACTAATTCTATCTTTCTTTCCTCCTTCCTCCCATCAAAGTCTATTCCTGTCAAGAAGTATTCTTTGCCTTAAAATCAGACATGTTTGCACTCTTGGCATAACAACAGTAACAACAAAGCTAATCTCAATATCATCCAATGAACATGGAAACTTTCTGAAGAAAATTGTACAATACAAATAGGATGCATTTTACCTGAATCCATTCTTGCTGTTTAACATCTCCTTTGTTAGTTTTGGCCTCATAACCTTTGCCACCATATTTCTGATCTTCACTGATGCACTTTACATGTGTTTTGTATTCATCACCCCTTAAATATAAAAAGTAACACATTTTAATAGTTTTAAAATGTTAATTCCTATCTCAATATATTAACCACACAAAATACTACCTATCATTCACTCTAAAATTCCATTGTTATACTTCTCAGTAGTAATAATAATGATAACAATAATCATACTAAGCTAACAGTGATAGCACTCACGATGTGCCAGGCACTATGCTTGGTGCTTTACAATCTCATGGTGCTTTACAAATCTCATTTGATCTTCACAACCAGCCTGGGGAGTGGTGCTATTATTATCTCCATTTTACAGATGAGGAAACTGAAGCAAATAAGGTTAAGTAACTTGCCTACGGTCACCCAGCTATTAAGTGTCTAAGGATGGAACTGAATTCGTCTTTCTGACACCAGCAGGTCAAGTGCTCAAACCACATATTGTTCCCTTGATGATGCTATCCATCAGGGTTAACTTCACCACTTTCTCTCCTCGAAGGTCCAAGATATAAAATGCTGTTACCAAACTTGTTGCCTATTCCTTACATTTGGGGCACTTTTAATACCAAATCTACAAAGATACTACAACAGTACAATGCTTTATGGGCATACCGGGCATCTGTATGCAAATGAAATAACATGTAAAAGCAGGCTTTAAGCACTAACGTACCAGACAGATATTTAGGGTTTGTTTTGGCCTTTTTTTCTGGACCTGTGATGTCTTTGCTGACAGAAATGCTGTATTTCTTCTACTGATGCAGAGCAGTAGCTCAGTCTTAAATGGTGGCCAGGGTGCCAAGAGATTAAGGTTGTTGTGGCCAGTGGTCACCAAGTATCTATCAGAGGCAGGTATTCCTGACTCCAAGGCCAGCCCTCTTTCCAATTTGCCTTTGACAATACAGATGTAACGTACAAATGCAGTGTTAAGAGATGGCATCAGCTTCAGTGTGGATGCGGACATACAGGAAATCACCGAGGCAGTTTCTTGGGAAGTACACTTATGCACCTCATGCTAAGTTTGTAGGCAAGAAGAGGTGTGTGCCTGCTGGGATGTCCCCACTGTCTCTGGGTCTTTCTTTTTGCCTCAGGCACCCTGTTAGACTTTCCCAAATACTGATTATAACAGCAACCCTAATTCTCAAGCTCAGTGGGGGAAGCTACACAAGAGCATGGTCATTTAGAACACCTTTAAAATAAGCTATAGTTAAGAGATTATGGTGGCAGCTAGGTGGCGCAGTGGATAGAGCACCAGCCCTGAAGTCAGGAGGACCTGAGTTCAAATCCGGCATCAGACCAAACACTTGACCCTTACTAGCTGTGTGACCCTGGGCAAGTCACTTAACCCCAATTGCCTTAAAAAAAAAAAAAAAAAGCTTACCAGAAGTCTTTGCCACAATCAATGCAAGAAAGGTATTGACAGTTTTTGCAAATGTTCACATGTTTCTCCACTTGCCCTTTCTTCACTGATTCTCCACATGCATTGCATGTAAAAAATACCATTTTAGTAAATGCTTTTTTGCTTTACCCAAAACAGATGAAAATTCTTGACCTAAAAGAATACATGAGATTAATTTTAGATGCCTCAAGAATTTATAGAACACACACATATACATATATATTTAAAATATATCAAGAAAGATACATATTAAGAAATAGTAACTATAAACTTAATCGTTTACTCATAATTGAATAAGTTACATGGCTAACTTTCTACACATATTTTACAGAGAAAAATATATAGTACAAGTAAAAGTCAAAACAATATAAATAAAATTACTATGGTGCTCAGTCAAGCCTAGTCTTTCTTTCTTTCATTTATTTTTCTTTCATTTATTTTTTTTTTTTGGATAAGCTTTTCCCCCTAGAATGGCTAAACCATAAGCAAAAAATAACCAGATAACAATTTACACCACCTATCTAGTATCATTCATATTCAGTGACTGGTATTTATGTGTATAAAAGTCATAGAAAGATGATTTTAAGTTTGCACTGCAAATGACTGTAGCTTACCAAGTGAAATGATAATGCAAATAACAAGTATCTATAGATGTGTGGGTACATGGTATGCAGAAGGCTCAGGATTGCCTGTAGAAAAGAAATACCCTCTTCCAAAAACACACAAGGAAAATAATATAAATGTATTGGTGATACATTTATAAAATATGCCACTCATAACAGTATTCTGCTTCAATACTGCAACTTGCTTACTGAGTCTCTTCTAAAAGCTAATAACCCAGGAACCTTTTAGTGTTTTTGTCTTTGAATGCCAAGTGAGCCAGAAAAGATCACCAAAAAAAAAAAAAAAAATCATTTACACCAGCAACCCATAATGAAAAACAGAGGTATAAACAACTAATCTGGTAGGACTGTCTTCAATCAATCACTTCCTCCAAAGTCCCTGGAACCGGGTAAACATTTGGTCTTCACTGTATCTGCATACATATCATATAATCAATATACCTCCTCTACTTGCAGGTACTTATTCCAGATGTCTGATAATGGGACTTCACTCTAATGACTGAAGACAGTTCAAGAATGATACTTTCAAACTTCTTTAACTGTAACGCCTGGCCCATGTCCCCTAAGATTAAGGTGTTCTGGACATACCTAGAGATTCTTTACTATGGGCACCTCTCATTAAAATGTAATGTTCTGTCTACAGTGCTCAACAGAATATTACACAAAATACATGGCTCAGGCACTGGTCTCACTGTCAAGTGGATAGAGTCAGGAGGACCTGAGTTCAAATCTCGCCTCAAAGACACTTGACACTTACTGGTGGTGTGACCGTGGGCAAGTAACATGTGGGGCAAGACCCTACTTTCATTGCCAAACAACAACAACAAAACCCCAACAACTCTATCCACTGCTCAGAACAAAAACCTGGTCTGTAGCTGGAGCCTAATGAAAAGTTTGGAGGAGGGGGTAGAACACTTAGAAATCTACAAATAAAAGAAGGCTGTTCTTATCACCACCAGATACCTCTGCAGAGGTACTCTGTAAATGTTAATTATTGATGACAATAGCGGTAATTCTACTTTAACTGGAGACAGCCTTTAATTGAAATCAGTACCTGAAGGTGCCACATGAGATTCTTGATCTGTTTTGATAGGCCTATTTTATATCTAATTTCAAATGATGACAAACATAATGCTAGGTATAACAGTCAATCCAGGAAGATGTCATAATCTATGGCCAAAAGCTAAAGAAATAATAAACACATTAGGTACAGTAGTGTGTTCGATGATCATTTATTTACTATTCCTGTATTATAACTAATATTTCTATTCTACAATTAGAAAGCATCCCAGGAACATAAGTAAAGAATCATCCAACCCTTTTGTGGTAAGGAACTACTCTGCTTCTCACCTGAAGTCTTGTGATCCTATGGGAGAGGGGATGCTTGATAGGGAAGTCCTACCAGCCAGAAGGGAGGGCAAGTGACCAGAAACTATGTTGCTGTCCACAATCAATTGCCCAGGGACCTCTGGTAGGGAAGAAGATAAACAAGCGACTTGGAAACTTAAAATTCAGTTCAGGGCATAAAGTGTTATCCTGGCAATGATCTAGTCCAACATCCCTACACTAAGCAACTTACCAAACTCAGGATGACTGAGAGAGGTTAAGATGGAGAGAAGCAAACTCCATCCTGCCTCCTCCTGTTGCTATTCCACACTCCTCCCTCCTCTCTATTACCCTACCGCTCACCTGGCAGTGGTGAAGTAACCGAAAAGATCAAGGGGGAACTAGAGAAGATGATGAGAAGAGGACACGGGGCTTACAAGCCCTGCCCTCCTACCACTCTCCCAGCCCAAGGTTTTCAGCACTACTAATGGGAAAGGCAATACATCCTCCAGCCACTAGCTCCATTTCTGTTCCTCACTCCAGAATTCCCTCCTCAGTTGTTTACACTTTCCACCCTAGAACCTCAGCCTCAGGCCATGCAAATGATTTTAGAGCTGAGAGAGTTCTCTTTTCTACTAACCAAGTGGATAGGAGGTAAGGGGAGAGTGACTCTCTAATTCTGTTGCTAGAATTGAAGTCTTCACAGGATAGGCATACAGGAAAGGCATTCCTGGTATCCCAAGTTAGAACCTGAATGTATTTTTCTCTGGAATCACTATCATATTTGATGTTTGGGATCAACAGTATTGTACTTCAGTTCCATTATAAGTTATATAGGTTTTGGTACCCTGCCCTGGGAACCTCAACACCATGTGTGACATTATTTTTATTAAAAAAAATTTTTTGTGAGGTTTTTTGCACAATGATCCATTCCTAAATTAGGAGTTGCTATTTTAGAAAATAATTTCAGACATGTTCTGGGGCTTTGGGTAAATTACAGGATCTCTTTCTGCTCTTTTTTTGTACTTTATACTTAATGGAGAGAACAATTTATATCACTTGCTTGTTATTCACGTGGATTAATAAGATAATGCTTGTAATCAGCTTACTTTAGAAGCCTCAGTGCACGTATTAATATAAACCATAAAAATAACCTTGACTGTCTTTCACACTGTAAAACTGTAAACTTGCAGGAAAGATCCTATTCTTTCAGTTTATGGCTGGGCAAACCAAGTATTAACTCTATAAAGAAATTCCACTTGAACCTACCAAGTGAAAATATCCAGTGGTACAAATCAACAAGCATTTTTTAAGAGTCTATTTTCCAGACTCTGTGCAAAGCACTAGGAATACAAAGAAAGGCAAAATTAATGTTGTGGACCCTTGTAAGAGTGGGACACACTTTATATGTAACACCCTTTTCCCAGTTCAATCCATGATTGCACATTAGTAGCATAGAGACTGCACCTGTGGAACTCCTGGGTGAGAAAACTCCCTTTGCCAAAGCACCGTCTCTGTAACTCAGTCTTGGAGAGCCGCTTGGAGCTTTGTTAAGAGATGAGTATCAGAGGTAGGACACTGGTTCAAGATGGTGCTCTACTGTACCACACTGCTTCTTGACTATGCAGTACTATACTTAAAAATTGAAATAAGGACTTATCCTACAGAGTAGTGTGACCTAGTGGAAAAAGCACAGGTTGAGAATTTGGAGATGTTCTAATTCCAGCTATGTCACTAGCAAGTTGTGTGACCTAAACGAAAGCACTTTTTTTCTCTCCTCTGCTAAAATCTTGCAGTAATGTCTCATTATGTCAAGGAGGTATTCCTGAGTTCTCAAAATTCAGTTTAATTCAACATTTATTCAGTGCTTATTATATGAAAGGGACACAGATAAAGTAGGAGAGGCAGTTGTGCTGTAATGTTCAGAGTAGTAGTCAGGAAATGTGGGTTTCAAGGCCTGCCACAGACACATATTAGTTCTGTAATTTAGAACAAGTCACTTAACCTCTTGGTGTCCAAGGCAACTCTCTAAGACATTAAGTTATAAACTAGTTACATCCAGAATCCCTTTGAAACCAAAGGTCCAAACACACACACACACACACACACACACACACACACACACACACACACACACAGACAGTTCGGAGACAAAACTGAAAGTTGTTTTTCACTGCCTCCTTTCAATGTCTTTTAACTCTCCTCGGCAGCAGTCACTTATCACTCATCTTTTAGTAGCCTAGTGCCCCAAGTCTCTTTCTCCATCTTGTTCCCCATCAAAACTTTCAAGGAATAAATTAACTTACACATTCAGCATAATAGAACTGAAAGGGTCACAAGCTGGTCCAACACTCTCTTTTTACAAGATGTACCTCTTACCCTCCCAAAGCCACTGTCTTGTTAGTTCAGTTTTTTTCAGGCTACTTGGCATTTCTCCTCTTCTGGGATCACAGTCTACCTTACGTCATGTTTGTGTATACATCCTTTTCGAATTGTAAGCTCTTTGAGCGCGGGAAGTAATTTTTTATCTCGGAGTCCACTTCGACTACACACCTCAATCTCAAAAACTTAACTGTTTCCTGAATAGAATTGTGGGTCACTAGGTCCCCTAAAGTGGGCTGGGGAGTCTTGCAAAGACAGTTAGGTGTCACAGTTCACAGAGCACCTGGCCTGGAGCCCAGAATACTGGAGTTCAAAACCGGCCTCAAACACGTTCTAACTGTGTGACCCTGGGCAAGTCACAAAACCCGTCTACCTCAGTTTCCTCACCTGTAAAACGGGCTACCTCCCAGAGTTGTTGTGAGGATGAAATGAGAGAGTGATTGTAAGGCGCTTGGCCCAGAGCAAGCGCTGTGTAAAGGCTGACCCCCTGTTACTGCTGCCCGATCACACCGGGACGAGGCGACGGAGCGGGGGCTCACAGACAGACAGACAGACAGACAGACGTCTGCGTCTTCCCATGGCTCCATTTTGCTTCGTGTGGTGTGTCACCCCTCTCCCCCGCCCTAGCACCATCTGACTCTTAACAAGCCCGGGCCACACGCAGGAGGAGCCTCCGGAGGTCCAGCCAGCCCTTAACTAAACATGACCAAACAGGAACCTGCCGGCGCCGCCCGGGCGGTTCGTGGCCCGGCAGGGACTCGAACCCGGGTCGTCTGACTGCCGGGCCTGAGCCGTCCACCCCCGGGGCTTCCCGGCCCCGCGCTGCCCCTCGGCGAGCCGCTCGGTATCGCCGCGGTCCACGCTGGGGCTCCGACCCGACCCGGGCGGCTGCCGCCAGCCAGCTCCTTCTCCCGGCGGCGGCCCCGTCCTCTGCAGCCTCGGCCCGCCTCACCGGACCATCACTCACCCCCGCCGCGCGCCGGAGAACCGTTTCAACCGCCCGCGCCCAGCACGTGGGCTCTCCCGGGGCGGCGCGTCCCGTGAGTCCGCCTCCCGCCTCCAGTCCACGCCGACTGTCTGGGATCCCCAACTCGGGGAAGGTGGCCCGGACCGCGCACAGGAAGACGCACGCATGCGTGCGCCACAACCTTCGCTTTTCCCTTTTTCCTCCGGCCCGCCTCCGGCCCCATTTTCTCCGTGCGGAAGTGACGTTACCGGAAGTGGTCTGGGATACAGGGTACTGTCAAACCGCCGGGCCGAGAGGCCGCCGGCGGAGCCCTAGGAGCTCCGCTGAGCGGCGGGAAGCGGAAGGAGCCCGAGGGAGGAGGAGGGCACGCGCCCGCTCGGACGGGTAAGGAAGGCCCTCGGGCGCTAGCTGGAGGGACCGGGAAAGAGGAAACCTCGCTCACCGCCTTTCTTGATCTCTGCATCCTCGGCAGGGTCCTCGAGGCTCACCCAGAGCTTGGAGGGAGGCCGGGACGCCGCTGCGGGTCTGGAAGAGTCCTTCACGGCCACCGTCGGAGCTCGCGGCTGGCGCCGCCCCCGGACTGGGTGGGCGGGCCCGAGGGAGGCAGGAGCGCTTCCCTTCCCCCCCCCACCTGAAGGGAGGGAGTGGGGCAGCCAGAGTCCGATCTGAGGCAGAGGGGGACTGATACAGCACCGGATCGGAGGGGTTGACCGAGGCCACCTTCTAAGTTTTGTAGATGAGGAAACTGAGGACCAAAGAGGTTAGGTGACGTATCCAGGGTCACAGATTTGCACCCAGGTCCTTCAAATTAGCTCAATTCAGAAAGCCTTACTGCGTGAGAGGAAATGCAGAGTTCTGTATCCTGTGTACCACGTGATCTTTGGGGGCTGCTTTAGTGGCTGCTCCACGTGTCTGAAATTGGGGAACAGGCATTACAAGGTGCTGCACGTAACTGTCGCTCAGTAAACAAGCATGTGTTAAGCTTCTGCTGTAATACCAGGCACTGCTAGGCGCTAGGGATACAAAGAGAAAAAAAACGGAAAATGGTCCTGACCTCAAAGACTTTAGGAATTGGAAGGGAGGACGACAGTACACATTCAGCTATATATGAAGGTGGCACTTGGTCCGAGCACTGAAAGAAACTAAAGATTCTGAGTTGCTTTTTATATTTTTTGTATTAATAAAAGTATTTTATCACCCACCTCATGTCCCTGCCATTGGGAGGGAAAAGAAAACAAAGCTCTTGTAACAGAATGCAAAAACTAGGGATTCATTGAGGTAGAAGAGGAAGGAACATTACAAACAGGTAGAAGAGCTGTAGAAAAAGGCTCCAAAGTAGATGGCTGGAATATACCTAGTCTCAGGAACAAGAAGAAAGTCATTTTGGCTGAACCACAGTATGTGGGAAGACAGGTAAGGGCTAGCTTGTGACAGTCTTTAAATGCTGGAGGAGTTATATCTGGTCCTAGCCACAATAGGGAGCCACAGGATTGAAATACTGGGGTAGAGAGAAGAACACTTGATTGACAAGAAGTCAGGAAATAGAGGTCTTGTCCCTGCTCTGTCAGCAACTAGTTGTGTGACTTTAGGTAAGTCACTTCATGTCTTTGCTCTCAGATTCCTCAACCAGTAAAATGAGGGAGTTGGACTAGATTATCTCTTAATATCTCTTCCCATTCTAACACTCTATGAAAGCCACTTAGTTGGTGGAAGAGCATGAATGCCTGATTCCTCTGCCAGTAAGTTTTCCCTATAAATAAGTGCTATAGAAGTTAAAAATATCAAATGCATTGTAATTTTGTATAATGATGGCATCAGGATCCAATCAAAAAAATATCTTCTGTTTTTACTCTATCAGGTAACTGAATTTGTACAGTGAGAGGCGTTTGATTTATTATGAATTGGTAGTTTCTACAGACATAATTTTTTTTCTTAAAGGTTTTTTTTTCATATTAAGAATTAATTGATGATTTTCCAGAATCAGAAACAAGAGAGGTTTTTCTTTTTGAATACACAAAAGAATAGCAATAGTAAATCCTTTTCTTGACATAAGACCTTCAGGTTATTCACAATAGAAAGAACCATATACGTAACATAAAACATATGGAAAGTAATTACAAAGTGGCATATGAGTAACTGAAAGATAATACTGTAAGGTATGAACTGTATATATAAGTGCTGAATGAAGGCTTGCTTTGGATAGCATCCAGCGCTATTGAGATTCACTGAGGCACCATGAATTATCAATGATTTCTTTCATGCCTGTGAATAGCTCTCCACTAGCCACTCCAAGACACTACATAGATCTAGAAAGCATAAATACTATTCATAGTTGGCTGTCAGGCTTACAAAAAGACAAACTACCCTCTAATGATTAGTCTAAGGTTGACAAAGCGTAGTTCAGGATCTCACTTAATCCTCACCATAACCCTGTGAAGTTAGCACTACAGGTTTTGTTATCCCAGTTAAAATGTCAAAGGAGAAATTTGAACCAAAATTTTTCCTAATTCTACTTTCTATTCCACATTGTTTACTAATTTAGCTCAGATTTTACAGGCTAGAGTTAAATATGTTTAATCTCTGCAGGTTTAGTTTCATTCCATCTTCAAGTTCCTATTTTTCTGGTTCTAGGCTATGTATTTTGAAACATTTTTCCCACCCATCTCCTAAAATGTAGTTCACCTAGATTCCTTCTGGCCCGGTCAATAAAGATTTATTACTATTTCTTAACTAGGTGCTGGGGAATAGATAAAATTTTGGTAAGGCATGCTTCTTAACCTCTTGGAGCTTGTGTTGTAATAGGGAGATAAAACATAGATAACTAATGATAATAATATCACACAGTAAGTCCATAGGAGAGGTGAAAAACAGACACTCTATTTGGTCATTACCAACAGGGAATCCAGAAAAGATTGGTAGAGAGGACATTTGAGTTAGACTTTAACTAGATTTTCTCCACAAATTCTTACTCTGATTATAGTATGAGAATTATACTGGGTTCCTGAAAAGTATGCCAGCCCAACATAAGTTCTGGCAGGTTCTGCTGACCTGGAAAGACTTTTTGTCATGGTCCTGACCATAAACTCCTTCTGAAAACTAACTTATCTAAGAACACAGAGCATCACCAGTAGGATAGCTACCAGCTGATGAATTTGAAAACCTATGAAACAAGAAACCTTTTTAAATGGTACTCATCCTTGTGTGGCCCTTATGTCATGTCAGTGGCCGGAAGGGGGCAGAACATGCTAAGAATCACATAATTTTTAGACCGTCTATAAACATTAACTGTTAGCGGTCTAAAAGTGAGCTCTTTGTCCAGAGAATAATGAATTGACCTATTTTTGAAACAACTGAATCACATCAATATTGACATTCTCATCAGATCTGAAAAACAAAAAGTTTAGCCCAATGTAAAGATGTCTCATTGGTTCTCCTAATAGAGGCAGCCCTTTAAAAAAAAAAAATATTGGGTTCATCGTGTTCCCAAAAGGAATATGAAACATTTCATGGAATATTAAAACATCACATTTTATAGAACTCACAAGCGTGAACAGAAGAACCACCATGAAGATAATTGTCCCTTGTGCACCAATATTTGTTGCAGAAGATGAAAAGGTAGAGAAATTCTATAAAGAACTTGGTAAAAGTCTGAAAAACAAGCCAACTTACACTTTTGTGTTGATTTCCCTGTGAAATTGGGCACAACAGAAGATGATCAAAAGTACTTTGGAAAACACAGTTCAGGTTTAAAAAAAAAAAGTTTTGATGTCTTCTGTTTTAATATTACTCTCATTTCAGAATATATCTTCCCATCCACTCCCCAGAGAGCCATTCCTTGTACCAAAGAATTATAAAAGAGAGAGAAAAAAACTTAATCAAAACCAACCAACACATTAACTGAGCTTGGCCCCTAGCTCCACAAATAAGAAAGGGAGATGCATTTTCTCAACTATTCTCTAGCAGGGGTGGGCAAGCTGTGGCCCTGAGGCCACATGTTGGCCCTTTAGGTCCTCAAGTGTGGCCCTTTGAATCCAAACCTCACAGAACAAATCTCCATAATAAAAGAATTTGAGTCAAAAGGTGACTCGCAAGGACCTAGAAGGCCACATGTGGCCTCGAGGCCAGAGGTTCCCCATCCCTGCTTAGGGTAAGGTTGAGGTTTAAAAAATGGAAAAAAAAGGTATTCAGAAATTGTACACTTTAATATCATGATTACCTGAAGAGTTAGAAGGCACTGGGCATGACGAGAATAAATATCACTACCAAAAGATGGAAATTTACTATGTCTTAGGAAGTGTTTAGTTTCCAATGGAATAATTTCAGAATCAGCTTCCTGTGTGTTATCAGATTAGTTAGAACGAAGGTTAAAATCAACATAAAATTGGAAGAAAGAATAAAGATGAGAAAACACTGTAAAAATTATAATAGCTTTAATCTGCTTTATGCTAATGAATTTTTGATGTCAAAAAGTGGGGATTGGGGAAAAAAAGGCAAAGATGCTGACCTTTATTATCATGATTTCCTATAAAAGCTTAACTAACATAAAGCAGTGGCCACAGTGTCTAAAGAACCTCAGAAAAGATCTTAAGCTGCACTTTCATGGTCTTCTTAAAGAGACATTGCAACAAAGAACAATACAACTTTAGCATACAAACTCTTTTGTAAAACATTATAGCGGAGGATAGCAGCAAATTACTAGTGCTTATAAGACAGTTTCAGGGGCAGCTAGGTGGCGCAGTGGTTAGAGCACTGGCCCTGAAGTCAGGAGGACCTGAGTTCAAATTTGGTGTCAGACCAAACACTTGACACTTATTAGCTATGTGACCCTGGGCAAGTCACTTAACCCCAATTGCCTTAAAATAAAGTTGTCTTCCTCTATTATAATGTGAGCTCTTTGAAAGCAGGGGCTGTCTTGCTTCCTTATATTTGTGTGCCTGAAGCTTAGCGCAGTGCTTGGCATGTAGTGTGCACTTAATAAAACTTCATCATTCATTCAAAAACTAGTTTCAAAGTTTGGTGTGAGATCCAGCTAAGCCATATCATCCCAAAAGTAAATGTAAATGAGGCTGGCAAGAGGACAATAGATGTAAAATAGAGAATAGATTTTCAAAGTTTTTATAATGGTTTACTTTCTTTATAAATGGTAGTGAAATAACCGCCTTTAGACTCAAACAACTTAGTTTCTAATATGCTGAACAACGAAGCCCTGTATTTCTGCTGTCCATAAGTCATTCTCATTTGGGTATTATTTTAGTTCAACAAATGTTTACCAGGCTTGCTGTGAGCAAAGGTCTGTACTAGGTGCTGGCGATACAAAGATGAAAATGAAACTTCCTGCCCTCAAGGGAGCTTACATTCCACTTGGAGGATGCAGTTATTTATACAATCTTATTTGTTTAAATAAGAGAAAGTGGAAAAGCACTTAAGAAAATGATGTCAGAAATAGACAGCAGAACAAAAAGACACAATCTTGGGAAGCAGTAAGGGATCATTCAGTGCTCATCTCCAGTGCCACCTCCAAAAAGATTCCTTTCCTGGACTCTTCTTCCAATTGTTAGCACTTCTAATTAGGTTTGCATTCATTCATTCATTCATAAATAAGTAACTATAGAGAGAGACCTATATAGATATATAGATTCACACACATTGTATTTACTTATCTGGGTAAGTAAACCTTGCCACTACCAGTAGAAGGTAAACTCCTTAAAAGCAGAGGCTTTTTTTCATTTTTGTCTTTCATTTTGTTACGGATGCCTGCCACAGTACCTGCAGTGTAGTAAGTGCCGAATTAAATTGAATCATTTATAAGATATCTCAGAGAGGAAAAAATTCTAAAAAAAAGAATTTTTAAAAATCAGGTGATATTAGTATTCAAAAAAAGTTATCAATATAGATGTATTAATGCATTGTTGGTGGAGCTGTCAGTATAACCATTTTCAACAGCAATTTGAAATTATACAGATGAAGTGGGTAAAATGTCCTTACCCTTTGACCCAGAGATTCTGTTGCTATACCCCAAGGATGTCACTGAAGAATGACAAGAAGAAAAACTCTACACGCACCAAAATATTAATAGCAGCACTTTTTATTCTAGTCAAGAAGTAGAAACAAAGTAAATACACGTCAATTGGTGGATGCTTGAGCAAATCATGATATAGGAACATAATGAAATATTACTGTGCTCTAAGAATCTATGAAGGTGACAAGTACAGAGAAATAGAGAAAGACTTAGTGAAATGATGCAAAGTGAAGTAAACAGAGACAAGAAAACAATATACATAGTAACTAAAATAATATAAATTGAAAAAATAATCCCTACAAAAGAATTGAAAATGGATGTTGCAGAATTACAAAGAACAAACCTGGCTCCAAAAAAAAGATATGAGAAGACACCTCCCCCTATTCCTTTTCAGAAGTGGGGGATCTACAGGCATGGGACATTGCATATGTTGTCAGAGTTTTTTAATGTATTGCTTGGTTTTGTTTATTTTTTTTCTCTTCCTCTTTTTTTTTTTTAATTCTTATATTGCTTTCTAGGAGGTGGGAGGGACATCATTGACTACAGATCTGTATGTCTACTGTCTCATCTCTGTAAAATCTTTGAGAATAATCTACATTCAAGGATATACTTGACAGAAATATGAGATGAAAATAAGTGACCTTTCATAAACAGTTTTTCATAGTGTACTTCATCTTCATAGTTACATAATTGTCTGAAATGCTCAAAGTATGCAAAGTCCTGCTTTGTTTTTGTTGTTTACAAAAGAAATTGATTCGGTGAAGGAAGACAAAGCCTTATAGACTTTCTTACAGTGTAATCTCATGCTTATGATAAGATAATACAAGATAATTGTAGCCAGATTATTGTCAAAGGTGTGAAATGGATAGACATACTTTTCAAAGGTGTTTGGCATTGATATGAATGATAATCTTTGTAGGGACAAAATTAAAAGTTTCCTGATAGATGGTCAGATACTCTAGATATTTCAGTAACAATGTGGAAGATATTACTCTGGTTGCATCAAGCCGAAGAAGTTTTATAGTGCTTGCTCAGTGTGTTCTATGATTATTCAAAAGATGAATTTAGTAACCATAAATAAACTAATTGGATGAAAAATACATATTGTCTAGACTATGGCACACAATTGGAAGGCAGTCTTTATATCTGGGACAAGCACTGCAGATGTAAATTTGACCCAGAATTGAATAGGAGGAAAAGAGTAGGCTGGATTCCATTTAGGTAGCTGCACAATTTTTATGAATTTAAGCTGTTCTGACACAAAAACTATCTTTAACATAAATGTTCTCCCTGTTATT
This sequence comes from Vombatus ursinus, assembly GCF_900497805.2. Taxonomy (NCBI): domain Eukaryota; kingdom Metazoa; phylum Chordata; class Mammalia; order Diprotodontia; family Vombatidae; genus Vombatus; species Vombatus ursinus. The sequence continues at coordinate 18,491,261 of NW_020954596.1, read as the reverse complement.
TTATTTGGTAACATTGTTATAACAACGCAATCCCTAAAAAACCAGTTTGGGCAGCTAGGTGGTATAGTGGATAGAGCTCTAGCCTTGGAGTCAGGAGGACCTGAGTTCAAATCCAACCTCAGACACTTGACACATTAGCTGTGTGACCCTGGGCAAGTCACTTAACCCCAATTGCCTCACCAAAAAGCAAAAAACAAAACAACAAAAAAACCCCACAGTTATAGGTAACCCAAGTGGCAATGGAGAAAGATATATGGTTAGGGGGTCTTGTAGAGAGAGGGACAACAGAAGAACAATTCAAGTGCCGTACTATTAAAACGCCAAAGAAAGGCCTAAGAAAAGTACATTGGGTAGATCCTTCAAGGATGTCCTTAGGGAGAAAACAGACAAACACACAGGGTAAAGCATGGTTGGGTTTATGTGGAGGCAAGGCTCACGATGAGATTCGTTGAAGTATTTAAAAGAAAAAGCATGGAGAAAGAGAACATTTGAGGTATACAGTTCAGTAGGAACAAAAGCGTAAAGCTGAGAAACCACAGGGCATGCTTGGGACTCAATAAGTAGTCCAGTTTGGTTGTCATGCAGAGTACGTGAAGGAAAATAGTATGACGTTAGGCTAGAAATGTTGGGTGGTACTAGTTGAATGCCTGAAAAGAAATTGGAAACTTACTTGGTAAGCAGTAAAGATCAATTAAAGAATCTTGAGCAGAGAAATTACATGACCGTTTCTATAAGATAGATTTTTCTAGCAGTAATATGAAGGATTGGAGATGGAAAAAGGTAGAGGTGGGATGACCTATTAGAATATGACAGTTTAAGGAGTTGGTAATCAGGGCCTAGGTTAGCTAGGTGGCACAATGGATAGAGGCCTGGACCTGGAGTCAGGAAGATTCATCTTTGTCTGGCTTCAGTCACTAGCTGTGTGTCCCTGGGTGAGCCACTTAACCCTGCTTGCCTCAGTTTCTTCATCTGTTAAATGAGCTGAAGAAGGAAATGGCAAACCACTCTAGTATCTTTCCCAAGAAAACCCCCAAACTACGAACCACAACAGTGAGGGCCTATACTAGGATGGTAGCAGGGGGGAAAATAAAGGGAAAGCAAGTTGTAAAGCATATTATGAAGGCGGAATTGATTGGTCTTGGTGGCTAGATATGAGAGGTCAGAGAGAAGGAAGAATTATATAAAAAAGGAACACCAGAGTTTCCAACATGGGAGACTAGTTCAATGTCAGGGCCACTGATAGAAATGCCAGGCACTTAAAGATGTTTAAGGGGAAAATAAACTTGGTGAAATAGTGGATAGAGCACTGGTCCTGGAGTCAGGAAGAACTAAGTTTAACTCCAGCCTCTGCCATTTTCTAGCTGTGTGACCCTGGGCAAGTCACTGTTACCTTGATTGCCTCAGTTTCCTCAACTGTAAAATGGGGATAATAATACCATCTATCTCCAAGGGTTGTTGCAAGGATCAAATGAAATAATATTTGTAAAAAGCGCATAATAGGCAGCTATATAAATGCTTTTTCTCCTGGTTAGTGATTCCACTGACAGAAACATTTAAGTCAGGAGGATTAGAGGGTGAATCAAAATAAACTTGATTTTGGATATCTTTATTTTGGTGTGAAGATCTATCCAGGTAGAAGATCTATCCAGGCAGTTCAAAATGCATATTTGAGCACAGAAGGAAGTCAGGGCCAGAGATGTGTATGATGGGGGTAAATTAATCCTTGAGAGTGAATGAGATTATGTAGAAAGACAAGAGTGCCAAGATCAGACCCTTGGGAAATACACACCTTAGGGATTAGGGATCAAATGAGAGCCAAGGAGATGGGAAAAGGATTAATGAAGAGGAGAATCTGAAGCTTGGGAGGAAAGAGTATCCTGCAAGAAGAAGTGATCAACAATGTTATATGCTTCGGAAAGAATAAGCATGAAAAATAACTACTAGATTTGGCCTAAGGTCTTTGGTGACCTTTGGGAGAGAATATGAGATTAGAATCCAGATTACAAGGGTTTAAGATAAGAGCAAGTAGAGAGGTGGAAAACTTCAAAAGTTCAGTTGTGAAGGGGGAGCTGGGATAATAACTGAGTGATAGAAGGGTTTAAAGAAGTGTTTTTTTGGAATTAGGGGAAACAGCATATTTTGTAAATAGATAGCAAGAAGCCAGTGGAGAGATGCTCTTCACATTTTTCATTTACTCCCATGGAAATTTCTATTATTTTCTTTTTTAACTTCTGCAGACACTTTATCTGCTTTTAAGACTTCAACTGTCACTTCTATATGCTGATTCCCAAATTTAAATCTCTTGTTCTGTCTCACATAAGATCCAGGCCTGTATTTCCAAACACCTTTAGGACGTTTGCACTTGGATATCAGTCCAACTTAGAAAATATTTATTAAGTTGTTGTGGTATGCAAGGCACTGTGTTAGGTTCTGGGGATGCAATGATAAAGGGAAGCAGTTCTTACTACTGAGGAGAGGATCATGACACATCCAAATAAGTCTATTCCAAGGAAAATTGAGGCGGGAGAGAGAGCATCACCAACTAGGGGATTGGGAGAGACTTCATGTAGAGAAACCCACAACTGAGCCTTGAAGGAAGACAAGGGTTCTGAGAGGCAGAGGTAAGGAAGGTGCGCGTTTCAGGCGGCAGACGCAGCTTGGGAGAATGAAGCAAGGTGGGAGGTGGAGTGTTAGGTCAGGGAATGGCTGTTGATCTCGTTTGGGCTGGAATGCAGAGTTCATGCAGAAGAGCCTAAGATAACCGCAAAGAAGGCAGGAGCCATAATTTGGAGGACTTTAGACTTAAACTAGACTGAAGGGTTTTCATCTTATTCTATAGGCAGTGAAGAGCAACTGAAGGTTTTTGAGCAGGGCTACAACGTGGTTAGACTTGTGCCTTTGGAAGATTATTTTAGCAACTGGAGGACAAGTTGAAGAATAGAGATGCTAGAAGCAGGGAGACCGTTTAGAAAGCTGTTGCCAAGTTCTCAGATGAAGAAATTAAAGCCATCTGGAGTCATATGAAAAAATGCTGGAAATCACTATTGATTAGAGAAATGCAAATCAAAACAACTCCGAGATACCACATCACACCTATCAGATTGGCCAACATGACAAAACAGGAAAATAATAAATGTTGGAGAAGATGTGGGAAGATTACAACACTAATGCATTGTTGGTGGAGTTGTGAACTGATCCAGCCATTTTGGAGAGCAGTTTGGAACTATGCCCAAAGAGCTATAAAAATGTGCATACACTTTGACCCAGCAATAGCACTTCTAGGGCTGTATCCTAAAGAGATCATACAAATGGGAAAAGGACCCACATGTACAAAAATATTTCTAGCAGCCCTTTTTGTGGTGGCAAAAGATTGGAAATTGAGAGGATGCCCATCAATTGGGGAATAGCTGAGCAAGTTGTGGCATATGAATGTAATGGAATACCACTGTTCTGTAAGAAATGATGAGCAGGAGGACTTCAGAAAAACCTGGAAAGACTTGTATGGTCTGATGCTGAGGGAAGTGAGCAGAACCAGGAGATCATTGTACACAGTAACAGCTACATTGAGCGATGACTAGCATTGATAGACTTAGCCCTTCTCAGCAATGCAAGGATCTAAGACATCTCCGAAGGTCTCATGATGGAAAATGCTATCCACGTCCAAAGAAAGAACTATGGAGTCTGAATGCAGATCAAAGCATACTATTTGCTATTTTTTTTTCTGTTTTATTTCCTTTTTATGGTGGTTCCTCCTTTTGGTTCTAATTCTTCCTTAAAACATGACTAATGTGAAAATATGTTTAATAGGAATGTATATGTATAGCCTATATCAGATTGGGAGGGAGGGAGAGAAAAATTTAAAACTCAAAAGCTTGTGGAAGTGATTGTTGATAAATCAGAATAAATTAATAAAAAAATTTTAAAAAGAATTAAAATATGGGGAAAACCCAGTTCAATACAATACTTTAAAAAATTATTTGAGTACCCTAACCTGAACTGATCTTTCACCTCTGAACTCTTAAAGTAACTATTGTCTCTTTAGCTCACTTGATAGTTACATACTGCTTTGTGTGATGTTTTCTGTTTTTCTTATTCGTATTGTTTAAATGTTCACTTGCTATTTAACTAAATAGCTTGTCTTCCTAATGAGATTATAAGCCCCTTAAGAGCAGGTACAAGGACAGATGCATAGGTACTCAATTTTAAAAAATTAATCTTAATCACCTTACTTCTTAGGACACAGTAGATTTTTTATAATATTTTAAACATTTTTCTCTCATGTATTCAAGTAGACTAAATATAAGAATTGAAATGATGATAACATGATCTTATTTCAGCTTCCTGTGACAGAAACAGTTGATCTTCTGTTGTGAAGGGAGATTGTTCCAATAAATAAGCATCGAGTTTAATGCCTTTCAAGAGTTTCTTTTTTGGAGCTTCCATGTGAATTTTTTTTTATTTCTGTGAATTAATCATATTCTTACTCTGATTTTTATTTTAGGTATCTTGAATGATTTAGCATGGATCCTGTTGCTAGTCACAGCTGCCACCTTCTTCAGCAGCTCCATGAGCAGCGTATTCAGGGCCTTCTTTGTGACTGTATGCTGGTGGTGAAAGGAGTCTGCTTTAAGGCACATAAAAATGTTTTAGCTTCTTTCAGTCAGTATTTTAGGTATGTGTTTTAGGCTTGATTCATATATGATCATATTCAAGAACCAATTTTAAAACCAAAATATTTTCACTTAGGTGTGAGTTCTCACTTTAATAATATTATCTACTTAAATTCCATTCAAGTTTTTTCCTTTTTAAATTATACAAATCTGTCCAAAAGAATGTTGTGAGCTTCCCACCCAAAATGTTTTTCAGTAATTAAGATGGTGTCATAAAAGTAGTATTCAATTATTAATAAAAATAATTGTGAAATCCTTTATAAAGTTTTCTATTCTGATGAACAATTCCAGTGATCTTAAAACAATTCATACTCTTTAAAAATAAATAGATTAAGAATTGAACACCTGTCATTGGTGCTTTTTTGATAAACTGTCACTTCAATAAGAGACCAGGGGAAATTTTGTTGTGTCCTTAAAAAACATAATTAAAACATTTTAGCCTTTGTTTCTCATATATCCTAAAGAACATAAATTCTTTAAGGCATTCCAGTAGAATGTTCTAAATAGAAATATGTGTATCTGTGTTTTGTACATTGAAATAATTGATGGTAATTTGAAAGTCCATATGATTACTAAATATAAAAAAATATATCTTCTTTGATGTTGTGTACTGTCATTGAAATTTATACTACATGAGACAGTTTTATATATGTAGATACTAAGTAGATTTTGTTTTCCTTAGAAATTATCTTCAAACCTTTCTCTACGTATTGATAATGTCATCTATATTTTTTTTGTCCAAACCTATATCATCTGCCTAGGGAGCTCTTCTAATGAGGCAGATTTCTTCTTCAGTGAAGATTAAGGATTCTTCTGTAAACTATAACTTAGAGAATTGCATGGGGCATTAAGGAAGTTAAGGGATTAAAGTCACCTAGCCCAGATGTGTATGGGCACAACTTGAACCCAAGTTTTCCTGACTCCAGGAGTGGCTTTAACCATCATTCTCTGCTTTTTGTCGGTGATTCACATTATAGTTTGAATTTTAAAAACTAGTTGCAAATTAAAATGTGGCTTTAACAGTGATACCTTCTCCATTCTTTTTGATAGTTATGTTAATTTGCCTAAATTGTTAGAAAGATGGGAGTTTTAAAAACTAACAAGTTTTTGACCCTGGTGTTTGTAGGATGGTAATTATTAACATAGGCTTATTTGGATGTTATTTGTAAGCAAAGATTGTTAGTATAGATGTGTTCTTTTACACTGTAAACAGATATACTTTCTTTCATCAGGACTTTATTTCAGAATTCTTCGGGCCAGAAGAATGATGTTTTTCATTTGGATATAAAAAATGTAGGAGGCATAGGGCAGATATTGGACTTCATGTACACTTCTCACCTGGATCTTAACCAAGACAACATACAGACAATGTTGGACATAGCACAGTGCTTACAAGTACAGAATGTACTGAATATGTGTCACGCATTTTTGAAATCTACTGCTATCGAGCAGTCGCCCGGCTTGCCTTGTAATAGTGCATTCTCCTTGCACGGTGCTCTGGCTACTGATGCCAATGGTGTTATGAGTGAAAACTACCCTCCTCACCTACTACAAGAGTGTTCAACAGGTACACATCCTCATAAGGTTCTGGATGGCCAGCCTTCCCATGGACCACAATCAGTTCATCTTCAGAATTCTTCAGGTGAAGGACCAAAACAGACATCAGATGCTGTAGGTGGCACCTGTACAGAACTTCCATTTAAGCAGTCAAATTACTATTACAAACTTAGAAACTTTTACAGTAAACAGTTCTATAAACAAACTTCTTGTTGCAGTCATGAACGAGTCATTGAACAGCCCTTTGCTTTCAGTGCATCTACAGATCTTAACTCAGTAGAAAATCATGACTGTACTGTCAGTCCCTCTGAATGTATCTTGGAATCTTCTGAACACCTCCCTTCTAACTTCCTTGCCCAGCCCTTGAATGAAGCTGCCCCAGATCTGGAGTCCGACAGCACATCATTGCAGCCTGCTGAACAGAGGAGATTGAAAAAAGCTATCCACCTCAAGAAACTAAGCTTCCTAAAATCGCAACAGTCTGCAGAAGAATCATCTGAAGCTAAAGCAGATCATAGTTTAGCAAAAGGAATAGCAGAGTCACCTTTAGTTAGTGAAAGTTCTATAGAGAAGACTAATAGTCAAGGGGCTGAAGAAAAAGAAAGTGAAGAAATCATTAGTTCAGAGAATTTTGATTGTATTGCTGAAATTGAAAGGACTGAGGGCACTGTCTTCTTGAAAGACCAGACACAACCTCTGCAGCTGCAAAGACAGTACACGTGTGAACTATGTGGAAAGCCTTTTAAACATCCAAGCACTTTGGAGCTTCACAAACGGTCTCATACAGGTACAGTGCCTTCAGTACACAATGGTGAACACTTTTTAGATAGTGTTACTTGCTCACATTTTTTTAAAGAGGTTTTTCTGTTAGTTGTTGATGAGGTTTATGGTTGCAAAGATTATTTGAGAGATTTCTCAAAGGAGCATTTTGGCCACCTTTTCCTTTTTTCACTTTTAGCTTGCAGGTACAATTCCTAAATCTTAGAATTCTACAAATGGTTCTCCATACCCTGAACAGAAAAGGTGGCTTTTTTTTATCTTATTTGATTTCTGTTCCATATTAATATTTAAACCTTTTGAGTTTTAAAAAGAAATATTTATTTTTATGTCATTAAGTTTTCATATATTCTAATATACTATATTTATTTTAATCCTATTCAGTTGAATATTTCTCAACTATAGCTAGCTTGCACTAATTTTTTTAATTGTTTAATTTGCAATTAACTCATGAAAAAAAGTAAGATCTTTTGATTTCTTCATGAACAAATCTGATCATTTGAGCTGTCTTGGTAACTCTTGGTTAGATGGACCAGTTTTTAAATTTTAATTTAAAAATGAAAATTATTACAAACTAATATATACAGATTGAAACTGGTCAACTGATATAATTTCCCTCTTCTATTTTTCAAAATGGTCTGATCTTTTAAAAAACAAAGTGTTATGAAATAGTTATATAAATTGTACCTTGCCTTCCTATAACTAAAGTTAATTACTTTAGGATAAACATTTCACAAAGATATGACAAGCATATTATGGATTTCTGAGGTATTATGTGTGTAGGATATTTTCATGACAATGATTGTAGAAATAAGTATATGATTATGGTCAATACAAAAAATACCACTTGATAGGATATTTCTCTTCCTGTTATCCCCTAGAATTCTCAGGTCTTGATTTAGTTCTTTTACTGTTTACTAGGTTGAAATTACTCTACCCTAAAAATAAAGAAAAGCAACTTTGTCTTTAACCCTAGGTTCTGTCTTAAAAATATTTACTTTTGTACCTCTAAATTATAAAAAAAAAATTTCACAGGCCTAATTACCTGCCTGTCTCTCACGTGCGTGCGCGCGCACACACCCACACACGACATTGAAAACCTTATCTTTGTAGTTTCAGAAGCAGCAAAAAATTCTATTTCGTGCTTTGAAGGCACATCTCTTGAATGACAATAACAATGTAATCAAAATTAATGCAAAGAATCTTGTCAAAAAGGAAATAAATCTTTTGATACATGTGGTACTCTGTTAAGAATGGTCATTGACCTTGATCGTTTGTGAGCCTGGGCCATATGTGAACCCAATTTTCTTACTGTATTTCTGATAATAGAGTTTTAATTTATCCTTGAACCTATTATCACATTATCCCAGGCATGTCTGTAGAATTAAATTTAGAATTAAAAATGAATAGAAAATAGCCAAAGATCAAGGATTTTGTGTCATCACAAAGCTAACCTATACTTTCAAGAAGAGCTACAAATGAAAATGTATTATTTCCATCATAAACCTAGGTCAGTGAACTGTAGTTTTACTAGACCAATAAACTATAATTTTACCAGAGCAGGAAGAAAAAAATTTAATTCTAAAGATGAGGACACATTATAGGAAATGTACCATCTTTTCTCTGGCAATATATTTTGATGAGCTATAACTTAACATGAGGGGAATGAGAGAAATAGGATGTTTTTTATCCCCCACAACTATCCAGACAGCATGATTTAAAATCAGTACTTTGTACCAGCAAAAGGCCACAGCTAATAATGAAAACTAAAAATAATCTGTTAATTCAAACTGAGGTCAAGGAAAACAATAATTTTTCCCCTTACCCCAGTCTCTGGCTGGTCCATTCTCTTTCCCTTCCATGCCCCCTTCTGTCATGTGCATAGAAAATGGCAGAGGTTCAGCAGCCCTAGACTTAAATGCCTGTTTCACCCGTTGGGTTACCATAGACAAGTCACTGCTCTGAGCTCGTTTCCTCATCTGTAAAATAAGGAGAATATTTGTGGGATCCTCCAGGAATGGTAACAATCCAACTGTGTCTATAGATCTGTATCTGAAGTGCTTTGTAAGCCTTCAAGGCCTCGAGAAATGTCAGGTATTTTGTTAGAAACAAATGGTAGAAATGTATGTGCTCATGCAAGAAGAGATGACGAGGCTGTAAGGATAGCCTGGTGGTAGGAGCACCTCCGCTTTTGGGCCCAGAATGGGGATCTAGGGCAGAATAGTTTTGTGCTTTGTGTGGCTGAGGCTTTCATTTGAATGCATGAGTTGTTTGGCTGTGATAATTAGACATATTTTGGACTTGATATATGTACTTTAGAAGGAAACAACCAATTACAAAAATTTTTATTTTTTTTTTCCCATCAGAGATAGGTACTATGAATATGTGTAAATGATTCAGGATCACAGTGTTACTTTTTACAAGAGCTACTTCTTCAAAGACATCACTAATTACACCGTCACTACTAACAGTTTTACATGTTCTGTTTTTGTTTTAGGTGAGAAACCTTTTGAATGTAACATTTGTGGGAAACACTTCTCCCAGGTGGGAAAAATTTTATTTATAGCTAATTACTGGAAACCTGAGTGAATTGCTTGTTTTTAGTACAAGTAAAACAGTTCGTAGTATTTATGAGACAAGGCTTTGTATTTTTCTTGTATAATCTTACTTAAAGGATTTACAGTTAGCCAGGGTAAAAAAATAATTTTAAAGGGAAAAAAATTCTGTTTCCCTTTATAAGGGATAAGAGGGAAAATTTTTTCTCAAGTGAATGAACTTTTATAATACTAAGATGGGCTAAATCTTGCTCAATTTCCCTTTCCCTCTTTGCAGAGTTCCCAGTAAAACCAGTAATGCATATACCCAAAAGCAATTTAGGATTGTCTTTGAAAAAACAGGCATATAGCCCGTTGCTGGTCCATGTTTGAATGCCTTTTCAGCTTAGTGTAGAACCTGCAAGAGTTTGTGCCCTGATGGCACAGACTAATAGTACCAGAATATCATCTTTACTGCACAGAGGGATCTAAGGAATTATGGAGGAGGATAGAGATATAGTTAGCTTTATTCAGCATCTCCTTGGCAGGATTGTTATGAGGATCAAATGAAATCATGTATGTAGACCTTAAAACACTGTAAATGGGAGCTCTTGTTAATTTATTTTCATTCCTCTTTTTTTGTAGCTAAAGGATTGAGTCTGTGGTTTCACTGTAACCTCTCCTTTATCAGCACAGTACCTAATATAGTTCTTTGCATTGTTGACACATCCTAAATGTGGCTAATTAAATTATTATTTCATTGGTGAATCCACATCATTCTTGTGGGCTATGACTTTTAAGTAATAGAATTATTTGTATTAAACATATCTGTGCTTCAGCAGACAAATGGGTGTTGTCCCTGTCAAAGTCATCTCCTTGCAACAGAGCATGCTTATGTCATTAGTATCACTGCTTAAAACTGGTGTCACTGGTGTCACTGCTCAAAACATTTCATAAACTTCTCTTTGGGTATTCCTTATGAATCCTGAAGCATGTGCCTTTCAGGATGTTTAGTGGCATGTATTTGTCCTTTAAGGGCAGAGGTTTTTTAAACACCCAAAAGCTATTTGCAGCCAATTCTGGTGAATCTGGGAAATGATTAGAAACCACTGCTGGAGGATGCAGAGTATGTGTAAATTCATACACCAGTCAGTAAGACTCCAGATTCCCTGCTCTATTTTGTCTGTTACCACCAGCAATTTCTCTATCTTTCCTGGCCCCCAGTCTTATAACTTCCTTTCTTAGCCCTTAATCTCTTTTATCTTTCACATCTAGGTTACTACCAAGATACTTTTTTCCTGTGTAACATTACTTAAGATCTTTCCTCTCTTCCCTTTGGTTTCCCTTCCATAGCTGCAGAACTCATTCATGTCCTAATCACCTTAGGCAACCATTATGGCAACAGCATTCTTTCCTACCTCTCAAAGAGCTGGAACCATTTATTTCCAATATGATTTCATTAATATCACCTTCCTTAAAAGGCTGCCAATTGTGATTGACTCTCACCTCAAGTTAAAGCTTTGGCTTCAGTTGACTTCTTAGCCAGTGACTTTTTTTTAGAACAAATTAACACATATTTATTAAATAACCATCTATTCACTAAGCCCTTTTGTATGTTTGTGGGAGAATCCAGAAGAGGTCCAGGCCGTAAAAGAATCTTACAGTATCCTTGAAGAGATAAGGTAGAAACACTTTGACATCTCCCTGACATTTGACAATTTGGTCACTTCCTTTCTTCTCAGATTTCTTAACACTCATCTGTCCTGACTTCTCTTTTTCTGTCTCCTTTATGAGTTCTTCTTCCTTCTGTTGTCTAAGCATGGATTGTATAATCATAAATTAAGAGCTATAAGGAATATTGGAGAGTTAATCTAAGAGCTATAAGGAATATTGGAGATTTAATCTACACACACACACACACACACACACACACACCCCAAGACCCAGAGACTGATTTGCCTGGATCACAAAGGTAGTAAGTAACAGGCCAAGAGTTGTGCCTGGCTCCTCCAACCTAAACCCATTTCTGCCTCTAAGGCATTTATCAAGTTTCTGTCCTTTGACCATTTTTCCTCTCTTCTGATTTCCTCAGAAACCTACTCTATCTCCATAATTTCAGCTGGCATTTCCAAATCTTGCTTTCATTTGAGAAATATTTATTGATCTCCTGGTATGTACAAGGGACTTTGTACAGTTCTTGCCCTCAAGAAGCTTATGATCTAGTTGGAGATAACAGTATGCAGATAACTCATACGAAACCGTGTGTGATAAGTGCTATATAAATGGTGTAAAATATTGCTATAGGAGTTCAGGAGAGAAAGATCTCTTTCAGCAAATGTAATGAGAGAAAGATTTGAACTGGGCCCTGAAGGAGAATAGGATTTCAAAAGATGGAGAATAACAAGGTGGTGTAAAAGTAAGCATTCTAAGGTGACTTAAATGGCTTGAACAAAGGTGTGGAGGCAAGAAAGTAGAAGGCTAGTTTGGGGAATAACGAATATGTTGGTTTAGCTAGAATATCGGAGAGTAGTGCAGGTATAAACTTGGAAAGGTAGGTTGATGCCAGAGGAACTTGGACTGCACAGTGAAAACCTTCCTGAGCATTAGGTTGACATGACCAAAGCAGAACTTTGGGAAAATCAGTCTGATGGCTGATGTGCCTGATGGCATGGAGGAAGGGAAGACAGGTAGGATACCACTTGAAATGACCTCGGCATGAAATAACAAAGGCCTATCTTACACAGGGATGTGGGAATGGAAAAGAAGCTGACACCTGAGATGTTATAGATAAAGCCCTGATCACTTTCTCTAGTTCTCATCCCTCATTTTCACCTGTCTGCTGAACCTTTTCATCTGGTGTTCCTAATATTACTTCAAACCTAACAAATGTGTTTAAAATCATCCTTATCATTTTTCCCTCTCCAAGAACCCCTCTCCACCTTGATCTTTTTCCTGACTTTCCTCTTCTTCTCTCAGTACTGAAGCTGAAAACGTGTTATCTTTTATTTTTTTTCACACTTGATAGAGAGGCAGTGAGGTCTAGTCACAAGAGCACTGGATTTACAATCAGAAGACCTAGGTTTACTTCCAGACTTATTTACTACATGTGTGACCCCGAGTGAGTTGCTTACCTTCTCTGGGCCTCATTTACCTCTTTGCAAAATGGCTTCTAGGTTACTTTCTAGCTCTAAATTTGTGATCCTAAGCCTTGTTGAATTAAAACTGCACTAGGCACTGGAAGAAATCAAAAGGTAAATAAGATAGAGTCCTTTCCCTCAAGAGCCTTACAGCCTGTCAGAGGAAGAAAAATGTATGCAGAAAAATATAGTGCCATTTACAGTTTGTCAGTGTGGTGTAGAGGATGAAATGCTCCTGGAGTCAGAGGACACATCTAACCCTGGCTGTGTGACCACGGACAAGCCATGAAACTTCTCTGAACCTCAGGCAACTCTCGAAGATGCCCACTAAGTTACAGAGAGAACACAGTGTGTCTTAGTGGAAGGACTTAGGCCCTTGTTATTCTATTCCTGTATTACCATAATAGCCTCCTAATTGGCTGCCTTCCCTCCAATCTCCTTAAGTTAAATCCAATAAAACATTTTTTTTAGTGCCTACAGTGTTAGAGGCTGCATGGTAGGTGCTGAGGATACAGACACAAAAATTAAATGCCTCGTCCTCGAGAAACTTGTTTTCTACTAGGGAAGATACAGCATGTATACAGATAGGCAAATGCAATTGGATGAAGGAAAAACCACTAACCACCAGGAGAATCAGGAAGGGTTTTATATGGAAATGGCCCCTGACATGAATCTTTAAGGAAAGTAAGGGTTCTGAGAGGCAGAATTAAGAAAGAAGCACATTCCCAGGTGTGGAGACAGTCTTCCTAAAGTGTAATGATTGAGTTACTTTATTCTACAAAAGCCTTAGTGAGTCTTCTTACCAAATAGAATCCCTATGTCTGCCTGGGATTTGCTTTGGCAATTTTGTTGACTGTGGTTACTTCCTGTGCCTACAGTGCCAGTCCCTCCAGCTCCATCTGTTGATATCATACTTAACTTTCAAATCTCAGCTCACATGCTGCCTTCTTAATGGAATATTCTGTGATCTTTCCAGCTTGAAGTAAGCGCTTGCGTGCTCTCTCCCTTCATCTCATATCTCTTTAGACTCCTTTTATGTCCTTACCACATTTTAATTCATATTTTTTTGTGTGTGTATGTATCTTTATCACTTATACAGTATAAACTTTGTGAAGACAGAAGATATTTAATTTGGGTTTTGTATTCCCCATAGCACCTAGCACAATGTGTGTTGTGAGACTATGTGTTGAGGGAATGATTCAGTCAACCAAACCATCTATCCCTACTTGCCTATAGAAAGCCAGTGCTCTAGCCAGACCAGGCCAGGCCACACCACTCACTTTGTCAAGCACAGCAGACAACTTCTCTTTGCCTGACACCTTTGCCTCCTGATTGCATCATTCCCTCTGCCTGAAATGCAGACATCCTCATGGTTCTTCCCATCAAAATTCTGTTTCTTAGATGGCAGGCAGCATAAGATACTGAAAAGAACACTGGACTTGGAGTCAGAAGATCTGAGTTTAATTCTTGGCTCCATCACTAACTAGGTGACAATGAACAAGTTTCTGTACATTTCTCTTTTCTCATCTGTAAAATGAGCATGAAAATACCTGTGCTGTCTAACTGTAGACGGCCATTGTGAGGAAAGTGCACTATACAGGGTAACTAGCTATAGAAATGTGAACTGCCATCATTATTCTCCTTCAAGAGCCAGCTTAACCTACTTAACATCTCCACGACAGCCAGAGACATTTCTCAAGACATTACTTTCATGAAATGTCCTTTCAATACTTCTCTACCCAACCATCCCCTCCCATTCCTTTAGGTCATGTTCCAAATTCAGTTCTGTGAAGCCCTCCCAGAATAGCCTTACTGGCTTTAATACCTAAGAACATCAGGTACGATGCTAATTTGCCTGCCCTTTCTTTGTAGGGATACCTGTGTATTTCTGAAGACTATGATTTCATAGTTACATTTATTGTCTACATATCTATTTTCTTTAAATGATATCATACAATTAAATTATAGTTAAATTATACAGTCCTTATAGGTAGAGTTGTTAATTCTCTCATAAAGAACTGTGCATGTAATGGATAAAATAAATGTAGTCATCTAATAATCAATTTCTTAAGACCTTAACCAGAACAGTCTTTTATGGATTAAGGTAAATCTATATCAACCTAATGGATTTAAAGACTCCTTCGTGATTAGCATGAATGCTTGCTATGGTAGCAGTGACTTAGAATGGATTCTGACTGCATTGGTAAATTTAAAGGTAGAAAAATGGCTTTATTGGTAAGATCCAAATTGTTTTTTTAGAAGTTGTTTTACAATTCTGATTTTGTTTTACCTAAAGATCTGGGGTTTTTAGTTAACCACAAATTCATTATATGATGCAGCTGGCACAGTCTTTGGCATCATAGAACTATGGAATTAGGAGAGACCACAGAGGTTATCTAGTACAGCCCATATTTGAAACGTGAATTGCTACTATAACATCCATGACAAGTAGTCATTTTAGCTTCTACTTGAAATCCTTCAGTGATGGGGAACTCATTACCTATTGAGATAGTCCATTTTGTTTTGGGACAGTGCTTATTATTAAACATTTTCCCCATATTGAGAAAAAATATGCCCCTTACCGTGACTTCAACTCCTTGTTCCTGTTCTACTGTCTGTGGCTCAAACAGCAAGTTTATTCCCTTCATTAGTTGACATAATGTCCACATCACAGGAGCTAATAATAATCCCATTTCATTCTGGCCAGATCATATCTGCAATATAGTCTTTAGTTATGGATACTGTATGTTATGGGCAGCTGTGTGGTGCAGTGTATGCTGGACTTGGAGTCAAGAAGACTCATCTTCATGAGTTCAAATCTGGCCTCAGACACTTACCACCTGTGTGACCCTAGGCAAATCACTTAACCCTGTTTGCCTCAGTTTCCTCATCTGTAAAATGATCTGGAGAAGGAAATGGCAAACCACTCTAGGATCTTTGCCAAGAAAACTCCAAATGGGGTCATCGAGAGTCAGACATGACTGAAATGGCTAAACAACAACAAACCGTATTTAAGAGGGACATTGGCAAATGGGAGTTTGCCATTAAGGGATAATGGACATAATAGCACATAAGGAACAGACCAAATAACTGTTTATGTTTAGCCTGGAGAAGAGAGGACTAATGATAGACAGGAGAGCTGTCTGAGTACTTGCAGAGCTGCCATCTTTCAAAGGGAGTTGTTTGTGTGTCATTTTAGGGGTTAAAACTAGCACCGTTGGGTGGAAGTTGTAGGAAGGCAAGTCTTGTTTTGGATCAGTATTAAGAAGAATTTTCTCATGCTTAGAGCAGCCCTCCAGTGGAGTAGGATGTGTTAATATGTTAGTCTTCATCACTGTAACTATTCTGGTGGAAACTGGGTGATTACCTGTCAGAAACTTAGAGTAATGGTTCTTGTGTTGGCTAAGTGTTCACCTCTGAGGTCCCTTCCAACTCCTAAGATGATAGGATCTTTACGTTGACTACACTTTCAGTGTGGCAGAGAGGTGACTGTGGCTTTTCAAAAATCATAAAGACAAAACACAAGCCCTGAAAAATGCTCCCAAGCTAGAAATGTTTCCATTTTAGGTCCGGTGATGTACTGTCACTCTTTTGTCTGAGAACAGCCCAGGTATGCTTAGAGATGCTCACCAAGTTGGCTGCAGCTTCAGGATGGGTTTAGCCAAAGTAACTTTTGAAGACTGAAGTCCTAGAGGGCTTATTATCAGCATCAGTGGAGGGAGTATCCACACTAATGAAATTTCAGAATCTTGGAGCACTCAAGTATAAAATCTGTGCACTAAGGAAATAATATAGTAATATAATTGGTATGTGATATATCTGTAGGGATAATTTTCACAAATTAAGCAAAATTCATGATAAATTTCCAGTATTAAATAGCTAAGAAAAATTAAGCCCTTTTGATATTATCATGTTGCAATTTTAAATGGAAGATGTGGGTTTTTTTAATCAATTGTTATATAATTTATTTAAGGGAAAAGGACAGTTAAAAACAAATCAAAAGATTCAATAAAACTATAGCAGATTTCATAATTTTATATTATAATTTTTGGCTTCCAAAATATAGGGTAATATAAAATAATAGTTGGCCAGATGGCGCTTTATAGATAGTTGTAATTGCTTAATTTTTTCTTAAATTTAATACAAAAAAGATTGATCTTTCAAATGTAATAATCATATCCTCTTACTAATAGAAACTCATTAAATGTTCTGTTTCCAGACAAATGATGTGTTTTTGTAAAGATTATTTGTAATACTGTTCCTTCTATGCAGGCCAGCTATATTTTTTTTTCACCAAACACTTATTTCCTGGCATTTATAAAAATTACCTGTTTTGTTTATGTGTTGATGGGACAACAATCTAACCTTTCAGTGCCTACTTCCAGACTACTCTTTAACTACAAAACCACTAATAGCTTGTCAGTCTGGACTGATGGAGGAAGTTTCCACATTAGGAGCTTCACATACCAATGGAATCAGAGGTCTAGACCCCTCTCCCCTCCAAAAAATATGCTACAGAGTTTTATGGAGTTTATATACATAGCATAATATTTAAGTATTTTTTAAAAAATGTGTGCATGTCCATTCACAGATTAAATTTAGACTTTTTTGCTTACATATAACGTACATATGAATTGTATGTGTATCTTTAATGAACATTACAGTTGAAAAAAACTCTTCGCTATTGTTCTACTGTCCACTTATTGTGAATCATCTCTGGTAATAACTACCTGTGCATTGTGACTTCTGGATTCTGTTTTTCCAGTTGATTTCTCAACAACAGAATAGTAGTTATGAAATTTTTTTAAACTGGGAAGATGATACATCCAGAAGACTTTCTTTGCTAAATTATGACAGTTGTATTCCAAAACAAGATATCTTTTTGAAATCATTTAAGTTGTGATTAGAGGCAAAAAAGAGGTGTGGGGTTTTTTTGTTTTTGTTTTTTACTCTTGATACCATTGTAGCGTTATTTTTACTGTATTTTTTGCAATTTAATACTGATTTTTACATGAACATTATTATCTCCACTCACTTGAATTGTACTTTGTAAAATTTCTGAGGAAACATATAAATAGCTGCATGGCCAATTAACTGCCATTTTGTAGATTAGTAGAAAAGTTAAAATGATAAACCCATCTAAGGGAACTAACTGCGCTTATCAAGGAAATATTATGTCAAAATTAAATTAGCTTCTTTTATTAAAAATATCCTATTATAGAAGAAAATTGAAATGCCCCTTAGGAATCTAGAATTATGTAGTTTCAGATGGAAGAGACCCAGAGTCATTGTAGTCATCTTACCCCTACTCGCTCTTCACAACAGACCTGATGATTGGTTCCCCAGCCTCTGCTCAAACACTTCCAGTGCCTTCCAAGGGAGTCCTTTCCATTTGGGGAGTTGCTTTAATTGTTAGCTAGTTCTATGATGTTGGCTTGAAATTTGCCTCCCTAAATCTTCTGCCTGTTAGTCCTAATTCTATCATCTGGAGTCAAGCAAAAGATGTTTAATCCGTCCTCCACAAGACAGCCCTTTCATGTACCTGAAGGCAGCAATCACAGCTGCCCCATAAGTTCTCCCTTGCAGGCTAAACATCTCCAGTTACTTTCTCCGGAGATTATATGACATCATTTACCTTTACCATCCTAGTTATGCCCCTTTTAAAATGTTACTCAGAACTACGCATGATATTCCATATGTGGTCTGATGAAGTCATTCTATCTCTGCTCTCTTTATTTTCCCCTCCCCTGTGCTTGTGCCTCAGGGAAATAGAGGTTTCTTTGTTTCTCTTATCCAGAGTGGAAATAGATTTCTAGCTCACCCTTCGTACTGTATACATTCAAAATCAAACTCTTCTCTCCACCCCCAGCCAAATCTGTATCTTCCTCCCTCTCTCTCTCTCTCTCTCTCTCTCTCTCTCTCTCTATCTATCTCTCAATATCACCGCCATCCTTCCAGGCTTATTACCTCATTCATCTTCTGACTCCTCTGTCTCTCTCAGAACATATATTCAACTAATAATCAAGTGTTGTTATATCTTACTCCATACCGTTTATTATATTTGTCCCCTTCTTGCAACTCCCCCCGAAATTAGTCTGATACAAGCCCTTATCTCTTCTGTCCTAGAGAATTGTAGTGGTCCTGTTTCTACTCTGTCTCCTCTGCAATCCGTCCTTTACAGTTTTGCTCGTGGAGTGTATCAGTAATGGTCTTTACTGCTCAGAATTGTTCAGTGGTTCCTCATTGTGTGTTTAAGGTATGAACTAATCCTAGCATTCAAAGATGCCCATGATAGTGCTTGGCCTACCTTTTCCCCCCAGTCTCATCCTCACGTGTACTCTAGGCTCCTGCCAGACTGGATTTTATTCTGTTTTTTTGTCCTGCCTTTCCCCATATGTGATCCTTTGTTTATACCATTACCTAATGTTAGAATGGACCCCTTCCTTCCAGTACAAAAAAAAAAACCCCAAAAAAAACCTAAAACAAACAAACTCCATCTGTTGAAGTGCCTCTCCCTTTTCAGGTCCCAGCTTAGATTTCACCTCCTTAAATGGGCTTTGTCTGTTTTCTCAGATTTCTGATAAAACTTTACATAAGCCTCTCCTTTGCACTTCTCACTGCCTCTTGTTTCATATTTATTTTTTTTATCACATTACATTGTAAGCTCCTTGATAGTAGTCTTTGTATCTGTAGATCCCCAGTACCTCATACAGTGCCATATACTTTAAGCAAGGAGTTACTTTGCAAAATTTTGACCAAGTATCAAGAATCTAACTTATGCCGCTTGTTTAGCAAGTTAATGAGTTACTGCTACTCCACAGAACTAGAATTTACACTGCTCTTTGGTTATTGCAGCAAGAGGCCTTTCTCAGTTTCTGTCTTTAGGCCAGAATTTAGACTAGAAGCTGAAGGTTGACATTCTGATTTTTTTTTTTAACATCATCAATTGTAAGTATCCTTCTGAATTCATGGAGTCCTTCTAAAACCCTTACATTTTTTTCTTTGCAGGCAGGTAATCTACAGACTCATTTACGTCGGCATTCTGGCGAAAAACCCTACATCTGTGAAATCTGTGGGAAAAGGTTAGTGCTGAATTTATTCCTATGTGTATACAAAAATAACCCTTTAAGCATAGGTTGTGTTCCCTTGAAAACCAACATATGAGTTTATTCCATTTAATGTCCTTACTTGGTTCCCTTAAAATATGGTGTTAGATGAAAAAAATGTTAGTAAGGAGGGGCAAGTTCCATAGGAACAGTGTTAAAAATGTTATCTTCCTTTATAGAGGGTTAATATAAGATTCATCCTTATGAACAATGTATTTGGTTTTTTTTTTTTTTGTGAAATTCTGTAAGTGTAAATATTATTCCTGTGTATAAGAGGCAGTAGGTCATAGTGGGCAGAGAACTGGCATTAGAGCCAGGAAGACCTGGGTTCAGGTCCAGCCTTTGACTCATACTGTTTTGTGACACTTCTTCTCTTAGTGCTCTAGGCAACTCTTGCATTTAATTAAATTTGTGTATATTTTCTTATTAGAAAACCAAAAGTAGTATATCCTAACAAATTGCATTTTTTTTGTCTTAGCTCCTCTAAAACTTGGAACCAAATTCAGTACCTAGTTGTAATAATTTATTCATAGAATCATAGGATGTTAGAGGTGGAATGTCTAATCCAAATGTCTCATTTTAAGGATTAGGAAATAAGTCCCAAAGAAGGGAAGTGGCTTGCCTAGTAAGGTTCTTTTTTCTATTTAAAAATTAATTTTCATTTTTCTTTCAGGAAAGGCAGTTGATATAATGATAAATGTTACAGCATCTGGTTCTGTATCTTATAAAATTAGATAAAAAAGATTTATCAGAGCTCAGTCTAGAACTTAGTCCCCTGCCATTTCCTCTTCATGTACATTGCCTCACATCTCGAATTCCTAGCAGAATCTGCTTTTATTTATTTCCTTTAGATCAGCCCTGCTCAACCTGCACCCCGCCAAAGGATTTCAGGCAGACCTCAAAAAATGTAGAGTTAAAAAAAAACAAAAACAAAAATGTAGAAGAAAACTTCCTCCACATTTTTCGAGGGCAGCCCAAAATCTTTCGGCATGCCTGCGGGCCTCTTAGAGCCTGCAGGCCACAGATTGTGCGGGCCTGCTTTAGATCATCTCTGTTCTATTTTATTTCTGAATATATGATTTTACACTGCATTTTAACCTGTAAAATTCTTGAAGTTCTTTGAAAAACAATTTATTTAATCAATATTATTATTTATAGTTATTAAGAATAAAACCACTGGCATAATGATGATCAATAGTAAAATATTTTGTTCTGTAGTCCATAAAACAGGGTAAGAAAGATTTATCAAACAGTTCTTTTTTTTTTAATGCCTGCCTACATCAAGTCCTAATTTCTTTTTTAAAAGCCAATTTTAGAATAGGTACTTTAGATAAAGATGGACTACATACTCTTGATCACACTCTGATTAAGAATTCAGTACATCCTCTCCTTCAGTGACATGCACTTATGAAGATTCATAGTAGTGTTGAAACATCCTTAATTGAATTTTCATATTCCATTACAGATTTGCAGCCTCTGGTGATGTCCAACGTCACATTATTATTCACTCGGGAGAAAAACCACATTTGTGTGACATCTGTGGTCGAGGTAGTACCAGAATTTTCACTATTCTTTCTTTAAGATTTCTGATTAACATGCAAAGGGTCCATCTTGAGCTCATTCCTATTGCATCCTTTTTAGGGTTTAGTAACTTTAGCAATTTAAAGGAACACAAAAAGACTCACACCGCTGATAAAGTCTTCACCTGTGATGAATGTGGAAAATCTTTTAATATGCAACGCAAATTGGTCAAACACAGGATTAGGCACACTGGCGAGCGACCGTACAGCTGCTCTGCATGCGGTAAGTACTGCCGTTCTTGTCAGGCATCATGCATATGCACAAGGCCTTTCTCTAAAGCTTAAGTCATCTTCATGGTTCAGTAGAGTGAACCCTGCACTGGGAGTCAGGAATGTTGTATTTTTTTCTCAGTCCTCACACTAACTTTGTGATACTGGTCAAGTCACTTGACTTTTCACTCTCAGTTTCTCATCTAGAAAATTAGAATAAAAACTGCCTCTTTCCCAGTACTTTATTTGGACTGTTGTGAGGATTAAATGAGATCATGTATATGAGAATTCTCCATAAATGTTAAATGTTACTATATGGAAGGAAATAATTATTTAGCATTTTGATAATAGAATATTACCTTCTAGTGTCTAAACTAATGTTTTATTTCTACCAGGCCTATAATTTCCTAGTTTGGGAAGCAGCTTGTGGTGGATATAGGGCTGAGTCTTGGGGTCAGGAAGACCTGAGCTCAAATTCAGCTTCACATACTTCCTAGTTGGGTGACCTTGGGCAGGTCACTTAACCGCTCATTGCCTGACCAAAGGATCCATCATTTGGTCAGGAAGGAACCAAGGAGAAGGAAATGGCAAACCATTCCATTATCTTTGCCAAGAAAACCCCATGCACAGCTATGGTCTATGGGGCCACAAAGAGTCGGACACTACTGAACAACTAAACAACAACAAATTTCCTAGTTTTAGTGCGCTTCCTGAGTGGAAATTCCTCTATCAATGCAGATGAACATTTTCTCTACAAATTATAGTCATAGAGCGTTGTCTGGGGCCCTGAGAGGTTGATTGACATAATAATAGTAATAATAGTGGACATTTGTATGGTGCTTTAAGGTTGGAAAGTGCTGTGTATGTGTGTTTGTGTGTGTGTGTGTGTGTGTGTATTTGCTTTCTATTGCTATATGTGCACATACAGACAGTTCTTTATGTAAATTTGTATTACAAATATTTAACTTTATGTCAGGGACTGTCTGATGTTGGCAGCTACCAGGTTGGGCGCTGTGGCAAGGGTGGGGTAAGATCTGGGTATTTTGGAAGTTGAGGCAGGGGCTGTGGTAGGCAGAGTCGTGGTGAACTGGGATGGGCAGGATACGGAGAAGCCCTGAGGCAGTGGGCAATGCTTTGTGAGATAAGCTGGGTACAAGGAAGTAGCCGGACCTTGAGCTCCTGAGGCAAGGGGCAGTGCCACGTGGGAGTGGGACGGCAGAGGACTGAGTTCCCTTTGCTTAGTCCCCTCCCTATATGCAACGTCATCCCCAGACGCCTCTTGTGACCTTCCTGACTTCCTGGGTCCCTTTGTGCAGCACTGACCCCAGACCCCTCCTAAATCTGACTTCCTAGGTCACGTACTCTGTCTATGCGCTAATCCCAGATGCCTCCTCCCTGTATCCGGTCCTAGCCTCCTACGTCACTCCCTCCCCCTTGGTGTGCTAAACTCAGACAGCCCCTTCCGATATCTGACCCTACAATCATTGGCTAGTAAGCGGGCTGGGGAGGAGGGGCTAGGTAGGTTTTTAGGAACAAGCGTGGTCAGATCACACGTGCTCTCTCCTGGCGCCTGTCCTGTTGCTCTGGCCTTGCTGCTTGGGCTTGCTATGATGGCTTGCTGTGATGGCCTCTGAATAAAGCTCTGGTGTTGGCACCTCCCGATGGCTCGTCTCTGTGTGTTGATCCGGCTGAGGACCGAAGACTCGGGAGTGAGTATGACTCTGGTAGTGTGCTCCTTATAGAAGGAGTGGGTACTGGCATACGGCTGGCAGAAGGTCGGCGTGCAGCCAGTATAACTTTACATAAAGAGTTCTGAAAGAAATCCACATCCCAAAAAACACCTGTGTTAACTTTACAGTACTATGCTCTCTGCTTCTGCCCCTCACCTCAGCAGTCTGGGACTTCCCTCTCCCCCCCCAAAAAAAACAGCCTCCAAGTGAAAGCAAAAGAATGAACACAGCCACTGGGTGGGAGTGTGGGGGAGGGTGGGGAGGTCAGAGAGAAAATCTTTACCCTGCTCCACCCACCCATGTGTCTGTCTTCTGTCTATCTGCTCTCAGACCTGTCCTCAGCCCCCACATGTTCCCCGTCCTTTCCTGCCTGTGTCTGGGAGTGGCCTCCCAAGTGTTTGTCAACTCCCCCCCCCCCCCCAAACAGTTTTTTTCGGTTCCCGCCAGGCCCCCCGGGGCTGCCCCCCCCACCCCCATCGTATGTTCCTCTTCCTGCTCTCACTTCTCTATCCCTGGCCTTCACACGTCCTTGAACCCCGTGCCGGCCTCCTTCTCTCCCTTCCTCATGTCTATGGGCAAACTTGCATTTGTAAAAATTGCCTTATGTAGAATGGTCTACTTACATAAAGTGAGAAATGTCTATATATACATTAAATCTCATTGGATTCTCATAGTACTCCTATAAGGTAAGTGTTATTATTGCCCAGAGTTATACAATCATTAGTGTCAGAAATGAATTTAATGCCATAGATTAAATGAATGGGAATGTGAAAAGGTTGCCTTTTAGGTGATGATACCTCTAGGACGTTTGGTTTCCTTATCTTTTTCCTTGCTCTCTCTCACCTTTTTCTTCCTTCCCCACCCCTGATAAGCCTTGTCATTGCCATAGGTATGTCCCTAAGAGGAAGTTTGGAGCCAGAGGTTTCATAAACTGCGTAGACAGAACAGGGGAGAACAGTGGTTGCATCCTGAGCAGAGAAGTCCTCTTGGGCTAGAGAGAGACAAAGAGTTGAGGCCAGATCTAAGGCTGTAGGAGAAGTGGTGTGCTTTCCAGGAAGAAGGAATTGAAGCCGAAGAAAGACGCCTAGTCTGCTGCTGGAGAGTAGGATGAGGTGTACAAACTGGTGACCTTGGCCTCATCAGAGCGCCTCAGTTTCAGTGAACAGTCTAGATTTGTGGTTGGAGTTGCTAGAAGAAACTGTCTTATCCTTTTCCTAATATTTCTTATACCCTTCCTCTTAGAGGCACCTATGTCACAGTGGATAGAGGGCTGAAATTGGAGTCAGGAAGCCCTGAGTTGAAATTCTGCCCTAGACATTTAGTAGCTCTGTGACCCTAGGCAAGTTACTTAACCTTTTTCTGCCTCAGTTACCTCATCTGTAAAATGGGGGTTATAGCATGTTCATTATAGGGTTGTAATGAAGATTAAATGAGATATATAATGTGTTTTGCAGATCTTAAAACTATATAAATATTAGCTATTATAACTCCCCGACCCATAGGTTCTCAATAAATGCTTAACTTTTCTCAATATGCTTTTATAGCAAATTAGCCAAATTTTCACAATGCAAAGACACTGAGTACAGATTGAAAGTGGGGCCTTTTGGCATTTTAATTTGGTTTCCAGAATAATCTATCCCATTTTGTAATACTTAAATCTGGTTTGGAATAATCTCCTGCACAGGGTAGGGCACTTGGCAGTGATGTAGCCACTTATGTATTTCAGTGGCCAGGGTGCCTCTTTCTGCCCTACTGTCTCTCCTCATTCCTTCTGTACAGCCTTTCAGTCGTTATTCCTTTCCTGCCCTGTTTTCCTACTCTTTTCCTTCTTCCTCTAGTTCCTTTCCTCTGCTTCTGTTTTCCTTTCCCTGTTCCTTCTTCAAGAATGCCAAAAATTATTCAAATTTAAATTTGCTGATTAAATGAAACATGAAAAACACACTCCTAGTTTTCTTCAAGGAAGTGTTGTTGTTATTGTTGTTTGTCTTTCATTCTCGAAGAGGACCATGACATCTACTATTTGGTAATATGAGGCAATGCAGCTGACTTTTTTCTTGAAATAAAGGCGAAATTTCCTAATCAGGGTATATGCCTAATGAATCATCTTGATTCCATGTTATCTTTTCTTTTTAGGACTCCCCGTTCTTATGTCTCTGATCATCAAGTGCAAAGCTGCAAATAAGCCTCTCAGTAATAACTTCTGAGAGAATATTTTTTTTGAGCTTCCCCACTACCTCTGTACAGACCTCAGAATTTTCATTGAGATTATGTATTTTTTCTTCATATTGCTTATACAGTGATTCAGCTGACACCTTCTAGAAATGAGCTGTCTCAAATAAAGGCATTTTCCAGCCAACTGAAACATACCCCTATTAAATGCCAAAACCTTGGTTATTTTAGCTGCTTTCTTTGAAATTTCTTCTTAAGATGTAATATTCTTTCCAACTTCCTTAAGCAGAGGATTTGGAGTGGGGAGCCAAACCAGTGATTTCATTCAGTGTACATCACCCCTGATGTAGAAACTCCCTCTGATGCAGGTCTGCGGCTCCCGTTTACTTTGAGCCTTCGAGAGCTGTCTGGGGCATGAGACATAAGGTGACTTGTCCAGGGTCGCACAAGCAACTTATATCAGACAAGACTTGAACCCAGGTCTTCCTGACCCGAGGCTGGTCTTCTGCCAATGACAAGACAAGATGCTGAACAAAAGGCAGCCTTCCCTGGATGGCCGAGGATCTTTATGAACACGAGATACTGTTCTAGTTTATGAAACTGTCGTGTCTCAGCGGCCATTGAGGTGGGCCAGGCTAACCGTCCCTAGAGTGAACGGCTCCAGATGACTTGGCTTTTGGGGGCTTTGTAGTTTTATTGCTGCTGCTCCCATCTGTCAGCGCACCTGTCTCTGACAGTTCACCCTGCCTCTTTCTCATTTGCCATTTCTGATCATAGATGGGCTGAGAAGTTAGGGATCCTAAAATAAGACTGAATATGTACTGAATGAATAAAATTCACAAGTTTTGGAACATAAATTTCGTGACATCTGTTTTAGCACATCAGAAGGGCTTTCTTTTTTCTTTTTTAAACATATTTTATGCTTTTGACTGTTTTGGATAATTGAGATTGACTAATAAGCAGCTTCCAGATAAAGGAGGTTTTATACACGTTAGACATACTGAGAGTTGCCCTACTCCTTGGAAAGAACATTTTACCACGAGACACCCCAATTTCTCGTGCCAATCCTGCCACTGATTTGCCTGTTTGACCTTAGGCAAGTCACTTCCCTTTACTTTTTCTTCATCTGGGAAAGCTTAGGGATTTTTTGGAAACAACAGTCCAGTTTGGTTGGAGTGTAGTATAGTCTAGAAGACGTGACTGGGAAGTTATCATAGGGCCTGATTATGGAGGGCCTTTATCCACAATCTGAAGTTTACTCAGTAAGGAAATAGGAATCATTGAAGGCTTTTTTTTTTTCTAGCTGTGTGACCCTGGGCAAAAATCACTGTTAACCTCTCTCTGCCTCAGTTTCCTAATCTATAAGATGGGGACTACGATAGCATCTACCTCCTAGCATGTTTGTGAGGATCCCACTTGTAAAGTGCTTTGTAAAACCTTAAAGTGCTGTATAAATGCTAACTATTACTATTGTAGTTCAGAGCAGTAACATGACCTATTTAAGTTAGATTATCTAGCATTAGTGTGAAGGATGGATTTGAAAGGGAAGAAAAAGCTATTCAAGGAGGCTATTCAAGGAGGCTAATTTCCATAAAGGTCCAGGCCATTCATATGTGACTGTGTACTGGAGCAGCCATGCCTTCCCACCAGACATCTCTTAGAACCACTCTCCAGGGCAGCCCCCGGCCCTCGACGGCCCATCAGTGAGATTTCATTAGTGGAGGTGCTGGTCATAGAGACTGTCTAGTCCAAACCGCTTGTTCCACATGAATAACTAGAAATCCACTAAGGCTCAAGGACAGAGGAGTCTGTGAATGAGAATGTCATATCAGCTGATAAAAAGGGAAGGGTTTTTTATTCTTAAACATAAGACATTTACTCTAGAGTGTTTTATTTGCTTCCTTATAGGCTCTGATAGGACTCCTAAGATGTGGGATGGTAGATTAAAAAGAGCCCCAGGCTGGGGGTCCCCCTGGCTCATGCCCCAGAGTGTTCAAATGTAAAAGGAGAGAATGCTGTTTGTACTCTACTGGTACTGTAGCTGACGAGGTAGAGGAAGAAAGTATTTTATAAACCTTAAGTACTGTATGAATGTGAGTTATTATTACTGGGAAATGTTTTTTAAAAGTTAAATCTTTCCAATGATCACTTTTTCTTTAAAAAGAAAACAAAACATTTTTTCTTTCTTTTGTCCTAATTTTAGGGAAATGCTTTGGGGAATCAGGCGACCTACGCAGGCATGTCCGAACTCATACTGGAGAAAAGCCGTATACCTGTGAAATTTGTAGCAAATGCTTCTCTCGCTCTGCTGTGCTTCGTCGACACAAAAAAATGCACTGTCAGGCCAGCGCTGAGAGTCCAGCAGCACACGATGAGCTTGTGCGAGTCGATGAAACGTCTGATCTTGAAAAGTCTCAAAGCTCAGACTCCTTTTCCCGAGATATGTCAGCTGCTTTGTTGCCAGGATCTGTGAAGCTCCCTGTCCGTCCCGTAGGGAATTCTTCAGTGGAATTTAGTGGCACTTCATCAGGTTCCTATTGCAAGTTGAGATCCATGATTCAACAAAATGAAGTTACTGACCAGGAGAAATTGAGTCTCCATTTTGCTAAACTCCCCAAACCTCAGATGCAGCAGACACCTCATCAGTCTTACGCTTTCCCGGAGGCAGCAGCATCAGCTGCTGAAGAGCCCCTGCAGTCTGATAGTATGTCCATGATTCGTTCATCTGTGGCAGCTCTTGACAATCATGGTAGTGATACACTGAGCAGCCGGTCATCGTCTGCCACTTACAGGAGCTCGGAAGGACCTTTTTTTTCCAGCATGACTCTTTGGGGTTTAGCTATGAAGACTTTACAAAATGAAAATGAGTTGGATCAGTAACATATTCTATTATTAATTCTCATTCAGCTTGGAACTTGCCAGACTGGGATCACAACTGGATTTTTGAACCACTTTTCACTTTGCTGGTCCCATTCTAACCATTGTAAGAGAAAATGACCAATTCCTTACCCTTGGGAGTAGAGAGAAGGCAAGTTATAGCATCAGCCTTGGCACAGATCACAGTCACAGACCGTAATATCTAGATGAGACATTAAAAGTCCTCTGTTCCATTTTATAAGTAAGACAACTGAAATAGTCTTTCCCTTCCCACCTCTTTCTCCCCCTACCCCCAGAGAAATGACATGTCCATGATCTCATAGGTAGAGCAGAAATGTCGGGTATAGAAAAAGATTTCAGAGACCTGATCCAACCCTCTCAGTTTACAGAAGAGGAAGCTAAAGGTCAGAACAACTTGCCCAGGTCTACACAGAGCCTTTTCAACCCAGTTTGCCTGACTACCAATCCAGTTTTCTTTTCACTACACTATATGTTGTTAGATTATAGCTTGAGTCAGAAAAGCCAGAGGGTTTATAAACTTTTGGTTTACATCATATTGAAAACATTTAGATAATATGTTACTACACACTTGTAACAACTACTGTGCATTTTTTTCCCAGTCAGGATAAAAATTGTGTATCCAAAATTTTATTTTTACATTTGTAAAAAAATAAGACTTCCATTTCCAGTATTTTTATATACATATATATTTTTTAAAAGCCTAAATATTTTGCACAAAGATTTTATTTGTATATCTAACTCATATATTGTAATTTAATTTAATAAATGGAAACTACCTTTCTGTATGGTAGGATATAAACTATATTTTATATGTATATATATTCAGTTCAACAAACATTAAGTGCTTACTATGTCACTGTTAGGTGTTTGTATACTACACAGATACAGCAGAGGCTCTTCTCTCAAGAACTTTATAGTCTAATGGGATGGGCAACAGGACATGTACACAATATAACACATGTACACAAATAACGGAAAAAAGGGAGGATGAGATAAATGCCAGAAGTCTAGGTAAAAGGGTATGAGAAATTTGAGGAAAGACATTTTCACCCTGAACTGGGTCTTAAAGAGAGAGGCCCCCACAGATGGAGTATTTGGGCAGAGGGGCGTTCATTTCAGATACGGAGGATGGCAAGAGCAGAGTCATGGTGGCAGAAGAAGGCAGATTATGAACAAGAAGCAAAAATTAGCTCAGTCGTTCTGGAATGTAAAATGCCATTTTTATTTTGTTAAATACTTCCAAATCACATTTTAATCTAGTTCAGGCCACACTCAGGAGTATTGGGGCCATATACAACCAGGCCCTCATGCGTTGACATATCTGATGTAGCAGACAGATTGAGAGGGAATGGACTGGAAGCAAGGAGAAAAGAAATCCAAAAATAGCAGGAGACATAGAGAAAAATCCAAAGGCAAAGTGACCCGTCTGGAGATAATGAGATTTGTTTATGAAGGTTGTAGTTTAGGTCAGGGATTCATAACCTGGAGTCCATTAACTTTTTAATGACTTTCACCGTAATTGGTTTCCTTTGTAATCCATGAATTTAAAAACATTATTTGGAAAAGTAGTCCATACACTTCGCCAGTCTGCCAAAGGGATCCATGACACAAAAATAGGGCAAAGGTCTCAGTTCCATGTGGCTCCCTTTCTCAGCAAAGCTAGAAAGCTTTTTTAAAAAAATACAGATTGTAAATAAAATTTTTGAGACTCCAGGCAATCAATATTGATCGCCAAGATGAGAAGGTGGTCTCCCAGCCAGTTGAATTTGGTGTAATCAGTTATCTACAAGTTCCTCTGACCACCCCACCCCCTATCACTCCATAACAAAAACACCAACCCAGTATCCCGTAAAAATTTTGTTTCTGTAGTAAATCACTGGTTTTAAAAATGCAAATAACCAGTAAGCAAAATTTAAAATAGCATTGAAATACTTAGTAATGAACCATGTCATCCATTGCTTGTATCAGTAAAACAGAAATAGTAGTATAAACTCACTAATGTTCCATTGATTTTTCTGAGAAGCTATAATTCTTAGTTGGACTCTTAATATGCCAAGAGTGGAACCAGGGAAACGAAAAGGCTCCATATGCTGTTACGAGAATTGGAGCCGGTCTGCTGGAAAGTGTCCTCCAAACGTGGCTGCTATTGCCACTGCCACTGTTTTCTCTCCAACTGGGTCTCTCCAGAAAGATTTAAAAACTGCCATGAAGTGGAAAACTTCACCCTGTAGTTCTATCCCTATAATAGCTTGGCGTCTTCCTTACTTAGGAAGAAATACCATTCCCTGGGTTGTTAGTAACACGTCTTCTGGCAAGGCATTCAGTGCAGACATTGCCAGAATGGCTATTCCAGTAGCAAGCCCAAGATTTAAATGGTTGGTCTCCTAGAAGAAGTAAATGGTTTTTCAGAGCTTTGTAATTCAGTGGATTCTGTTCTAGAGCTATTCCGTATTATTAATAACTGACATTTCTGTAGTTCTTTCTGCTTTACAATGTGCATCAATATATTTTCTCATTTAATCCTCTAATCAACCCCTTGAATTAAGCAGTATTGTCCCCATTTTGCAGGTGAAACAAAATTTAAGTGACTTGTGTGTGATTACGCTGCTTGTCGCAGTCTGAAGCTAGGTCTCCTAACTCCCAAATCCAGTGCTCTTTCCATTATACCAAAAAAAGCATGCCTTTTGAGAATCCATAGAGTAGGAACTGTATGTTCCAGGTATTCTTGTTTAAGGAGGGAGGAGAGCCTGGCATCTAGAAACTACCAGCAGAGCTAATTTTCAAAACTTTGACTTTCATTTCCTCCTGTGAATTCATTTTCAGTGCTTGTCTATGTGCAAAAATAGTATAGACAACTCACTTAACAGCATTTGCTTTTAGGGCACATTCAGAAAGGTTAAAAATAAGCTCAAGATGATGGGAGTGATTCATGGCTAGCCAAGCTGTTTGAAAGAGACATCATGCTAACAAAAGATCAGGAATGCAAATTATTTTGGTTAAATGGGAAACAAAAATGCATTTCCTCCCAGAGCTCAGCAGTTCGGGTTACCTTTTATTAGTTTCTGCAATGACCAAGTTAGATGATGCCCATTAAGGCTGTCAAAATCCTCAGACCTACCAAGAATATAATAAGCTCTTTCACTACTGAGTGGTAAGTCTGCATGAAGAAGCCTTGTGATAATTTCTCATGGCCCTGGCCAAAAGCCTAAGACAAAGGCCTAAGCCACTTGCCAGGGTCCTATGGAGCCCAGAAGAATAAAGACAAGGCATCAGGAAACAGGTGACTAAATAATGTTGCAGAACAAGGTCACAGGGCAATAGTCAAAACCCAAAGTATTAGGTTCACAGGTTTAGAGATCAGGGGAGCTGTTTTTTTTCCAACCCATCTTATTATTACAGGATCAGGCATAGGAATGAGTCAAAAGATTTTGCACTAAGATCCCAGCTGTGAAGAAGTCATATTTACATTTGTATCTCCTGCAGCACCTGAAATGGGCCCTAATACGTGCTTAATAGATATTCATTGGATTAAAAAGAATGGTATATTTCCTTATCACCTGCCTCTTGAAGGTGGTACTAGCTCAGAATTAGAAACTCCTCCTGGGTGTGGTCCATCTAAGCATTTAGACTTTACTGTGAGATAGCTCACATTTCTGTACAGCTGAGCAAAAATGAGGCTCAGAGAGGACCCATACAACCAGACACTGTCAGAACCAGACCATGAACCCAGATCTTCTGATTCTGCTACCCCAAAGAACCAGTTCATCTGCCCATTATTATTTCAAACCCCAGCCCCTTTCCCCAGGAGTAGAGTCTGGTGTTACTCTTAAATAAATGTTTTGCTTCTCACTCTGGTAACAGAATTACAAAGAAGAGAGTATTCTTCATACAGTGACTCACCAAGCAATCTTCAACCCCTTAGAATCTGTCCTCAGCCTCATTACTCTCCAAGACCACCAAGGACTTCTCAATCACAAAATTCAGTGGTGTGGATTTTTTGGCAGGATTTGCCACTGTCAACCATCTACTCTCAATACCTCGTTTTCTCTTGACTTCCAAGACACTGCTCTGACCTGGCCTCCCCCCTTCCCTACCCCAGCCTTTCCACAGTTGCTTCTCTTGGCTTTTCTTGGTATGTTTGGACTGGAAGGCATTATAAAGATCATAGACCAACAGCCTCATTTCACAGATGAGGAAACTGAGGACCAGAGGGGCAGCATAGTACAATAGAAAGATCCCTAGTTTTGTAGTTAGGGAATCTGAGGGACCTTGGGCAAATCACTTTTCTTCTCTTCATTTTTATTCAGCAAACACCTACTAAGTGCATTCTGTGTGCCAGCTTCTGAGGATACAAAGACTGAAATGAAAAGCCCTGCCCTTGAAAAGTATATTCTCTCTGGGCCTCCTTTTCCTCATTTATGAAATGAGAGTATTGAAAGATCTCTCCCAGCTCTCAAATCTCTGATTCTATACATGACTCTCCCAAGGTAGCCGAGGAGGGACAATAGTACCCGGGTCTCCTGCATCATGACCCAGTGCCCCTGTCTATACTATGCTGCAAATGGGAAAACTGAATCCCAGAGAAGTGAAGGTACTTGCCCTAAGTCATACCGAAGCTTAAGCACTATGCTAAGCATTAGGGGTACAAAGAAAGGCAAAAGGCAATCTCTGCCCACAAGGAGCTCACGATCTAATAGGGGAAACAACAAGCAAACAACTATATACAAACAAGCTCTATACAGAATAAATTGTAATTATGAGTGCATGCTGTCACTCTTGCGATTCACAAACCGGGAAGCAGACCTTTAGAAGCGTCGAAAGATCATGGATGTTGGCCTAGAAGGGACCTCATCATTTTAAAAATGAGGAAACTGAGGCTCAGAGGTTAAGTGACTTGCTCAGGGTTACTCAGGTAGAATGGATCAGAGGCAGGATTTGAACCCAGGTCTTACAACAGTAAGTCCAGTATGGATTCCTTTCCTTAGCGTGGTCCATTTACCATTGAGAACCATCCTAGCTTTCCTGCTCTTATCTCATGAGTCTCTCTCCACAGTCTCAGTACTCCAAGTCAAACTGGAATGTGCCCCAAACACAGCTTCTGATCTCCTACTTCCTTCCCCATTCCCTACCTCTTCTCTTCTGCCCCAACTCCGACGCCAACTTATCTGTGAAGTCCTCTCTGATCTGCGCAGTTGATAATGACCTTTCCTTCCAGACCATTTTTTGTTTTTCACCCCTCTGGTGCACTTGCCATAGTTTGGGCTGGGTGTCCACCCAGGGTATATACCTGGTGTGTATCCAGATGACATAGTATCTAAGTTAGCTGGCTGTCAGGACAAATCCTTTCCCCCAGGACTGTCACTGCAAGGCAAACTGAGGTCCAGAAACCTGAAGTGACTGTTATGAATTCACCCCTGAGCTGGCACATCCCTCTCAGATAATGTAACGCTTGCTCCTGCTGTCACCGAAAGGGAAACTGAGGCTTGAAAAAGAATATAATACATCCTTTGTCCAGCTACACTCAAGCCTAAAGCCAAGTGATAACCTCCCCAAAGGCTGCAGTATCCCCACTGTCCACATCTCCTTCCCAGTGCTCCATTCTACCTGCCACGGTGGTGCCTGGATTTCACAAATGGTCTGTATGGAAAGGAAATACCATTTTCAAATATTAAAAAATAGGGCAATCTGTATATTTCTAGAGCCTCTCCCCAACTCTTTGCCAACAAATCTCATTTCTAAGATTCAGTCAATCGGCTTTTCAGTCGGTTATTAAAACCCAATAAAGTAAACTTTCAAAGAAACTGTCAAGCACTGCCTTCTCCTGGATCACATGGCCCAATCATTTCCTGCCTCCATCTCCTTGCCCCACTTTCACCTGCACCTAGGAAAGATGAAAGAATGGGATTGCTGCTTAGCTCAACCAAAACCAAAACCAAAGCCAGAGGGGCAAAGCTCCAGGAGTTGAGATCTGTTCCCCAAACTAATTCCATTAGTCACTGGGGTTTCATGGAAGCTACAAGTACAGTTTTGCTCAGTTCCAGGCTCTACTCCACGGCCCAATGCCCCACTGCAATGCCTTAGTCTCTTCTCTGCCCTGGGGTCTCTCTGCCTCCACAATGATGCTCTCAAGCACAGTTCTTGTTCTCAATCTTTTTGTGTGTGATGGACCCCTTTGGCATTCTGGGTGAGGGCCCCTTCTCAGAATCATGTTTTAAACACATAAAATAAAATACACAGGATTACAAAAGAAACTAATTATACTGGAAAAACATTTATTAAAATATTCTTTAAAACAAGTCCATGGATGCTAGATTAAGAACCTCTGCTTTGCAGGATCTGTCTCCATCCTTCTCTCATGGCTCCCAGCTCAGGGCTGTAGAAGTTTATTGATGGTCAGGGGTATGATGGTATATATTTAACAACCAGCTCTTCAGGAAAAAAAATGTTTCAGGACACACTTTTAACTTTAATGTGCATTATTAACATTTTCTCCATCATTTTCTTAAGTCTAGACAATCAAAAAAACAATAAACTGATTCTTTTGCCTATTTCTGGGGTGTAAATGCTCACACAGAAAATTTAGCAATTAGGGCACACTCCTGATTAGTTACCATCAGCAGCAAGTAGCAGGTGACTAGCAGCCCTTCACTTGTTCTCTCCTTCTAATCATATGGAATAGAATAGCAAGTCAACAGCTCTCATGCTAGAAACCAGAGGGGAAGGGCTGAGTTGAACTCACCCCCCACTCACCCCCCTACTCCACCCCCACACAAACACAATCTTGCTCCTTCCTCTAACTTGATCTGTGGTTTCATCCTCGTAAGGGGCTCATGCAATAGTGTATCCAACGTCTCAGTGACTTAAGTTTGTGAAGGGCCTTTGTGAAGGTCCACAGGTCCCTCTGGATTCCAGTTTCAAGCACATGTTGCATAATATTTTGTATTATCTCTTTATGTGTGTTGTATGGCTCCCATTAGACTAATTTCCATGAGAGCAGGAATCATAGACACTAAATAAAAGGGTTATTTATGGAATACCTACCTTGGGCCAGACGCTGGCCTAAGGATATTAGATCGCAAGCTCTTTGAGGGCAGGCACTGCCTTTTGCCTCTTTTTGTATCCCCAGCACTTAGCACAGTGCCTGGCACGTTGTAGGCACCTAGTAAATGTTTATTGAATTGAACTGAACAATGCAAAAATGAAATACTTTGGTTTTTTAAAGAAATTCACATTCTACTGAAGGAACAGTTTAATGGAAGAAATATTTATACAATTCACTCTTTTTATGGATTTGCAGACTTTTCAGTTCAAAGGCTTTATGAAATCTAATGGTGAATTGGCAGAAAAAACAATGGATCTGAAGATGAAGGTTCTGGGTTTGAAACTTGACTCAGTTATGTGCTAGGCTGTGTGCCTTTGGAGAGGATATTTCCCCCTCTGGAATTCAATTTTCTCATTTGTAAAATGAGTGTATTACACTAGGTGAGCATTTAGCATCTGACCTCTAAAGCAGTTAGCTTTAGAGGTTTCTAGCAGTTTCGAACCTTTGAGCTGAATTGACAAATACTGAAAGGCTTTTTGTGAAGCTTGATTTTGGCCACCAGGTGGCAGTATAACCTTGAATAATGAGTAGTGGTGCCTGCTATTGAAATGTTTTCATATAGTTTAGAGCAAGAAGGGGTTTAGAGGTCATCAGGTCCTTTATCTAGAGCTCGGAGGGACTTCAGAAACCCCAACCTCCTTTTGTAAATGGTGCAAATGACTTGCCCCTGAGGAGGAGGGAGTTTAAGTGACTTGCCTAAAGTCACACAGGTAGTAAGTGACCAATGTGGAATTTCAACTCAGCTCCTCTGACTCCATGTTATCTCCTTTAAACTCTTTATTTTATAGAAAAGCAAACTAAGGACCAAGAGAGCTGAAGTGGCCTTTCCCCAGCTCATGCAGCTAGCAGGCAACTCCCAATGGAGTACACTTGCCACTGTATTGCACTCTGTCTATACAAAATGCGATAGTAACTTCCCAGTAGGTTATAGAGAGACCATTTTGACTAGTATTCTAAATAGCCCACTTACCTGAATTACCAAAAATGCCTTAAAAAAAACTCTTTGTGAGGAATTAAAATTCAAATAGAGATGACTAAGTCAAATTCTATATAGCATCTCTATTGATTCCAAAGGATCTTGCTAAGCTTCAGGGTCTTTCATAATCAATCACTTTTTTTGTTTTAGAAATTGTATCTTAATTTTAATTGATGCCTTTTGTTTTTCCATAACATTGATTTCTGAATATATCCCTTCCCCACCTAAGGAACCATCCCTCGTAACGAAGATTAAGAAAGGGAAAGAAAAAAGGCATTTTGTCAAAATGAGCATGATTGTGTCTGATAATAGGTGAAATGTTCCACACCATTGTCCCCCATCTCTTCAATGAAGGAAGGGAGATTTTTTTTTTTCATTTCTTCTCTGGGACCAAGCTTGATCATTTTAATGTCACCATTATCTGCAGAAATTAACGACCCTTAATGTCACCAAATCTGCAAATGAACCAAAGCTAGGAGGGATATCTAATAAGCTGGATGACGGAATTAGGATCCAGAGATATAAGGAATGGCCAGAACCTTGGGCCATTGAGAGAACTGAGGAGAGATAAATTTAAAAGATTTTACTTGGCCATGAAACTAGATTCACAAGTACAAGATGGTGGAGCCATGAATACCCTGAGGTTGTTCCTAAAAAGAAGACCTGAGCTTTATTAATGGAAACTGAATATAATTCAGCAGTGTGATGTGACAGGCCCAAAAGCTCACGTCAGTCATTAAGCTCTTACTTACTATGTGCCAGGCACCACGTTGAGCACTGGATGTGACCTTGGGCTTCATCAAGAGAGTCATAGCTTCCAGAAACAGGGAGGAGATGGTCCTCCTGTACACTCTTCTTATCGGCCCTCATTCTGGAGTAGTATGTTCATTTCTAGGCACCACAAATTAAAGGGGATAATGAAAAGTTAGAGAGTGTTCAGTTGAAAGAAACCAGTTGGTAAAGAGCCTTGAGTCCATGACATATGAGGATCAGTGGAAGGAATTGGGCATGGTTAGCCTGAAGAAAAGAAGGCAGGGAGGGAGTGGGGCAAGACATATAACAACTATCTTCAGTGTCACGGAGAGATGGGATGATACTTGTTCTCTTTGACATGAGGTAGAACCAGGAAAAGTGGGTAGAGGTTGCATAGAGACAAATTTAGTCTAAAATGTCAGAAAAACAGAACAATTCAAGGTATCTAAAATCAGAATGGATTGCCTTGATAGGTGATGGATTCCCCCTCCTTGGAGGTCTTCAAGCAGAGGATATGGATAACCATTTGTTGGGTATAATATAGCAGAGATTACTTCTGAGTATGAATGAAACAAGGTGGCCACAGAGGTCCCTTCTAATTCTCACTTTATATTCTGTGGTTATGATTGCTTTTCCTAAAATGTGACAACTGGAACGGAACATGATATTTCACATATGGTTTAACCAGGGCAGAGCATAATAGGACGAGGGAAGTGGGATTCTACTTCATTTGAATCTTTTGTATTATGGGTCAACAGGATGATTGGCAACCCAAGAGCATTGATATCTCAAGAATAACCTCTTAATTCCCTGAGGTGACTCTCAAAGCCTACAAAGTGCAGAACAGGGGTCTGTCTTAATGTGTAGAGTGAATTTCCTCTCCCGGAGTTCTCTGCATCAACTAAATCACTTTTCCCCTCCCCAACCACCCCCATTCATTTTTCCTATGATATCATGAAGCTCTGATTTGTGGAACATCATGATGACTAAAGAATTGGAAATGAAGGCTTGGTAGCTATAATGAGATTATACCATGTTACCCAAAATGACATTCATATAGTGGCACAAACAACATCACTACTGGCATGCATGGATGAGCAAAAAAAGGGGAAAGTAAGTCATACAGAAGGGGCATGGGATAACAGAGGACAGTCCAGGTGCTGCAAGTATCATCCACAGAGGAAGCCTCCAGTGCATGGGAAGGATCTCCTGTGGAAGGTTTACAGAAACACATGGACAAAAATAACATGGAAGGAGAGTTCAGGAAGCAATTGTGATCTCCACCTGTGCATTCATTATGATATCCATTTGATGGATCATGGATCTCTTAAAGCCTAGAAGAAGGCATATACAGTATATTTTAGCTCCACATGTTAAAATCCTTTAAAAATGATGAAAGGTTCTCCTGTAATGTGACCTACATTTCTGTTCTGCCTTATGTAATGAGTACCATGGATTCAACATTAATTCAACCAGTATTTTTTAAGCAAACGCCTACTGTGCACAGCATTGGGAGAAATACAAAATGTAGGTAAGACTTAGTGTCTGCCTTCATGGAGCTTGGTAGGAGGTTAAGGCATCTAAAAAGATAAACAACACAATATATACATGATATTGGTATAATGGTTGGGGGGAAGGAAGGTCAACTCAATTAATCAATCATCCCACCCTACCTAAAGCAGCAACTTTATCATGTGAGATTGAATCAATCAATCAAAGGCATTAAATTAAGAATAAGCAACCAAGTTAAGCAATTTGGAAGCAGTAAAAGTCATTGGATAAAATTAAATGCCACATAGGAAGTGTAATGGGATTATCTGAAGAGACTTGGTCCCACCGTATGAGTTTTGGTTAACTAGTAAACCAGTTGAGAAGACAGCAGTCTGATATAGGCCTGTTAAGGGGAAACAGTTCCAGCCAAGCTTCTAAGAGGGATCTTAGAACAGAGAAGAGAAGAGCTTCTGTTTCCTCCCTCTACTTGACCAAAGGATGTCCTTGTGAACTTCAAAAGGTCATAAGATTTTGAACTTCCAATAAGTGTCCTTCCAATGAGAGCTGATGGAAATGTCTTCATTGGAAAATGAAGATAAACTAAGCACAGAAAGAAGAGGGAGCTTTAGGATTCTACCAGGAGCCTAACAGAAAGCTACTCCATGTCTAAGAGGGACAGTGTGATCCGCTACAAAGGGGAGAAATGTACTTTAGTAGCCAGGAGCTGATCACAAGCCTGGGGGACCGGGGGGATAATGGTCCCCTTTACAGTAATCAGATAGTTAGGAAGAGGGGAGGGCTTGGGGAAGAAATGTAATGAGTTCAGTTGTGGACATGCTGAGTTTAAGGTGTCTGCACCTTAAGGTCTCCAGTTTGAGATGTCTAATAGGTAGTTGGAAATTTGAGACTAAAGGTCAGCAGAAAGGTTAGGACTGGATGAGTAGCTCTGTGAGCCATCGCCTGATTGAAGGTGTATCAGAGTCTCCTTTGGTTACCCAGAAAAACCGCTGTCCATCAATTTATTGACTATTGGCTAGCCTAGTTAATAAGTTGATTATTGACACCTGGGGGAAAAAAAGATGGAGATGATAA
This sequence comes from Vombatus ursinus, assembly GCF_900497805.2. Taxonomy (NCBI): domain Eukaryota; kingdom Metazoa; phylum Chordata; class Mammalia; order Diprotodontia; family Vombatidae; genus Vombatus; species Vombatus ursinus. Next base: position 18,451,479 of record NW_020954596.1, on the reverse strand, counting down.
CTGAATCCGTGGGAGCTGATGAGATCAACAAGTGAAATAATGTAGAGGAAGGAAAAAAGAAGAGCCAGGACAGAACCTTGGGGGACACCCAAAGTTAGCAAACACAGACCGGATGAAGATCCAGCAAGGGAGATGGAGAAGGAGCTGTCAGTTACTCAATTTCCACTACGGGTTCATCATCCTATAATGTCCCCTGTTTGTATACCCCAGGGCTCTGTCCTGGGCCCTCTTTTCTCTATATAATTTTTCTCTTGGTGACTTCATGACTTCCCATAGATTTAATCCTCTCTCAGCAGATGATATCCAGGATTCTTAGCCTAGTATTTTTCCTGAGATCCAGTTCTGCATTCTAACTGCTTATTGGGCATTTCAAACCAGATGTCCTGTTTGCATCTCAAACTCAGTATATTAAAACAAACAAGAAAATTACAAAAAAAGAAAAGCACCTCATTAGGTATCTTCCCAAACCCACCACTCTTCTGAATTTCTCTACTACTTTTGAGAGTCCCCTTCATTCTCCCTGGTTTTCGACCTCTATGTCATCCTCAACTTTTCATTCTAACCCCATGCTCCACTCAGTTACCAAGTCTTGCCATTTCTACCTTCACAACATCTCTTACCTATGTCTTACATACTCCACCCAAATGGCCAATACCCTAGTTCAGGCCTTTATAACCTCTCACAGGAACTATTTCAACAGCTTCCTCATAGGTCTTACTGCCTCATCTCTTCTCACTCCAACCCATCTTCCATATTACCAAAGTAATTTTTCAAAAGCAGAGGTGTGACCAGGTCCTCCCTCACTCATTAAACTCCAGTAGCTCCCTATTGCCTCCAGGATCAAGCATAAACACCTGCTTGGCATTCAAAGCTCTTTGCAAATTGGTCCTAACTTACCCTTCCAAGCTAATTACTCATCACTCCCCTTCTCACACTCTACAGTCCAGTCTAACTTGCCTTTTCATTGTTCCTCATGCACAACACTCCATTTCCCATCTCTGCATCCTTGCTTCAGCTACCCCAACGCCCAAAATGCAATGCAATTCAAAAAACATTTGTTAAACACCTACTACATTCCAGGCACTGTGCTTTAAAAAAAAGAAGAAGACGGTCTCTGTCCTCAGGGAGCCTACAATCTAATGTGGACGGAAATATGCAAAAAGGAAGCTGAAAGGGGGGATTGGGGTGGGAGGCACCTAGGGGCACCCGGTCTGGGAGAATGCTGTTGTGTGGAGTCAAAACTACTAAGCATAACTACTCCTGGAAACTGGAAAGTCATCTGGAAAGTTTTGAGCCCTTTATAAAGGAAGGCTTTAGGAGAGCTTCACCTTTTAGTCCTCCAGTTGGAGGGGAGAAGCAACAGAGAGAGCTGAGGAGGTTTTGAGTGTCAACAACTGAATCAGACTGCAAGGTGATGAGATTTCTGGCAATCAACTCATTCTGGGAGATTCATGGTATTTGTAGGGTCCAAACCAAGTAGACTCCCTTGAGTTTCAGTGCACTTCTTCCTTATTTCTACTCTGTTCCAGTGACGTAAGGCCTTTCCTGATTTCCCTAGCTCCTAGGGCCTTTCTCCTCCAAAAAAACAAAACAAAACAAAAAACTATCCTTGTATCTATTCAATAGATTTATTTATTTATTTGTTCTTTCATTCATTCAATTTTGTTGTTGCTATTATTCTGCTGTTTCCAACTCTTAGTGACCCCATTTGGGATTTTCTTGGCAAAGATACCAGAGTGGTTTACCATTTCCTTCTCCAGCTCGTTTTACCAACGAGCAAACTGAGGCAAGCAGGGTTAAGTAACTTGCCCAGGGTCACACAGCTAGTAAATGCATGAGGCCAAGTTTGAACTCAGGAAGATGAGTCTTCCTGACTCCAGGCCTGGTACTCTATCCACTGAGCCACCATCCATCCATCCATACATATATATGTACATACATACATACATAAAATATACCATATTTATATATCAAATATATTTATATACTTTAAATATATATTATATTAAATATATCACAAATATTAGACATATTTATAATATATTTATCTTTCTCATAGAATGTAGGCTCCTTGAGCACAAAGACTATTCTTGCTTTTTACTTGTAACCTCAGGGCCTAACACAGTGCCCGGCTCCTAGTAGGCACTTAATAAATGCTCACTCATTGATTGATAAACTTTAATAATGAAACTGGAAGGGACCTTAGAATACTGAACACAGAAGAGTCTAGAACATAGACTACTTGTATGAGAACAGACCCAAGGTGATAGAATGGTAGAACCCTCCTACCATATTCCTGTTTGCTGAATTCCCTGTCTCACAATACATTGGCTGAACTGAGTAACCAACATGGCCTCTAGGCCAATAAACAAGGAATGCTTTCTCTGGATTCCTTAATTGCTGACTTTTGATGTTTTTGTGACTGATTCACCCCCACATGCCCTCACCCCTTTCCTAGAGTATGGCTTTCTAGATCACAAGTTTTACGACAGAAAAGTACTTTATGTGAAAAATACTATGAAATAATTCCTTCCTCCTTCATCCACCTTCCATGAGGACAGTCTGTCTTCTATAAGCTGACACAGTGATTCCAAGATCTTTTCACAGATGGAATCTTAATATTTACAGTGAAGCTACATCCTTTACATCTCTGCTGTATCCCATGATATTATTGTTTAAACAGATAATAAAGAGGCCTTAAACCACAAAATTGGCATTTTGACTCTCCTCATGTGCGAAAGCTCAGCCTGCAAATGGAAAGCAGCTACCGTGAGCTCCACAATAAATATTCCAGTCATGAATAATTGAAACACCCAGCAGGGATGCACAATGTGATGGATGAGTCAAAGCAAAAAAGATTTCCAAGAGAAATTGAGGGCATGAGATTTTCAGCCACATTGGACTGGGCAGTATTAAAAATGTGACTTCCAGCTACTCTGGGTTTCTCTGAGTCATAGTAATAACAAATAAAAAGAATCAAGTATGATTGCATCAGTATTGCAGTTTGATTATTTTCACGGTCACCTAACAATAAGACAGGAAGTCCTTCAACTCTAAATTATTCTTAAAACTATACTGTTTGAATTTAGATGACTGACCCTTCACAATAACTCAGAAACATGGTGTCCAAGGCCAACAGAAATAACTCAGAGAATGCCAACAATCCTCACTTGGGAAGGGCCTTATTGGTGGTTGAATTGTGCCAAGGAGGTCTATACTAGGGAAATAAGACAGGCCAGATGCAGGGATTATGACCATGTTGAACCAAGCATCATTGCTAGGAAATTGGAATCAAGTTCCAACACGGAGGAGTCACCTGAGTGGGGGGGGGGGCATCAGGCATAGAGCAAAAGGGGGCAGGAGGATTTATATGCTCAGGGTTTTAGGTCTGCTACCCATTTTCATATGAGAGTGTTTCCCTTAGCCTTGCCTTTGATAATTTTCTACAGCTCTTATGATGATGAGGCCTAGATATTTAAGTAAATTGGGTGGAAGAAAACCAGCACCAGGATATCAGAATACTGGGTAAGGGAAGAGAGAAGCACCGGGGCTGTCATCCATGTAGAAAATTTCCTTCCATCCCCATAGAGCAGTTGAAAAAGAAAGGCAAGACTAGAAGCATTTAATAAGCCTTTACTATGTGCCAGATTCTGTGCTAAGTGCTGGGCATAGACATACAAGAAAAAAGAAAGCTAATTTTTGCCCTCAAGGAGCTTACACTCTAATGGGGGCAGAGGGGGTGGGGAGACAAGACACTAATGGATCTAAATAGGTTGAGGAGAGGGTACTTGCAAGGGGAAATGATGAGGAATTCCAGAAGGTCAGAGTCAGAACCAGAAGGGGAATGAAGACTAACTGGCTTGTGCCCTTCCTCAAAATTTAGCACCTCCCACCCAGAGGAACTCATTGTTGGGAAGAGACCATCCTGCTGGATGGATGTTCTGGGCAGAGAAGGTTGGAGGAGATGACGGGAGTTTCAGGGTGATGAGGCCCCAGGCTCTGAGACAGCATGTTGACTGACTGACTGTGTAACCCCAGCCGGAGTGTCTGGCATATAGTAGAGTCTTAATTAATGCTTGTTGGTTAATTCCATTTCGATCCACCAATAAACATTTATTAAGTGTCTACTATGTACCAGGCACTGTGCTAAGCTCTGGGGATACAAAAAGAGGCAAAAGACAGTCCCTGCCCTCAAGGAGCTTACAATCTAATTTCTGGCCCCTAAGCTCAGAACTACATCCACTGTTAGGGGCAGCTAGGTGGCACAGTGGATACAGCACCAGCCCTGGAGTCAGGAGGACCTGAGTTCAAATCCAGACTCAGACCAAACACTTAACACTTACTAGCTGTGTGACCCTGGGCAAGTCACTTAACCCCAATTGCCTATAAAAAAAAAAAAAAAGAACCACTGTCCTCTGGTATCTCTCTTAGCAAGAATTTCAGCCATACCCTTCTCCACCCACCCCACCTCCCCCTGCCCCCAGCTTCAACTTAAAGTATGGAGACATGATAATTAGGGTGGATTAGGCACAGGGGGGATAGACAAAGCACTGGGCCTAGCGTTAGGAAGACCTGAGTTCAAATCTAGCCTCAAACACTTACTAGCTATGTGACCCTGAGGAAGTCACTCAACCTCTGTCTACCTCCATTTCCTCCTCTGTAAATGAGGATCATAATAGAGCTTATCTCAAAGGATTATTGTGAGAATCAAATGAGATAATATTTGGAAAGCACTTAGCACAATGCCTGTCAAATAGTAGGTACTTAATAAAAGGCGTATTCCATAAGACATTCCCCAATAGATAAATGGTCAAAGGATATGAACAGGCAGCTTTTGAATGAAGAAATTAAAGTTATCTATAGTCATATGAAAAAATACTCTAAGTCACTATTGATTAGTGAAATGCAAATTAAAACAACTCTGAGGTACCACATCATACTCATCAGATTGGGTAACATGACAAAACAGTAAAATGATAAATGTTGAAGAAGATGTAGGAAAATTGGAACACTAATGCATTGTTGGTGGAGTTGTGAACTGATCCAGCCATTCTGGAGAGCAATTTGGAACTATGCCCAAAGGGCTATAAAACTGTGCATACTTTTTGACTCAGCAATACCACTTCTTGGTCTGTGTCCCAAATCGATCATTTAAAAGGGGAAAGGACCCACATGAACAAAAATAGCAGCACTTTTTGTGGTGGCCAAGAATCGGAAATTAAGGGGATGCCCATCAATTGGGGAATGGCTGAACAAGTTGCGGTATATGAATGTAATGGCATACTATTGTGCTATAAGAAATGATGAACAAGCAGATTTCAGAAAAACCTGGAAAGACTTACATGAACTGATGCTGAGTGAAGTGAACAGAACCAGAACATTGTACACAGTAATAGCAACATTGTACTATGACCAGCTTTGATAGACTTGGCTCTTCTCAGCAATGCAATGATCTAAGACAACTCCAAAAGACTCATGATGGAAAATGCTATCCACATCCCGAGAAAGAACTATGGAGTCTGAATGCAGATTGAGGTATATTATTTTCTCTTCTTTTTTTTCTTTCTTGTGGTTTTTCCTTTTCATTCTGATTCTTCTTTCACAACATGACTAATGTGGAAATATGTTTAATATGATTGTACATGTATAGCCTTTATCAGATTGCATGCTGTCTGGGGGAGAGGGGAGGGAGGGGAAAACTTACAAATAAAAATCTTATACAAATGAATGTTGAAAACTAAAAATTAATTAATTAAAAAAATAAAAGGCCTATTCCTCATCTGTCCCATTCCCCACCCCTCCATTCACTCCCCAGTTGTGGTGGCCCATTGCTTAGGGCAGAACCAAGAAGAACTGTACAGCACACTGATTCTACAACCCTACACAAGTAATTCATTCATTCGATGTAGGATTTAAGGACTTCAAAGATTAGCAAGTCCAATTTCAGCATTTCACACTTGGGGAAACTGAGGCTCAGGGAGATTAAAAGGCCATACACAGAGCAAAATCTCAGAGCCAAGATTTGAATCTGGATCTTCTGGTTTCAAACCTATTTTATAGTTGAGACAACTGGAGGTTGTGACTTGGATGTAATCACACAGCTAGTAAGTAAGTGTGGAAGGCCAGCTAGGGATCCAAGTGTTCCTAACTACACATCCAGCATTCTTACCATTGCTGTAACCCATTGGCAAAGTTATGTGTTTTTATCTACATACAACAACAGAGTAATTATTAGACACTAATATAAGCAAGTATCCAGAAACAGAGCATATTATATATTATAAAATAGAATATAAGGAATAATACATATATAATATATTGTGTATCATACAACACATAATAACATATTCTATGGAATTTATGAAGCAAAATAATATATAATTACAAAAGTATATAGTATCAGGCCAGCTAGGTGGCACAGTGGATAGAGCACTGGCCCTGGAGTCAGGAGGACCTGAGTTCAAATCCGGCCTCAGACACTTGACAACTAACTGTGTGACCCTAGGCAAGTCACTTAACCCCAGTTGCCTCACCAAAAAAAAAAGTATACAGGATCCTATAAAATAGTATATAATAGAATAATATATCATATACTGTATAACATATGGTATATAATATATATAATGCATAATGATATAGAATATAAGAGTACATAGTATCCTATAAAATAGTACATAATAGAATTCTGTATTATATACTGTGTAATATATAATATGCAATAACATATGTGATGCATAATAGTATGCAATATAAAAGTATATAGTATCCTATAAAATAGTTTATAACAAAATTGTGTATTATATACTGTGTAATATATAATGCATAACAAGTGTGATACATAATAATATGCAATATAAAAGTATACAGTATACTATTAAAGAGAGGGCACTGGATATAACAAGGTCAGCCAAGAAGGGTAGGGTTAGTCAGGGAAGGCTTCCTGGAGGCACAGATACTTTCAAATTTACTCTCGAGGAAATTCCCACCTCATTCGACTTTATGCTTGTGGATTACATTTCAAAGTATCACAGATTGTCAGAGCTGGGTGTAACTTTGATGATGATGATGACAATGGTAATTGCTAGCATTTATATTGAGCTGACGGTTTGCAAAGCACTTTATATATGTTATCTGATTTGATCCTCACAACAACGCTGTGAGGTAAGTACTATTATTATCCCCCTTTTACAGATGAGGAAACAAAGGCTAGAAAAGGTTATGTGACTTGCTACGGTCACACAACTAATAAGCAGCTAAAGCGACATTTGAACTCAGGTCTTCCTGATTGTAAGTCTGGCAGTGTGCTCACCACCCTTCTATCTTTAGACATCGGATACAACCCTTTCATTATGCAAATGAGGAAACCACCTCCTGGAGAAGGGAAGTACCTCACCCAAATGTGAGTGAAAGCTCTGACATCAGACCTGGAGCCCCCCTACCCCTACCCTGGCCCTGTGCAGTGCAGATGTTCCTAATGCTTCCTACCTTTTAATGAACAAGTACTGATTCCATTCCAGAAGACAAAGTCTGTGCTCAAACTTTGTCATGGGTGAAATTATATTTCATGAGCAATAAGCATCTTTTTGGTTGTTAAGTATCTTCAAGCTGCTGACATGGATATCTCATGAAAAATAATTTCTCTGCTCCAATCTCAGATAGCTCACTTTTTGTTGGCTGATTATGTCTCTCAATCTGCCAGCCTCCCCAAGAAAATATGTTAAAGGTCTCCTTTCTTGCTGCTTTGGGAATTATTACACTTACTGTTCATTTTTTATCATAATACCACAGTTCATCTATTTAACTGAGCTTTTTGAATATGATACCCAGAAATAGGATCTTTCTGTTTCCTGCAGAATGAGTTTCCAATACTATCATCATTCAGTACACGAAGAATTGCATCCTCTACTTACATGCATGGAGAAAGATCATCTCAACCCTAATTCATTAACAGAATTAAAAAAAAATTTTTCTGACCTGCAATTTTGTAAGTTCCAGGATATGCTATCCCTGGAAACTCCCTCTGGGACCTCCTCAAGGCAGGGACAGCTCTATGCCCCTTGTCAGGAAGCAGTTTCAGAAGCTGAGACCTTCTCCCCTTACCCTAAAAGATTTTGGGTCCCATTTGTTTGAGGGGGGAATGATGGGGAATGGGATTTACACTGGACCCCTAAAAGGAAAAGCCCCTGAACTTTCCCACAAATTTCAGGAACCCAATCCCTGGTTTTTACCTGAGGCATCTGGCCCACCCCAGACCACCTTGATTACTTAATTAGTTTACTTGACACTCCTTAATCCCATCCACATTTTCTCCACTAAATGGTGCAGATTCTTGGAATCCTGCTCCACTTCTATTGGCAATACAATAAACCTTGTTACTTATACTGAAAGAAGGCTTGAGTGGTCGAATTCTTTCTAGGCAGACCCATCCTGTACCCTTGCATTTCAGGGTTCCTAGCACCCCTAGACTGCATCACTTCCACTGGGCAATTTTTCTGGAAGTTATAGTTTCAGATCTCCTCAAGGGCAAGAACTGGGTTTAAGAGTCAATACCATAGAATATAGAAAGACCACTCTCTGTATTTGGGGTCTGGACATCCATCTTCAAGTCCCCAGCTCCATTTTCAAGCCCCTACTTTGCCATTGGCTTGCTGTGTGATTCCCAGGAAGGTGCTTTCCTTTCTGAGCCTTGTTCCTCATCTGAAAAATGAGGAAAATAATGCCATGCTACCTATGGTGGTTGAGATAATCTGTGAGTTTCAATTGTACTATTATCTTATTGTTGTGGCTACCAGTCAGTTGGTCAACAAGTGTTTATTAAGTGCTTATTATGCATTGGAGATACAAAGAAAGGCAGAAATAGTCCCTTCCCTCAAGGAGTGTGCATTATAATGGGAGAAAAAACATTAAGTAACTAAGTATATACAAGATAGATACAAAATAAATGGCATTCATGTATGTGTATGTGTGTGTGTGTGTGTGTGTGTGTGTGTGTGTTATTCCCCCCCACCACCCCCATTACATGTTCAAACAATTTTTTTAACATTTGGGTTTTTTTTAAAGTTTTGAGCCCCAAATTCTATCCCTCCCTGCTCTCCCTCACCTCCCCTTTCCTTGAGATGGTAAGCAATCAGATATACTTTATACATGTACAATAATGAATAATATTTCCATATTAGTCATTTTGTACAAGAAGACTTGAATAAAATAAAAAGAATGAAAGACAGTAAAAAATAGCATGCTTCAGTCTGTAGTCAAGCAATATCAGTTCTTTCTCTAGATGTGGATAGTATGCTTCACTATTAACCCTTTGGGATTGTCTTGGATCATTGTATTGCTGAGAACAGCTAAGTTATTCATAGTTCTTCATTGTACAATATTGCTGTTAACTGTGTACAATGTTCTCCTGTTCTGTTCACTTCACTCTGCATCCTTTTATGTAAGTCTTTCCAGGTTTTTCTGAAACCATCATGTTTGTCATTTTTTATAGCACAATGATATTCCATTACAATCATATACCACTACTTGTTTAGCCATTCCCCAATTGACAGACATCCTTTCAATTTAGTGGATGGCAGTCTTAAATCAGAATTAATTAATAGGGAGCCGGGATGGGGAATCAGGAAAGGCAGAAGGTAGGATTTGAGCTAAGTCTTGAAGGAAGAAGCCAGGGAAGCTAGAAGGTGTAGGCAAGAGGGCAGATGGCAGCTCATTCATGCCTTCTGGTCTAGAGTGATTCTTATCTTCTTCCTATATCTCATAGGGTCATAGGAGTAGCTCTGAGCTCTCCATGGCTATGCCAACTGTACTCAAGCTTGGGGGCAGGTCTTACCAGGCTGGAAAGATTTTTTGTATGGTCCAATCTGATCCAATCCAATTTATTAGGCACTTACTATGTGCCAGGCATTATGCTAAATGCTGACTATACAATTAATAAAAAAGACAATCCCTGCTCTCAAGGAACTTATAATCTAATGGGGCGGGGGGGTGCAACATGCAAAAGGAGGCAGAATACGTGGGTGGGTGAGACACCAGAGGGCATGTGGCTCAGGGCTTCTTGTTCTGTGGAGTCAAAACCAAACAGAGCAGCAGGTGCAGAGTGGAGTGAACTGAGAGTCCAGTTTCTGGCCTCTAGAAAGCCTGGGTCTCCTGTCCCAGAATCAGCCTAGCTAAATATGGAGCATCTCATCACCAGGAGGTTGGCCACTACTCAGATTCAACAAACATTTATTAAGCACCAACTATGTACAAGGGCATTAGGTGAAAAATCTTTGTCTGTGGTACCTCATATAAGGCTCATGAAAGATAACTGTCAAGTACTTTATAAACTTTATAGAATGCTATGTAAATGCTGACTCTGGCTGCTATTGTTATCTTTGTACTTCTTCCCAGTGCTTTCTAGATAATAATAAGCACTTAAGAAATACTTAATAGAGTTGAATTGGAAAACTAACCTACTTCTCTCTCTCTCTCTCTCTCTCTCTCTCTCTTTTTTGGCAAGGCAAATACAATATAGATAATGTTAATATGTGGTTTTCTAAGTCAACATGTGGCCAGCAGGGATCCTTATGTATGGTTTAATGGTCCCATTTCTATCTGAGTTCAACACCATTGGTCCAGGAGATGATATGAGACCATTTTTATTATTAGCTGAATCAAGGCAAGGTTCTTTAGTTGGGACACTTTGGGCTTTGACAACCCCTCTACACACACAAACCTTTTCTACCACTCAGCTTTTAGAGATCCTATGATCCTATGCTAAATAAGCTCCTCCCCTCAGAAAGGAAAGCTATCAGTTCAAAAAGAAGTAGTGATTTAAGGGATTACCAGAGGGGTAGGTGAAGAGGGGACCTAGTAAAAAGCAAACATTTTAAAAGAGGGTTCCCCAAGAGGACAACATGGAAAAGCAAAGAATGAATCTTTAATGGTGGAATTCCAGGCATTGTGCATTGAGTGATGGAGAGTTTTATGGCCCTTGGTCAGGAGGCCCATAACTCTCTTTCCCCCAGAAAAGCACTGACCACCATCCATGCCTGGAAAGCTCTCCTTCTCATCTCCACCCTTTTAACTTCCCTGCTTCCCTTCGAGTCTCAATTGAAGTCCTAATTAATGGCAAGAAGCTTTTCTTTGCCTTCCCATTCCACTCCCTTCCTATTTCCTCTGAAATAACCTTCCATCTACTCTGGATTTATCTTCCATGTCCAAAAGTGTTTACATGTTGTCTTCCCCATTAGAATGTCAGTTGAGAAACATTTATTAAGCACCTACTATGTGCCAGGCACTGCTAAATGCTAGGGATTCAAAATTGAAAAAGAAAGAAAGATATACAAATAAAGTCAGATCTAAATAATTTAAGTAATATTTATTGTTCGTGGGTAGCCAAAGCCAATATAATTTTTAAATGACAATTTCGCCTAACTAATCTATTTATGTAAGATCATCCCAATTAAATTACTAAAAAATTATCTTACTGAGTTAGAAAAAATAATAACAAAGGTTATTTAGAAGAGCAAAAGGTCAAGAATTTCAAAGAAACAAGGGGAAAAAGATGTAAAGGAAGCAGATTCAGTAGTATTAGACCTTAAACCATATTACAAGGTGAAAGTATTACTGAAGTGTAAAATGGATAATTTTGATTATTTTAAATTGAAATTTTCTTGCATAAATAAAACCTATGCAACCAAGAATAGAAGGAATACAGAAAATTAGGAAAAAACTTTGTAGACAATCTCTCTAATAGAATGTGATTAGATTGAAATATTGCTGTGGTGTAGGAAATGATGAGCTGGTTGATTTAGAAAAATATGGAAAGACTTGAACTTATGAAGGAAGATGCTATCCATCTTCAGAGAAACAGATGACAAGTGGAAATAAGCATGGTATGGTATCACATATATGTGTATGAGTGTATACATGTAGATATGTATGTTTATAGATGTCTATATGTATGTGTGTATATGTGTATATATTATGTATGTATGTGTGTGTATAAATATATATACATATATACATGTTTAATTGTAGCCTTCTTGGGGGAAGGGGGGATATATATAAGTTAAAAGTACACAGCAGAGAGCAAAAGAAAACCTACAAGGAAGCAAAGAAAAGCTGGACAGCTTTGAAAATGAGGTTTTCATCTCTTCCAGGCTGAAAGAAGAAGGAACATGCCTCAGTTACTAGGACCATATCATGGTGGGATCACCTCTCATGGTTCCATTTCAACTATTGGATGAGCCTTATCACTGCTCCAAACCACCCCAAAGAAGCTGCTTTCTACTTCACTGCTTTACTGCTGCTGCTGACATCTGATACTCCCCAAGAGTTGGAAAGGGGGCTAGCTTGCCTAAGGAGGGTCAAAGCTCCCATGCCAATCTGCAGTGGGAATAGGCCCATGAGTAACCCCTGTGAATGTCTAACTTGGGCAAGATAGGGAGACCCAGTCTTTAAAAAAATTCCATAGATTTCTTGAAGGCAGAAACAATATGTAATACTTCTTCAGTTCCTTTGAAATGAGAGTGTTGTCTATCTACATGGAGAGAAGAGATTTTTGAGTTTTGTGTGTGAACATGTGTTCATACATGAACGTATTTGTCACCGTGTGTGTGTGTGTGTGTGTGTGTGTGTATGAATTAAGTAGAAGAACTCCCCGACAGCTGAACATAATAGCTTGTGTTTTTGTGCTCTCTGGACTGTGCACCCTTTTTTTTGGCCCGAGGTTTTGATAGATAGGTGAGCCATGATATCATTCTGCCTTGGCATGGTTCTTAATTGCTATTCAGAATCTTTGGCTGATAATTTGACAGAGTATGACACCAGGGACTTGAGAATTTGTTTCAGCTACACAGATATAATCCACTGGAATAGCTCCAGGAGAAAAAACCATTCCAGTAGATGGGGTCAGAAATTCCCAGCAAAGAAACCAACAGTCAGCATTGGGTGCTCCAGAGTATAACCTGTAAGGTAGTTATTTATTTATTCAACAAACATTGAGCATCCACAGTGAATCCAGCCTAATGAGGGAAATACAAGTTAAGATAAGACATGATCCCTGCCTCTCATATTCTGAGAGGAGCAGGTAATGTACAAAAATTGCCATACTGCCATACAAAATAATACATGATAGGTGTATTAAAGAAGGATGGGATTGTAACAATAAGGGCTGTCAGGAAAGGCTTCATGTAGAAAATAATAATGGCTACCATGTCTATAGTGCCTACTATGTGCCAGTCACTCTACTAATCCCTTTACAAATATTTAAATTGGGTTTTAAGGAATAGGCAGGTTATCAATGGGCATGTAAGTGGCACAGTGGATAGAGTGCCCTGCCTGGAATCAGGAAGACTCATCTTCCTGAGTTCAAACCTGGCCTCAGATACTTAGTAGCTGTGTGAACCTGGGCAAGTCACTGAACCCTGTTTTCCTCATTTGTAAAATGAGCTGGAGAAGAAAATGGCAAAGCACTCCAGTATCTTTGCCATGAAAACCCCAAATGGGGTCACAAAGAGTTGGACACAACTGAAGAATGACTGAACAATAACAAAGGTTATCAACAGGGAGAGAGAAGACATTCCAGGAATAAAGAAGATAGATCTTTCTAGGTCTGTATCCCAAAGAGATCATACAAATGGGAAAAGGACCCACATGTACAAAAATATTAATAACAGCTCTTTTTGTGGTGGCCAAGAATTGGAAATTGAGGAGATGCCCATCAGCTGGTGAATGGCTGAACAAGTTACAGTATATGAATGTAATGGAATACTATTGTGCTATAAGAAATGATGAGCAGGCAGACTTCAGGAAAACCTGGAAAGACTTGTATGGACTGATACTGAGTGAAGTGAGCAGAACCAGGAGAACATTGTGCACAGTAACAGCCACATTGTGTGCTGATTAAATTTAATAGACTTAGCTCTTCTTAGCAATGCAAGGATCTAACACAACTCCAAAAGACTCATGATGGAAAATTCTGTCCACATTCAGAAAAAGAACTATGGAGTCTGAATGCAAATTGAAGCATATTATTTGCTCTCTCTTTTTTTTTTCTTCATTTCTTCTTTCTTGTGATTTCTCCCATCGGTTCTAATTCTTCTTTACAACATGACTAATGTGAATGTAGGTTTAATATGAATGTATATGTTGAGGCTACATCAATTTACGTGTCATCTTGGGATGGGAGGAGGGGAGAAATGGGGAGAAAATTTGGAACCCAAAATCTTATGGAAGTGGGGCAGTTAGGTGGCACAGTAGATAGAGCACTGGCCCTGGAGTCAGGAGGACCCGAGTTCAAATTCAGCCTCAGACACTTGATTGCCTTACCAAAAAGCAAAAACAAAAATCTTATGGAAATGAAAGCTGAAAACAAAAAATAAATAAATAAATTTATTTAAAAAAAAAAAAAGAAGATAGATCTGCTAGGCCAGTACTCAGGTGAGTTACTGTCTTTTGTTTTTCTTGTATTTCTTTCTCTTTTCTTTTCTATTCTTTTCAAAGTTTCGTTGAACTTTGTCCAACTTTCATTGAAGTCCCATGTCCATAATGTCTTTTCCTGTCATTTCATTCTTTGTGTTGTTATTTGGTGCTCACCATATTCAACCCTTACCCATTCTATTTTTTATGAAAGTGGTCATGATACAGAGGCCTGAGGCTTCTATATCATCTATAGGTCTTTGGAATCTCTCATTTTTTTTCTCCTGAACCATATTTTACCATATATTTCTCCCCAATCTCTCCTTTTCTCATCTTTTCATTGAATTCACCAAGTATCAGCATCTATGTTAGGGCAAGTGGTGCTGCATTAGGAAACTGAGTTCCTATTACAGCGTATTATAAAACACCTTGCCAACTCCATTCTTGCTTCTCAGAAGAGTATCTGTAGACCATTCTCTCATTCAGCTACAATTTCCTTCTTTCCTCGTTTGTAACAAGAATGTCAAGATCAAAGTAAGTCAACTTTTCCAGGAAGATATTTAGAGATCTATTGGTCATTGGACAAAGCTCTTACATTTAGCTCCAGTCAAACTAAAGTCTGTTGACAATCAAAACCGTGATTCTTAGTGGCCTTAGTACAGGAAGAGAAAACTGGAAGGCAAGAATGGGACCCTCCATCGCATTTCTGTGCATTGTCATTCTTTTTGAAATGAAGAAACTGAAAACATGATTCCTGGATGATATTGTTAGTCAGGACCTTTGATCCTCATGTAACTCTTAGAATTGCATGTCTCATAGTTGGAAGGGATTGTAGGATCTCTGTCTCTATTTCTGTTTTTGTCTCTGTCTCCATGTCTCTCTGTCTCTCTCTGCCTTTCTCTGTATGTCAGGATGTGGATGTCTCTCATATTAGTCTAGTCCATACCTGAGCAATATCCATGATGATTGGGCATTTCAGAGATGAAGAAATCACTACCTACCAAGGTAGACAAGTCACTTGTGAGTTTTTTCCTTTGTGTGGCACAGAAACCTCCTTTCTAATGATCCCCACCCATTGTTCTGAATTCTGCCCTTTGAGGTCAAGTGGAACAACTTGTGTCCTTCTTCTTTAAATATGTCAAGGGACCTGTTACATTTCCTCTGTATCTTCTTTTCTCCAGGCTGAACATTTATAACCCTTTCTACCAATATTTGTGTGGTGTTGTCTCTAGTTCTTGTCACCATCTTGGTCACCTGGACATGCTTCATTTTGCTTCTAGGTTCCTAAAATGGCCCCAAGAACCAAACGTGATAATACAGATATGGTCTGACCAGAGCGTGGTACAATGGGATCAGCGCTTTATGTGCTCTGAACACTGTGTCTTTTAATGGACCTTGTTCAGTCATTTCAGTAACATCCAAGTCTTCGTAACCCCATTTGGGATTTTCTTGGCAGAGATACTGGAGTGCTTTGCCATTTCCTTGTCCAGCTCATTTTACAGATGAGAAAACTGAGGCAGACAGGATTAAATGACTTGCCCAGGGCCACACAGCTTGTTTCTGAGGCTGAATTTGAACTCAGGTCTTCCTGACTCCAGGCAGGGCACTCTATCCACTGCACCACCTAGCTGCCCCAATAGACCTTAAGATTTCATTAGCATTTTTTTGGCTGCCATGTCACACTGTTGGCGTAAAATGAGGCTGTCCTAGGACTAGATAATTATGTAGTTAGCCATTGGGTATATTTACAAATTAAATAAAACTATGGCCTTTAATATTATATCCCAGTAGGGAAAATAAAAGCACATAATCAAAACGCTCTCTCTTGGGTTGTTGGGTTTTTTCCCCCAATCTTCCTTTCTTTCTTCCTCTATCTCTCTCTTTTAGCCCTTCTTTATGTTTGTTTCCTCTCTCACCCTTTCAGTGCTACCCTCACATACTTCATCTGGGGAGGTGACTCCAGTGGAGAAGGATTTAGCCATTGTCACCAGCTGCCAACCAATTTCCATGCACAAGGGAGGCAAGCCAGCTAGCTGAAGCAGTGAGGTGCACTGAGGGAGAGACAGGAGGCAGGAAGGTCAAACCACCACCATGACCACCTTGACTACCCTCTCCCCTACAACTTGGATGGAGTTGGCCAAGGACCCTGAATTCGTGTCTGCAGTAGCAATCCTTCTAGCCTGATGTTAAATTGTTCAATATCAGAAACTAATCTGATTTTTCTTAGTAGAACTGACATTAAAGAAGAGTTATCACCTTTTTTTGCTGTTATACTCTAAGGACCATTGGACTTTTCCATTTGACTTGGAGCTGAAATTTCCATATGTTTTGTCTGTCTCATTAGAAGGGGAGCTCCTGGAGAGCTGGAGAGCTGGCCCTGCCTAACTTTTCTCTTTGTATTTTGAGCATTTAGCACAGTGTTTTGTTCATTCTGTGATTCTTCTTTTCACCCTCTGTCTCTCTATTTTTCTCTCCTTCTCTCTCATTTATACATACATAGGCATTCATACACATACATAAACCCTCCCACTGAGCAATAGTAAAATCTCAATTAACCAGAATATAAAATTAATAGAATTGTTTCCCCTCCATGCACTCATCTTTTATGAGAAAGAAGCAAATGTATATTTCCTAACAATCAGAATGACCTAACCACAAAACCTACCTCACATTGGAAGGAAAATGCTTTGCTAATCTGTATAAGTGTGTATACGTGTGAGCTGCTACTTCTTCCTCTTCATTTTCATCATATTTTAGGAAGATATAAAACAACAAAAAACACCAAAGTAATAAGATTAGTAACCCCCCTCCCAGTAAACTTGATAATTAAGTTTACATAAATTTAGCTCATTCCCATAAATTGAATTTCCTTCTGGCTAATGGGAAGACTACTGGGGGAAGACTTTCTAGCTAGAGTCACAAAGAAAAGGTTAAATTCCATTCACCTCCTCTGTCTTTCTGTTTTCTGGGACTTCTTATGTTGAAATGAACAAGATGGAAGAATCTTAGGGCAGTTCTACAGACTCTGAGCATTCTGGGAGATCCATAATTCACTCATTCCATTCAGACGGAGAATCTATCCGATGTCTAATATATCCTATGGAATAGAGGTTCTGCAAGGGCCCCTGGTGACTCAAGCTACAACAATAATAGATGATATTTATATCACATCTAAGGATTGAAAAGTACTTTTATAATAACCCTGTGCAATAAATATGATAGCTATTATTGCCCAGTTTTACAGATCATGTGAGCGGCCATATCAAAGGTACCAGAGTTAAGATCTGAACCCAAGTGGACTCAAATTCTGGCCTTCTTTTCTACTTTGTTGTTGTTTTCAGTCGTGTCTGACTCCATGACCCTATTTGGGTTTTTTTTTTTAGCAGAGATACTGAAGTGGTTTGCCATTTCCTTCTCCAGTTCATTTTACAGATGAGGAAACTGAGGCAAACAGGGTCAAGTGAGTTGCCCAGGGTCACACAGCTAGTAAAGGTTTGCAGCCAGATTTGAACTCACAAAGATGAATTTTCCTGACTCCAGGCTTAGCACTCTATCCACTGAACCACCTAGCTGACCTATACTGCCATATACACTACTATACTACACCATTGCTTACGCTCACTTGTACAGACTTCTTCCACACAAAATTACAGACTTTTAGAACTGCAGGGGACTTTAGAACATCACAATAGCTCATACAATAGACTGTTAATTAACACGTACAAATACTTTCCTCACATCAACCTTGTAAAGTGAGGAAGACAAGCACTACTGCCCCCATTTTACAGATAAAGAGCTTGAGGTACAGAAAGATTAAAAATCTATAATTAATAAGTGTTGTAATGAACCGAATCCTAGGTCTCCTGATTTTTAGTCCAACGTCCTCTCCTTCTCAACATTCTGCCTCTTTCCTTTTTTTTTTTTTTAATTCCAGTCTTACTGCTTTACTTAATGCTAACTTTTCCTTGGCCTCAGTGAAGATATAAAAGAGCATTTCTCATCCTTCAAAGAATAAATCTTCAAATGCTTAAGTCACCCTGCAGACATATCCTCTCTGGGCTAAATAGCTTAGATTTCTTTCAAGGTGTTATTTTCCCAAGCCTTTTGTTATTTTCTCTTAGGGGTCTCCTTAGATTCCATCTCTAAACTCCTCAAGTTCTTTCTGACAGTTCTTTGAATTAACAGTGTCTTTATTCCCAGAATTCAGATCTCTTTAGACACTTGAAGGTCCCACCTACCCAAACAGCATCCCAGTAAGGCAGAGAGGAGGCAGCCGCTGTCCCCTCTACTTGGAAAGCAGCGTGTGCACCCACACTCTCAGCGCCGGCACAGCAGAACCAGGCCAAAGACCAAGATCTGCCATTTATTTAATAACTCAGGTGGTTCTGAGTGAAGACTGATGGAAGGTGCCTTTATCTTTTACGCTTTGTGTCCACTTGCCAGGATTCTTTGGAGGGGGCACTTGTTACAGTGTGCCCATCGATTGTTAAATGAAATGTTTGTGGTGGAGTGGAAAGCCCTGGATTGGAAATCAGAGGACCTTGTTCAAATCTTGACATTGTTGTTTACTGTTGCATGACTTTAGAAAAGTCATTCAACCTCTCGGACCCTCGGTTGCCTTGTCTCTATTTTAAGGAAGGCTGATTCGCCTCTCTCTAAGATCTCTTCCTACTCAAAATCTATAATTCTGTTATCTATTTATACATACATACATACATACCTCATTTATCATGGGTGTATGGTGTGTGTGTGTGTGTGTGTGTGTGTGTGTGTCCAGACATTGTCCTGGGTCTTCTTTGTACTCCTCAATAAGGGAATTGTCCTAGTTTGTCCTAGATTGATGACACCTCATCTTTACGTCTTCATTTTTCATCAGTGGTTCACAATAAGAGAATTACCTGAAATCTCATCACCTTGCAGACTGACATAGCTTTGATACTCAACTCCTCAATCCCCTCAGTTGCCTCTCACCTCTGATTAGAGGGCTAGAGGATAGTAAAATACAGTTCAGTTGTTTTTCAGTCATGTCTGACTCTTCCTGACTCCATTTGGGGTTTTCTTGGTAAAAAGCTCTAGTGATTCACCATTTCCTTCTCCAGTTCATTTTACAAATGAGGAAACTGAGACAAACAGGGTTAAGTGACTTGCCCAAAGTCACACAGCTAGTAAGTGGCAGAGGCCAGATTTGAACTCATGAAGATGAGTCTTCTTGACTCCAAACTTGGTTTCCTATCCTTGTTCCATCTAGCTGCCCCAATCATCCACTATCTACCACCTAAACTGCTATCCACCACCTACCACCTGCCACTACTACTTCCTTAGGAATATGTCCAACAAAAAATGTTGAAGTAAAACATGTTGGAATCATGCATCCTGGAGACCCAGAAAGAACAAAAGTTGGGGAACCAGAGAAAGAGATGTTGTCCCGATCTGTCAGAGCCATCACTAGGATTATTTTCACCTGGGGCAGGAGGAGTGGCTCAGAGGACAGTCTGATTGCAGATGCATTCACTTGGAGAGAGGGAGCAGTGATGGACAACGAGTCTGGCTGCTACCCCGCGTACTTGGGAGAGCACAGGCCCTGAGAGAAGGGCATCATGGTGGTGGTTGAGACCCACGTAAAGGAGAAGGGTTCAAGACAGGCAGTGAGGCTTGGAGGTGGTCTGGGAAGTGTGATTTTAATAACTCAATATTTGTTTGTTGTTTGGTTTTTAATGATCAGTTGCTAAGTTTAGAATACATTGAAAAAAGATAATTAACAATGAAGAGCCGTAAATGCTAAGGGTGTGAGGGCTAACACAGGCAACAGGGGCTTTGAGAGCACAATGTAGAGTGAGATCATTTCAGCCCGGAATAGTCGGAGAAGTTGGCAAGACAGCGAGATTTGAGCTGAGCTCTAAATGACCGGCATGGTTCAGATAAAGAATGAAGAGGGCAACGTCACTAGTAAAGGCACAGAGATAGAAATCCAGAGGCAACCAACAGTATCTTACAGTGGAAAGAGCGTTCGAATTGCCAAGAGGGAAGCAACATTTGGGTGCTGGCTCTGCTCCTTATTAGATGTGTGACTTTGGCTAAGTCATTTCCCATCTCGGAAGCTCGGTTCCCTCATTTGTAAAGTGAGTGTAATAATATGGGAACAGCCTGTTTCACAGGATTCTGGTTGAGAATAGAATGAAATAAGGGAAGGAAAGGGCTGTTTGGTGAGAGTTATTCTTGTTGTCATTCAGGGCCTATGAGTAGACTAGGCTGGTTGGAGTGGAGAGACAACGGAACAACATTTTTAGGGAACATCAAATTAACAAGTGCAAATTAATGTACTATAGATTTAGCCCATGTGGTGAATTCTAGAGAAATAATGAAATCAGGTAGGCTCAGGCATGGAAACCTCATACAATTGGGAGTCTTGGTTTATTTTGCATGAACAATAATTGCAAGGCTGGGGGTGGCAGGGATGGTGGTGGAAATATGAGAAAATTGCATAAAATAGGTCAGAATCACTAATTATGAGAAGAAATCTGGACAAAATAGGAGGCTGCCTATTTTGCACAGATGAAGATACACTGAGGACATTTTAAAATATGACTTTTTATAAATGTAACTCCATTGGCACATAGATTTGTTTTGGGCTATCAAGTCACATGTGTGAAGACCTTAAAGGTCATCAAATCCAACCCTTTTGTTTTATAGATGAGGAAACTGAAGTCTAGCCAGGTTAAGTGACATGCCCAGATCACATCGACAATAAGCAGCACAGCTGGGATTCAAACACAGATCGTCTGACTTTGTCAATGCTCTTTTTGCCACATCCTGCCATATCTGCGTATGTCAGATGTATATGTTTCATTTTGCCATGAGAAAAGAGGTTCCCTCATTGAAGGGACCTTGTCTCATTTGGACTGCTTTCTCCCAGTTCTTTGCAGAATGCTCTCTGCATAACATAGGTGCTTAATAAGTGTTGAATGAATAAATGAATGAATGAGTGAATGGTTACAGTGTGTAGTTATAGAGCATAGAGTTTAGGGAGATGATGCAATTTTTAGCCCTTGCCCAGGATGAACAAAATGTCACATCTCAGCTTTGGGTGAGATCCCTGTTAATCATGTAAATCTGAAAAATCTGCAAGTATTTCTATCTAAATTATCAACTCTCAGAGCCCAGTTTCCATGACTATTGGAGAAATAATAGCCATATCCAAATGACACTACTCAATTCAGTTCTCAGAAATTGTCTAACTTATCACTTCATGGACTTGGAAGAATTCAATGAAGTTATCAGCAGTGATGGATGGCAGAACACTGGGAAACACTCGAGCCTCATAAGTCTTTCAAAGCCTCCCCATCCCGAAGCCTTCAGCTGCCTGCCAATGACAACTGAATATTGCCACTTAATATCTGTAGAACTAAAATAATACCCAGCTACAATACACTCATCATGATGGTATCTGTCTCTCATTCCATGATTGCATCTAAGACTCCAAACATCCCCAAATCATTTATCAACCAAAAAAAAGATTAGGTTTTGGAAAGTAGATTAATAAACAAATATGAAGAATAAATCAATGCAAATATGTTAAATGAATATTGTTGGGATGTTTTCAGCTTGATTTATCTTTTAGACCTTGGAGACGTGAAGATTTTTTTTTCTCTAAGTAGAAGGAAGAACTTTCTAACCATCAAAGGTGTTTGAAAATGTAATTGCCTACCTGGGTAAGTAGTGACTTATCCATCCTTTGAGCCAAAATTGGAAGATAATTTGTGGAAGATATTATACATCTTCAGGGTCCCCTTTGGTGCTAGAAGTCTATGAAATTAACATTTTCAACTATTACTAAGTTACCTTTAATGAAGAAAATATAATTTGGTGACAATTAAATCCAATAAACAATTATTTGAAGCCTTCTGCGTGCAAAGCACTGTGCTAGGGATTAGTGCAAATTTTAGATTAAATATTCTCCTTGGTATCCCTTAAAACTAAGTTCAGCACCACCTTTCGTATGAGGTCTTTCCTGGCCCCCTTAGCTGTTTGTATGTTCCCATCCAAGGAACATATTTTGCCTTGTATTTGCTTCATATATAATTTGTATATGCATGTATTTTGTATTTTGAATACATATATACATATGTACATATGTATTTGTTGTTGAGTTGTTTTGGTCATGACTGACTCTTTGAGACCCCTTTTGGAGTTTTCTTGGCAAAGATCCTGGAGTTGTTTGCCATTTCTTTCTCCAGTTCATTTTACAGATGAAGAAACTGAGGCAAACAGGGTTAAGTGACTTGCCCAGGGTCATACAACTAGTAAGTATCTGAGGCTGGATTTGAACTCATGAAGATGAGTCTTCCTGATTCCCAGTGCTCTATCCATGGCACCACCTAAGTGCATACACACTTATACATACACATATAAATATATATATATGTGTGTGTGTGTGTGTCTCTATGTATGTCTGCATACATGCACATGTATATATATGCATATTATATCTCTTGTTAGAATGTAAGCTCTTTGAGAGAAGTGACTCTTTCTAGAATAAAGAGTGTGTTTGAAGGAGAGAGCACAAAGTTTCCTATTAAATTCAAGAGACTACTTCTACTTATAAAACAAATTTACAAAAATGATAAAAGGTGGAAATAGTCAACGTTGGAGCTATGGCAGAATGATCTGCGTACCAATACATTGTTGGTGGAGCTGTGAATTGTCTAATAATTCAGGGGAAAAATTGGAATCAGGCAAAAAACAGTGACTAAATATCTATGTCCTTTGACTCAGAGATCCCACTGCTAGGCATATAAACGGAGGTAATAAACAGAAAAGTCCCATTTATACCAAAGCATTCATAGCAACATTTTTTGAGACAATAAAGAACAGAAAGCAAAGGGGTTGCCCATCAATGAGAAGTGAATCAATAAATTTTGGTACATTAATATAATGGAATATTGTTGGACTATTAGAAACCACAAATATAAGGAATTCAGAGAAACATACGGAGACATATGAACTGATGCAGAGTAAAATAAGTAAAACCAAGAGGACAATATACACAATGAATCCAAGAGTATAAATGGGACGAAAATATGAAAATGCAAGCTATAATCACAATAACCAAACTTGGTCCTGAAAAAGAAAAGAGAAAATGCATCTCTCTGATTTTGTTGGAAAAGTAGGGAACGCTAATGAGTGTGCAATGGTACGTACCCTGTCAGATGTGATCTGTGCTTTTTGTTGGTTTTGCTAGACAGTTTTTGCTTTTGTTGGTGTTTTGTTTTATATCTTTGTTACTAGGAAAGTCTTACTGGGTCAGGGGAGCATATTCAAAAAATGGATTGCTGTAAAAGACTAAAAGCCTTGATAAAACTTACTTGAAAGTACAAAATAACACCAATGGTACAAGTCCCCAGAGAATAAATGCAGAAGCGCTTCTTTCCTTTTAAGAGTTGTTCAGTTGTGTCTGACTCTTTGTGACCCCATTTGGGGTTTTCTTGACAAAGATACTGGAGTGGTTTGCTGTTTCCTTCTCTAGCTCATTTTACAGATGAGGAAATTGAGGCAAACAGTTTTAAGTGATTTGCTCAGGTCAGACAGCTTTTAAGAGTCTTAAGCTGGATTTGAACTCATGAAGATGAGTCTTTCTGACTCCAAGCCTGTCACTGTATCCAATGCACCACCTAGCTGCCCTCATCTGTTGAGAGAGAGGTGAGGAATTACTGGTGTGCCATGGTGTATGCACTGCACTGTTGGCCATCATTACTGTCAATTGGTTTTACTTAATTGTTTTTCTTTATTACAAGAAAGGATTAAGTGAGTGATGACATAGAGGATTAATATCCAGCAAGGACTGTGTTATAAAAACAAAAGGCACCCATAAAATTATTTTTAAATTAAAAATAAATGTAAAAAATAAAATAATAGTACACTTTGGCCAGGAATGAGCAAATATTGAAGAACTGTATAGTAAAGAGAAAACTGGACAAAGAACCAATAGACCAGTTGTGTGATTCTAGGAGAATTCCTCAACAGTCCTGGGCCTTAGATTCCTCATCTATAAAATGAAGGGGGTTGGATCAGACGATCTCCAAGGTCTGCCATGCTATGAGTCTGTCTAGTGTCCTTATCTTGAGGTGCTTCTGGCTAAAAGGTGACCTGATAATTAATGATCACTCAAGAGATGAGAGTGATGTGATAATCCATCCTTGAATGGACCCAGAAGCAGTAGCTAATGTGACAATAAAATTAATCTTGTAGAAAAACACAATTAGCTGTATCATTTATAAATCTCATCTCCTTCCACATGAGGCAAAGAGAGATGACGAAAAGAACTCATCCGGGCACATAGGCACAGGCTCCAATTTCGCATAAATTATATTAGAAAAATATTTTTATTTCCTATTAGAAGCTTGTTGCTTGGGACTTGAAGAGAACTATTTGAAAGTAAGAATAAAATGAAGGACTCTCTAAGATGTGGTTAATAATAGTTAACATTTATACGGAACTTTAAGGTTCTCAAGGCACTTCATCCATATTATTTCATTTAATTATCACAACAACCTTGGAAGGTAGGTACAATTATTAATTAAATAATTAATTTGCAGATGGCAAGACTGAGGGTGAGAGAGATTAAGTGACTTACCCAGGGTCACACAGTTAATAGTGTCCAAAATAGTACTTTAAGTCAGATGGTCATGACTTCAAGCCCAGCACTCTAGCTACAGAACCACTTAGGTCAGGATAATAGTAAAAAAATCCTCCAATCTTTATCCCTTGACCTATATTCTGGGCTCCATCCTATTACAGCTCCTCAAACTTGACTTCAAAAGACAGAGATTTTTCCTCTGTCTTTGCCCTATATTTTGTCTACTCTTTTTTTTTTTAAATCTTATTTTATTGGTCATTTTCTGTAGGAGACGGAGAAGCTGGTTTACTTTGAACCAACCGGTCCTATGTATTAATTTGTGTTGGTGATCATGTATGCATCAGATCTTCCATCTCCCCCCCCCCCATTAGATTGTAAACATCATGAAGACACAAGATCATAGATCTTATTTTTTTTTGTTTGTTTGTTGTTGTTGTTTTGTTTTTTTTTAAGCTAGGCAATGGGGTTAAGTGACTTGCCCAGGGTCACACAGCTAGTAAGTGTTATGTGTCTGAGGCCAGATTTGAACTCAGGTCCTCCTGAATCCAGGGCCAGTGCTCTATCCACTGCACCACCTAGCTGCCCCAAGATGACAGATCTTGAAAGGGACTTTGGGGGCCACATAGTCCAACCTCTTCATTTTGCAGATGAGCAGAGTAAGGGCCAGAGAGGTTAAGTGATTTGTTTCATATCATGCAGTTCTGTTCTCGAAGGCAGTGAGCTTCACAGAGGCAGAATTCAATCTAGTTCCTCTCATTCCAGAGCAAGTGTTCTTTCTACTATCACCAATGGCCTCCCATGTCCTACATACATTATGCACTTCTACCATGCTCTGCACATAGTTTGCACTTGGAATTGAAATGGTTTGAATCGCCTATTTGTTACCTGCCGTATTGATTTCTTAGACCAAAGCAGATTGGAAGAAACCAGTTAGAAAACGGGTAAGGAGAGGCTGATAGTCAGTAAAAAGTGACATCTGACAGATTGCTACCAAGAGAGTAGACAAAAAAAATCTGTAAGAAGCAGGCAAAAGAATTTAGAAAGACATCAGAAAGGCCATTTGGCAGCAAGGTAAACTGGCCAACACCTCTATTGCTGTGTGGCACAATCATTTGTGTTCATAATGATGACCCTGTAGCTTCAAAAACAGTGTAGATGTTGTATTCAGTCTACTCTGCTTAAGAAGGCAGGAAAGTGTATAATCAATTTTTACAAAGATTTCCATTAAAATTAAAAAGTGTTTGGTATTTAAAGGCGTTAGCTTCGGTTATCAAGAAAATTAGTGTATTGGGAACAGTTTGTTCCCCCATGTTGCTTGATAAATGAGGCTTTACTGCATTGCAGATGAGATTATGAATTATTATTATAAAATCCATGTCATACCTAAAATAAATAGGGCACAGGAGAGCCTTCTGGCAGGCATAAACAATGGGGAGCCGCATGCCTCTACACTAATTTTACACATGCTTCAGCTAACTCAGAGATCCAAAATGCAAAATCAGAGAAATTACAGATGGAAAAGACCCATTAGGTCATCTGGCTCATTTGTCTGCAATGCAGGTCTGTTCCCTACAGTGTAATCTCCTTTGCACTCAGGGGTATCCCGTGAATTTGTGACACTCTCTCTGGGATCCAGGCTTCATAAATCTAAGAATGAATTGTAGACATCCATTTGTGTCTCCTAATTCAGTAATTGATCCAAGTGTAACATGGATGATATCGTTGTTATAATTATTTGACACGTCTGTGGTCTTTTACTTTGGCAAAGTTCTTTTTTAATCATTTATTAGTTAAATAATTTAACACGTTATTGCTTGAGCTAGAAACCTGCAAGAAACATTTAGCTGACTGAAGGCAATATTTAAGTGTTTATGAGAAAGGTCAGGGAGAAGTGGAATGAAGTTGTTCTGCTCTCATCTTTTTAGATGCAAGATAATATAATAGAAAAACACTGGTGGGAAGATTAGGAGGCCTGAGTTCAAGCTCCAACACCATGTGGCCATGTCATCTTGAGCAAATCACCTGAACTCTCTTGAGTTGAATTTTCTTCATCTGTATAATGGGAGTCACTGTAGAGGTTTGTGAGTGGAGGACATTGATTGTGGGTTGTACTATCTGTAGGAGTTTTCCCAGCTCTGATTTTTTTTTTTTGTTCTCTATCCCAAGGTCCATTCCATCTCTAACAGTCTATGATTATTGATAATTGCATTAGATTAGTTAGCTTCAGAGATTTTCTCATACTTAGGAATCCATTCTATTCTGTGACTGTTGTCATTTGCTGTAACAAACTAGAAAATGATATTTGTTTCTTGTTGTTGAGTTGTTTCAGTCATGTCTAACTCTTCATGACCCCATTTGGGTTTTTCTTGGCAAAGACACTGAAGTGGTTTGCCATTTCCTTCTCTAGTTCATTTTGTAGTTGAAGAAACTGAGGCAAATAGGGTTAATTGACTTACCCAGAGTCACACAACTAGTGAGAGTCTGAGGCTGGATTTGAACTCATGAAAATGGGTCTTCCTGATTCCAAGCCCAGGGCTCTATTCACTGTGCCACCTACCTGCCCAGAAACTGATTAACATGGCCTTTTTCCGTTGAAGGCTGACTCAGACTAGAAAATCAGCCACTAGTCTTCTCTGCTTCACTTCAGTGCACCCCGTGTTTGTGCCCAGCCTTGGAGGCAGCTCTCAATGTAAGGTGGTCAGGTGGGTCTAGAATTGGTGTCAGGGATCACACATGTTCAGAAGTTCTCCCATCTGTTTCCCAGCCCCATTCCACCCCACCCCATGCTCTATATATTGCTTTTGAAAAACCACAAGGAACTCATCTCAGCCAACAGTTAGCAATGTGAAGCAGCCCTGCTGGGGCTCTGCCACCTACTAGGTGCAGGGCCCTGGGAAAATAGAATCTCAAATCCTCAAGCTCAAGAGGACCCCTGAGTCCATCCAGCCCAATTCATACCTGATCCAGAATGCATTTTAGAGCATTCCTGGACTAGCGATCATGCAGCCTCTGCTAGAAACTCTCCAGTAAGGGGGAAGCTGATACTTCCAGAAGCCCCTGATTCCACTCTGAAATCGCGCCGATGGTTAGGAAATGTTTCTGTTCTTTGAAGCCACAATGTGCTTCCTTGAGACTCTCACCTTTTGTAGGACTTATATCCTAGATGACATGGAACTTGGAACTAGAAATTATTTTGCCTGAGTTGCTGAGGGTGGTGGAATCACATGAAGGTGATGCAGAGCGTAGTTGAGCGGGGTTCTGTGGCAGAGGACACACAGAGATCATGGCAGTGAATGCCATAGTGGCTTGCCAGTAGGGGAGGGGTGCTGATAGCTTTACTGGCACAAAAGACAGTTCAAACATAGATTCTATTTTTCTAGAAGAGAAGGCAGCCAACCCCCCCCCAACACACACACACACATACACACACACACACACACACACACACACACACACACACACACACACA
>NW_020954596.1:18411301-18422964 GCF_900497805.2 Vombatus ursinus | reverse complement strand
ACACACACACACACACACACACACACACACACACACACACACACACATACACAGAATCTATCCCTAGCACACTTCCCTGGGTTGGGATGAGGGGAAATGGGCCCTTGGGAGAATCGAGCTGTGATAAATAGGACCCAGATTTGGGTCTAGGTAAGGGAGAAGGATCTGAATGGAGAGTATAGACTCCTTGTTAGGGTTGCCTCTGGACTATAGTAGGGAGAAAGTGCAGCCCAGTAGGAAGAGACTGCATACCTCCTCCACCCGTGTTCAGAAAGACCCAATTTTAAAACCCCTATTTTAAGTTCCAGGTACATCTTCTTTAGTAAATTGGTAGCTCATTTATCTTCTTCCAAACTCCTAAAGCCAGGATCTATAAATTCCAAGTGGCAGATCCCCATGTCTGGACATTTCATTGTAATATTTTGAGTGCCATCTTCCCAAAACTACAGAAATGCTCTTTGTTCCTCCCATCCACCAATGTTCTTATTTTATTGGAAAGTTATGCAAAATAGAAAGGACTCATACCAAAACCATAAACAGTCAGGACAGCTCTCTCTTCCTCTCTGATGAGCCTCCACCCTTCCTAGGGATCTACAATGTCTTCCATACTCATATCACTGACTTAGGGTAGAGGATACCCACAAAGGGGGTGCACTGGGGAATCACTAATCTTTCAATGATATTGTTGTTGTTGCATCATTTCAGTAGTGTCTGACTCTTTGTGACCCCATTTGGGGTTTTCTAGATAAAGATATTGGAGTGATTTGCCATTTCCTTCTCCAGCTCATTTTACAAATGAGTAAACTGAGGCAAACAGGGTGAAGTGACTTGCCTAGGGTCATACAGCCAGCAAACATCTGAAGGCAGATTTGAACTCCTGAAGATGAATCTCTCTGACTTCAGACCTGGCACTCTATCCACTGCACCATCTAGCGGCCCCAAATCTTTCAATGATATTTCCAGAAAGGGGAAACATTTGGGGTTGCTTTGAGAGTCAATTAACTCACCCTGTAGTGATTGCCCATTTCCCCCAGGGACCTTTACATCTCTCTAGACTCTTGGCACCATTTTGTGGTTGAAGCCTTCCCACTAGGAGAAAGAGCTGGCGATGTCAAGAAAGTCAGTCCCTGTCGACCCAAACATTTTATATGACTAAGAAAACTAGTGGAGGCCAAGTTCCAAGTGTGTGCTTTTGTATTGTGACTCCGCGTCCCTGCTGCTTTTCAGATTATACTTGATGCAGCACCAGGAGGCCTTCGTCTGTGTCCAGGAGGCTCCACCCCAAGATTACTCTGCTTATACAGGAATCTCTACTGCTTTTTTTTTTATCATTGCTATTTCACTGCTGCCTGCTCCCATTTCTGCCATTCTCATCATCATATTCTAGGAGACCCTCTCCACTCACCACTACTTCCAGCCCCAGCCCCCAGCCCCCAGCCAGTGATGTCCCTGGAGCCATGTGCTTCTTTCTTTTCCTAGGATTGGGTAGGTCCTCCAAGGAGCCTCACAGATGTGTGGACTTGACTTCCAGGGGACCATGCCCAACTCCTTGTGTGTAGCTCCCCTCTTGTATGTGTCTTCCTTGTCTTGTTCTCTTTGACTAATGTGTTCTCCCTTTTAAAAGTCGGGTCTAAGAGGGGATGGCTCACATGTACAGCTAAGCCATAACTCCATCAACCATTCTCAAACATGATATTAATGAGCATCTTTCCACCTTTTGCAAATAGATAACTTCAACGTAACATCAAAGGACTCATCCATGAACAGCTAAGGAGGACAGTACACTTTGTCTAGGAAGATATCATCAGTGCCAGAACAAAGACTTCATCAGTCATGACAATGAGGACTAAAGACAATTCCTGGCACACACCAGCTCCATATGTCATCTTGGATGAGGGCTTTTCCTTCTCAGTCTTGGTCTTCTTATCTATAAAGCAAGAGGGTTGGACAAGAATAGATCTAAGTTTCTGTTAGGCCTTAAGTTAATATGATCATATAAATGAATGCTTGTTAAGTGAATGAGTGTTGTTTCAACTGTTGCAGTTTCTCATTTCCCACTCCTACATCCCCTTCCCAGATATTTCAAGCCCTTCTTTCTCTACTCAGGCTATCACTTCAACTCAACTCACCAGAAAATTTGACCTATCCTCTGAAAAATCACTTCAAGCCTTAATAGACCAGTTTGGGCCTTAGTAGGTTCTAGATTTCTGCAGACCTTCCCATGCATGTCCAGCCATGACACCATGTGTGTAAACTTCCTTCTGTCTGTTGTCCAATGCCCCCTATATGTGTTCAGTTCCCCTTTCAGAATATAAGCTCCTTGAGGGCAGGAGCTATCTAGCATACTTTTGTTTTATTTGCATCTTTTATTTTATTTGCATAGTTCTATTTTATTGTGCATTTAGCATAATACCTGGCACATAGTAAGTACTCACTAAACGTGCTCTCTCTCTCTCTCTCTCTCTCTCTCTCTCTCTCTTTCTGTCTGCCTCTCTGTTTGTCTGTCTGTCTGTCTTCTCCTCTGCCCCATCCCTACTTAGATGGAACTGAATAAGTGCAAACAAGAAGAAAGCCAACTGCGTATGGCATCTCCACACCAAACCCCTTCTCAATGAGACTACAGCTTTTTATCATTCATCCCAAATCCAATGGTTTGTTGACTGGTGCTTTGGCATCCTGAATAGGGGCAAAATTCTGCTAGTAGAGAGGCAGGGGATCCTCTCAGGGGATCTGAGGTTTCCAGAGAAGTGAGAAAGACAGATGTAAATCCTTACTTAGTCTTAATCCTCAAACATTAAAGTCCCACAGGTCCCTGTTTTGGGAAATGAAGAACTAATTTGGGTTCTCATTTGGGGAACTCAGATGGAGGGAGATAGCACGCTTATCAAATTTGTACAAAGTTGAGACAGAGAAAATGCACTGGAAAACAGGAATGGATTCCCAAAGAATCTTGACAAGGTAATAAGGTAATCTAATAAGATGACATTTAATGTAAAGATTAAAATCAACTGTAGAAGTACAGGTATGGCTGGACAATATATCGGTCATGGGGAAAAGTGTGTATGTTTTTTTACGTGAGCCAGAAGCCAAACCTGAATCAATAGTGTGACCTAACAGCCAAAAAGTTAAATGTGTTCTTAGATAGAGTGACATAACATATTTCCCCATGCTGAGGAAATCACAAAACCTTCAGGTCAGGTATTCCCCAATAGTCCTGAATGAAAGAACATCAGTCTCAGATCACATATGAAGTGTTAAGTTCAGTTATAGGTAACACATTTTAGGTTTGAGGGCAAGCTGAAGTGCGTCTAGTGGTGAGGACGACCGGGGATGGTGAAGGATGGAAACCAAATCATACAAGAATTGTTTGCAGGGAGGAAAAAGTGGGAGGAGAACAGGAGCAGCGAGGTGTGGTAGTGGATAAAGGGTCAGGCCTGGAGTCAGGAAGACTCATCTTCCTGAGTTCAAATCCAGCCTTGGACACTTCCTAGCTGTGTGACCCTGGGCAAGTCACTCAACCCTGTTTGCCTCAATTTCCTCATCTATAAAAATGAGCTGTAGAAGAAAATGGCAAACCATTCCAGTATGTCTGCCAAGAAAACTCCAACTGGAGTCACAGAGTATCAGAAACAACTCAACAGAAGTTTGGTGACCCTGGACTATGTTTCCCCATCAATAAAACAAGAGACCTGAGCTAGATTTTTTTCCCCTCAATGTCCTTTCCATTCTAACCTCTGATGGTAATAGCTTACAATTACATAGAGTATCTGAAAAGTCTTAGTACAGTTCCGAGGTACTAAAGCTTATAGCTTATTATACCTGGGACACCCTAGTGCAGGCCTCCATTACCTGATGCCTAGACTATTGCAATAACCAGCCTACCCACCTCAAGCCCCTTCCCTCTTTAAAGCCACCTTCTACTCGACTGAAAAATTGAACTTCCTGCAATGCAGATCCGACCATGACACCCCCTACCCCATTCAGGAACTCCAGTGGCTCCCCATCCCCTCCAGGATCAATGATAAAACCCTTTTTGACTCTTAACCTAGATTGTCAGAGTCAATTCCTCCCCTGACACTTTATCTAACTTCCCAGTGGCCCAGGCCACTTCTAAATCTAAGATCTTAAGTGGGAGAGAAGGTACCAATCTGCACTGGGAGAGGATATTACTCACCGGGAGCTTCCAACATGGATAAAACTACAGGTATGTAATATATTGTTGCTGTTGTTGTTCAGTCATGTCTGCCTCCTCGTGACCCCGTTTTGCATGTTTTTCTTGGCAAAGATACTGGAGTACTTTGCCATTTCCTTCTCCAGCTCATTTAACAGACAAGGAAACTGAGGCAAACAAGGTTAAATGACTTGCCCAGGTTCACACAGCTAGGAAGTGTCTGAAGCCAGATTTGAACTCAGGAAGATGAGTCTTCCTGACTCCATCTACTGAACCACCTAACTACTCCACATACCCCATATGCCATACCCACAGAAGAATAAATGAATAAAGCATTTATTAAGCACTTACTATGTAAAAAGCACTGTGCGGGGGATACATATGGACAAATAAGACAGTATCTGCTCTAAAGGAGATCATTTTCTAAAGGGGGATACAACATATGGAAATTATGTAAGTATATACATATACATCTATGTGAATATATAGATCTATACATAAACACACATATATACACATTTGTATATACTATGTTTTATATGATGTGTGTATATATTTTATAGCATATGTATATATGTATGTATGTATGTGTGTGTATGTGTATATGTATGTATACACACACACACACACACACACACACACACACACACCTATCAAATGTCAGCTATCACTGTCCAGACTGAGCAGAGGGGATGCTACTGGTTGCCTTGGGTTTCATGGCTGCTCTAGATAAGGAGATCCCTAGTCTAAAGCCCTTGCGAAGCAAAGACCCAGTGCCAGTCTTCCATCTCTTGTGCCCTCTTCTCCTTGCCACTTTCTTTCCTTTATCCCTCAACCATGCCATTGAAAGTTCACAATTAAGAACTTCATGGAGCCTGGTGTCCCCAAGGCTCTCACTGTATTTCCTCCAAAGCCCGACCTAGTAAGGCTGAGCTGAACTCTTCCACCTTTCCAACTCAGTTTTTAAAACCAAACTTACAGAGCGACCTCCTTCAAAAAGCCTTTGCCTAAGGCTTCAGAAAAACTTGGAAAGACTGGTATGGTCTGATGCTGAGTGAAGTGAGCAGAGCCAGGAGAACGTTGTACATAGTTAACAATCACGTTGAGAGATGACTAACATTGATAGACTTAGCCCTTCTCAGCAATGCAAGGATCGAAGACATCTCCAAAGGTCTCATAATGGAAAATGCTATACATATCCAAAGAAAGAACTATGGAATTTGAATACAGATTGAAGCATACTATTTGCTGTTTTTTTCTTCCGTTTTATTTTGTTTCCTCTTTCTGGTGGTTCCTCCTATTAGTTCTAATTCTTCCTTACAACATCACTAATGTGAAAATATGTTTAATAGGAATGTATATATAGCCTATATCAGATTGCTTGCTGTCTTGGAGAGGGAGGGGGGAAGGGAGGGGGACAAAAATTTTAAACTGAAAAGCTTATGGAAGTGATTGTTGATAAATCAAAAGAAACTAATAAAAAGAAAAGAAAAAAAGGGGGAAAAAAAAGCCTTTGCCGAACTGTCAGTAATGACCTCAGGCTTCACATAAGACTTAGTTTTGCTTCTCTAACACCTATATTTTATCACATGTTGATACAGTAAAGAAGAGTGCTGGACCTGGAGTCAGGAAGACTCATCTCCCTGAGTTCAAATCTGGCCTCAGACACTTTTTTTTTTAAATTAATTTATTTATTTTTAGTTTTCAATATTCACTTCCTCAAGGTTTTGAATTCCAAATTTTCTCCCCATCTCATCCCTCCCCCGATCCCAAGATGGCATGCATTCTGAATAACCTTTCTCCTAATCTGCCCTCCCTTCTATCTCTCCTCCCCTTCTCTAATACCCTCCCCTTCGATTTCCCTGTAGGGCAGGATAGATTTCTATACCCCATTTCCATTATATCTTATTTTCTAGTTGCAAGTGAAAACAATTTTTTTAAATTTTTGTTTTTAAAACTTTGGGTTCCAAATTTTCTCCCTTCCTCCCTCTCCACCCACCCTCATTGAAAAGGCAAGCAACTTGATACAAGTTATACACGTGTATTCATGCAAAACACTTCCATAGTAGTCATGTTGTGAAAAATTAAGTATATTTCCCTTAATCCTATCTCACCCACCATTTATTCTCTTCTCTCTTTTGACCCTGTCCCTCCTTAGAAATGTTTGCTTCTATTACCCCCTCCCCTAATCTGCCCTCCCCTCTATCATCCTCCTGCTCTCTTATCCCCTTCCCCCCTATTTTCCTGTAGGGTAAGATAGATTTCCATACCCAATTGAGTATGTTATTCTACGTTATTCTCTCCTTAAGCCAAATCTGATGAGAATAAGATTTACTCATTCCCTCTCACCTTCTCCCATTTCCCCTCCACTGTGAAAGCCTTTTCTTGTCTGTTTTATGTGGGATAATTTACCCCATTCTACATCTCCCTTTCTCCTTCTCTCTGTATAATCCTCTCTCACCCCTTAATTTTATTCTCCAGATACCATCCCTTCATCTTCAACTCACCCTGTGCCTTCTATCTATCTATCTATCTATCTATCTATCTATCTATCTATCTATCTATCTATCTATCTACATACATATAATTTTTTTCCCTCTAACTACTCTAATACTGACAAAAGACTCATGAGTTACAAATATCTTTCCATATAGAATGCAAACAGTTCAACCTTAATAAGTCTCTTTTGATTTCTCTTTCCTGTTTCTCTTGAGTCTTGTATCTGAAAGTCAAATGTTCTATTCAGCTCTGGTCTTTTCATCAGGAATGCTTGAAAGTCCTTTATTTCACTGAATGTCCATTTTTTCCCCCTGAAAGATTATGCTCAGTTTGTCTGGGTAGGTGATTCTTGATTGTAATCCTATCTCCTTTGCCCTCCGGAATATTATTTTCCAAGTCCTGCAATCCCTTAATGTAGAAGCTGCTAAATCTTGTGTTATCCTGATTGTGTTTCCACAATACTTGAATTGTTTCTTTCTGGCTGCTTGCAATATTTTCTCCTTGACTTGGGAACTCCTAGGAGTTTTCCTTCATGGATCTCTTTCAGGAGGTGACTGGTGGGTTCTTTCCATTTCTATTTTGCCCTCTGGTTCTAAAATATCAGGGCAGTTTTCCTTGATAATTTCTTGAAAGATGATGTCTAGGCTCTTTTTTGATCACGGCTTTCAGATAGTCCAGTAATTTTAAAATTATCTCTCCTGGATCTATTTTCCAGGTCAGTTGTTTTTCCAATGAGATATTTCACATTGTTTTCTATTTTTTCATTCTTTTGAATTTGTTTTACAGTGTCTTGATTTCTGATAAAGTCACTAGCTTCCAATTGCTCCATTCTAATTTTTAAGGAAGTATTTTCTTCAGTAAGCTTTTGGACTTCCTTTTCCATTTGGCCAGTTTTTCTTTTTAAGGCTTTCTTCTCCTCATTGGCTTTTTGGACCTCTTTTGCCATTTGGGTTAGGCTGTTTTTTAAGGTATTATTTTCTTCAGTATTTTTTGGGGGGTTTCCTTTAGCAAGCTGTTGACTTGCTTTCCATGATTTTCTTGCATCACTCTCATTTCTCTTCCCAGTTTTTCCTCTACTTCTCTTACTTGCTTCTCAAAATCCCTTTTGAGCTCTTCCAAGGCCTGGGACTGATTCATATTTTTCTTGGAGGCTTTGGATGTAGGAGCTTTGACTTTGTTATCTTCTTCTGGTTGTATGTTTTGATCTTCTTTGTCACCAAAGTAAGATTCTATAGTCTGACTCTTTTTGTGCTGCTTGCTCATGATCCCAGACAATTACTTGAGTTAGTTATAGACTCTTTGTTAAGGTAGGAGTCTGCTTCCAGTGTGGAGAACGCACTATTCCAAGCTTTGGGGTTTTTGTGCAGCTGTTTCCAGAGATACTTCTAGGGACCTGTAAATTGTCAGTTCTTCAGAGGGGCTATGATCAAGGGCGAGGTGTTTACTCCTTTCCTGGCCTGTGCTCTGGTCTATGAGTGACCACAAACACTCTTTTCTGTCTTGGAACTGTGAGGAGGGTTTCCTCTTCACAGCCACTACAAGCTCCACCATGCCAATGCTCCTCCTCACCCCAGGACTGCCACCCAGAACTGTGACCCGGATCCAAGTATGGCAAAGCAAGAGAATCCTGCACCAGCAAAGAGATCCCTGCAATCCCTCTGTGATAAGCCACTTGATTCCCCCTCAGTCTGTGGGCTGGAAGCTCCAGAGGCAGCTGCCACCCCAGGGCCGCATGGGGACTGGGGCTGGGACCCTGCACTTCTCTCTCACAGCAGTCACAGACTTTTCCTACTGACCTTCTAGTTGTCTTTGGCATCCATGGGTTGAGAAGTCTCGAAACCACCACAACTGCCTGTGATTCAGTCCTCTGAGGCCCACTCTAGGATCACTGCGGCCTGCGTACCCACGTCAAACTGCTCTCCTTTCCCAGTCGGTGTGATATCCTTTTCTGATCAACCATCCAGATTGTCTTGGGCTGGAAATGTGTTTCACTCTGTCTTTTTGTGGGTTCTGCTGCTTTAGAATTTGTTTAGAGCCATTTTTTACAGGTATTTGGAGGTGTTTGGGGGAGAGCCCAAGCAAGTTACTGCTAAATTTACTCCGCCATCTTGGCTCCACCCCAGACCCTGGGCAAGTCACTTAACCCTGTTTAGCTCAGTTTCCTCATCTGTAAAATGAGCTGGAGAAGGAAATGGCAAATGACTCCAGTACCTTTGCCAAGAAAACCCCAAACAGGGCTACAAAGAGTCAGACACAACTGAAAAATGACTGAACAACAACAATAAATTGTGTATAATGGAGGCAATGTGAGAGCCACAGTGAATCAAGGGCCACTCTTTGAGTCAGGGAGACCTGGGCTGAAATCTTGCTTCTGATCTCTATTTACTGTATGAATCTAGGCAAGTCATTTAACCTTGAAATGCTGTTGTTCAGTAGTTTCAGTTTCCTCCCAATTCTTTGCAATGCCCCGAGGCAATTCTCTAATCAGTCACTCAGTCAACTAGCATTTATTAAGCACTTTCTAAGGGCCTACCCCTAGAGATACAAAGAAAGGCAAAAGACAACCCTGCTCTCAAGGAACTCAGTTTAATGGGAGAAACAACGCACAAGCAACCATGTACAAACAAGACATAAATTGACAACTTTCTGATTTGCAATTTTTAAATTATGGCCACATATGGAATAAGTATCCTGTCGGGATTGGAATCCATGACTCCCAACTGTGTGTTCAACTTCTCACTACGCAGGGCTGATCTGCTTTACAGAGTGAAGTGGAAGAGGAAAGATGGATGGATTTAGACTCCAGGTGATGAGGTCTAGAGGTGAGGGGTGCTGGAATCCCAAAATCACAAAACTCGGGTCCTCCCCCAAAGAATTCCACCCATGCCTTCTTTCAGCCAAAAACAAGGTTTATTAAAGATCTGCCATATTAGCCAGAGTCTTAAAGAATCTGAGCATCTTGGCTAGATTGTAAAAATCTGAGCAGTGACTAGATTATAAGAATCAGAGCATCTTAATGGAGACAAGATGGACCTTATATACACAGAAAGACTAAGGGAGGGATCTAGGAGTGGCCAAGTAGTCTATGAGGTAATAGGGGTGGCCAAGGGAGAATGGAGCCTAGATAGGATGAAGAGTGGGAAGTGGCTGGGGGACATAGGGTGGTCTAGGCTAGATTAAGGGTAACAGATTGGGCATAGCCACAAAGAAAGGCCAGTTGATGGGATTATAGCCTCAGGGGAATGCCAGAGATTTGGCCAGGTGGGAAAGTTCTGGGTTTTTCCTTTTTGGCGTCTATACCTACAGCCCTCAGGGTAGAGAGCAGAGGTATTACTATCCTCAATCCTGATAAGGTGGCCAGAAGTTAAATGAGGCTGTAAGGTGGCCCAGTGGATAGTGTTGGACCTGAAGTCAGGAACAGCAGAGTTGAAATTTGACCTCAAACACTTAACTAGCTGTGTGACTCTGGGCAAGTCTTCAAACCCTTCTCACCCTCAGTTTCTTCATCAGCAAAATGGGAACAATGATGCCATCTATCTCACAAGGTCTTTGTGAGTATAAAATGAATAAAGCTAGCTATATAAATGCAAGTTAATTTTATTATGGTCACACATGGAGTTAAGTAGACTGTCAGGATTGGGATCCACGTCTCCCAACTGTGTGTTCAGTATACTTCTCACTATACAGGGCTGATCTGCCTTACAGAGCGAGGTAGAGGAGGAAAGATCGACGGATTTAGACTCCCCTGGTACCTGCATTCAGTTACTTGTTCTGGTGCTAATTACTGACCTTAGACATCTCACTTCACCTTTCTGAGCCTGCCTCAGTTTCTCCATCTGTAACATAAAGGAGTTGGATCTCTAAAGTCCCTTCCAGCTCTAAATTCTATGTCGAGAAAGCGTTAAACACTATTCCTATGGTTATTTTTTTCAGGGGTGGGGGAGAGTGTGGGTTATTTTTTGGAAGGGGAAGGAGATTCAGTTTCAGGGATGGGGAGATTAGCAATGGTATGGCTGGGCTAGAGGTATGAAGTCGCACAGGCTTCGTTTCTGGATGCCTGGACCTAACT
Source organism: Vombatus ursinus (assembly GCF_900497805.2). Classification (NCBI taxonomy): domain Eukaryota; kingdom Metazoa; phylum Chordata; class Mammalia; order Diprotodontia; family Vombatidae; genus Vombatus; species Vombatus ursinus. The sequence continues at coordinate 18,412,225 of NW_020954596.1, read as the reverse complement.
AGAGGCAGGTACCTATTGTCCCATCTGCCTCTTATGCTTGACAATTCGCCTATTTGCAAATACAGCTAGGGGTTGGCTGGTTCACAAGCTCAAGAAAACTCAGGCGTGTGTGTGTGTGTGTGTGTGTGTGTGTGTGTGTGTGTGTGTGTGCGCGCGCGCGCGTGGAGGAGGAGTGGGAGATGAGGGTGGGAGGTGTGGGCCGCATGGGTAAGGTACGAGCCGGTGACTTTTTATTTATTATTCACCTCCAGCCCTACCAGCTCACCCTGCGTTTATTATTTGCACTGGTTAGAATCGTTGCCTCTAACGAAGGGTGCGTTGACCCTTTCGAAGGCTCAGAAGCCGGTGGCCGAAGACCTGCTCTGTGTATCTGGGCATGCTCTGCAGCCCGGGCAGATTTAGGGGTTTGCGACCCCCTGCGCCCTGAAGCCCCCTATACCGCCTGCCGTAGTCTCTCTGGCATTGGGCAAAGGAGCCTGGGAGGGGCGGGTGATGATGGGGTAACAGCTAGACCCTGCCGTGGCCCGACTGAGCCCTCCTCCAGCCTACTTGATTCAAGCCAACTGCGCGCCCCTTTTCTTTCCAAAGCGCCCGCATACCCTCAGCCACACAGGCGACGGCTAGGTGCAGGGCGCGTCCTTGCCAACGCAGCCTCCTTTCTTCCATGGCTGAGTGTTAGCGCAGCGCTGCCTAGGAGCGCCGGGCGCGAGGCAGGCTGAGTACAGGAGCACCGCCCCCCCGCTTTTGCTTCCCACCCCGCTACTAGCCTCCTCCCACCTGCCCGTCTCCCCCCTCCTCAGGCCTCTCGTGGCCCCCGCGTACCGCTGCGGGCACTGAGGCGCTACGTCCCGAGGGAGCGCTCGCTGCCTTGGCTGCACCAGTAGCAGATCGGGGGCAGAGCCGGCTGCGCCGACCCCCCCCCCC
>NW_020954596.1:18313584-18411201 GCF_900497805.2 Vombatus ursinus | reverse complement strand
CCCCCCCCCCAGCTTCTCCGCAGCTCCCCTCCCTTTCACCACCCCACCCCCTCCCCGCCCGGGTCTCCTTTGTGCTGCTCTCGCTCCTCCTGCCTCCTCCGGGTCTGCGCCCTGAGGACTGAGGCTGCGTCAAGGCGGAGTAGCGGTGCTGCTGCTGCTGCTGCTGCTGCTGCTGCTCTGGACGCTGACATATCCTTATGCACTGTTACTGAATTAGCTCGGGAAGGGGAAAGAAGGAGAGAAAAACACCAACAAAAGGAATCTGCTCTAGCGATATCCACCAGCCCTCCCCAAGTTCAGCGCCCAGCTCCTCCTCCGCCATTGCTGCGTGTGTGTGAGCTTGGAGCCCAAAGCTTGGAGAAGCCACGCTAGATCCTCGGGGGGTAAGTTCAAATCCCACCCCCCTCCAACACTGAAGGGACTTTTAGGGCTTTTCTTGGGAAGGAGAGGACAGGGTGGGGTTGAGGTTGGGAGGGGTGCAGAAAAGGTATGTGGGGGCGTCCTTTCCTAAGCAATGGTTTGGGGCGCAGCAGGGATGGGGGTTCGGGAAAGGACGGGACGCTGGAGCTTTTCTATGCTCCCTGAACCCCCTAACATCGGAACCAGAGGGTTGACTACTGCAGAGATCAAGCTCCTAAGGGTGGGTGCGTGAAGAGGGAGCAGGACTGAGAGATCGAATGGACAGATCTAGAAAACGAAATGGGCAGAGAGGGTTTGGGGAGGAGAATGGAGAGGGATTTGGGGCAAAACGCAGCTCTCCAACCTTTCGTGGGTTTTGTGGAGCAGGACGCAGATACCGAGACCCGACCTCACCCTTGTGGAAGGTGAAGGCGAATGGGGGCAAATGTCCCCCTGCCTCCCCAACCTCACCTTAACCATCCAGCAGTGACAGTTTCTTGCCTGGTCTCCCTCAACCCCTCACCCGCTTTAGCTCAGCTTTCTGCCAGGGTGGTTACATTCACCTCGTGAGTGTTTGGCAGGGCAGCCTTTGTGGCCTGGTTTGCAGAGAAGCTGCCCGGGTGCCAGAGCAGACTTTTTTAGGGCATATAGATCAGTAGGTCACATCTTTTGTTATACGTGTCACCAAAACCGGGGGAGTCTTTTTGTGAAGTGCGCCTGGCCCAGGTTTGCAGTGATGCGCGCTGTCCCCTTTGGTTCCGCAGGTACTGCCTTTCTCTCAGAAGGATGGTGAAACTGGGGAATAATTTCGCTGAGAAAGGCACAAAACAGCCCCTGTTGGAGGATGGCTTCGACACCATCCCCCTGATGACACCCTTGGATGTCAATCAGCTGCAGTTCCCTCCTCCAGATAAGGTACGTTCACATTCTCCAATGCACCCCCTCCCCAGGCTCACACACCCAAAGCCCAGGCACAAAGCTGTAACAAAAGAATGAGCTGTGGGCTGGGAAAAGCCAGGGACGCCAGCCAGAGAGGTCTTGTGGAAATAGAACTCTTTCCTGTTCAGAAGGAAATCGAAGTGTCGCCAATAGTAACCCCATTCATTGTAAGGGATACAAAGAGATTGAATTCTTTGGCTTTCTTGCCACACCTTCTCTCCTTAATACTGTCATAATTATTCAGCTAATTTTTAGAATGTAAAAATGCAGAGCATCATATCTACCCGACAAAGTAGATATGTTTGCCTTTTATTCTGCAAACCTTACATCTGCCTTTTATTCTGCAAACCTTAAATTGCTTACAGAAATAGGAGGGGCTATAATTAGTATTACACCATAATGTTGTATTAATAAACAGGAGGCCTGGGTTAGATTCCCAGAACCCACACTTATTAGATATGTGACCATGAGCAAGTCACATATGATCTTGAGTTTCTTCGATGGTAAGCTGGGCATAATGATTCTTGTACTGCTTTGTTCACAGAATTTCCCACCTTAAGGTGCAAAAGAAATGTTAGCTATTTCTAGCAAAGAAATTTTACAGTTATTTTTATCTGTGAGGCCAGAGTAATGGCCAAAAGGAATTTAGTTTGACCCTTTAGCTGGGTCCCCATTCCGAGATTATATGGGAGAGCTCCCCTTTGTGTTGTGGTTCTGACTACAGTCAAGGTTTCAAGGGTTCCAGAGATGCTTACTCTTATAATAATGACACCAAAAACTCACATTTATATAGCACTTTATTGTTTAGAAAGTGCTTTCTTTATAACCTTGTGAGGTATGATTAATATTGAACTCTCATCTTTTTGGAGATCCAAGCCTTCATCATTCAACACCAGCTGCCTAGTAGAGGAGGAGGCAGTGGGATGGAGAGCAGACAGGACAGGGTTTTGAGTCAGGGGACTTGAGTTTTAATTCTGACTCTCCTACTCATCACCTTCCTGACCTTGGGCAAATCCCTTAATCTTTCTGGGCATTAGAAGCCCTCCCTGCCCACAACCTGCAAAGTGATTCCTTGCTGATAAAATGAGAGGCTTGGTCTAATGGGGATCTAAGATCTTTTCCAGATCTAAATCTGTGATCTCATGAGTTGTACCCGGATATCCAAGTCAGTACATCCAAAACCAAACATTATCCCCTCCTCCCCAAAGTTACCCTTCTTCCTAATTTCCTATTCCTTTTGAAGGCACCACCATCTTTCCAGTCACTTGGATTCTCAGCCTCCCTCTTTCATCCCCCTCCCCTCATGGTATCCAATTAGTTGTAAAGTCTTGTTGATTTTATTTCCACAATATCTCTCACATCCATCCATCCCTTTTTCTCTGCTCACACAGCCAGCCAGTACACAAAGAAAAGTCTTCATCACTCCATTTCTGAACAATCTATACTAGTTGGGTCTCCCCAGATTCATGGCTTTCCTCTTTCCTGAGCTGTCCTCCCAGCACCTACCCAAACAATTTTCCTAAAACATCAGTTGGACCAACCATATTGCTGCCCTGTTCAAGAACCTTCAGTGGTTCCTTATCGTCTCTAGGATAAACTAAAATCTCCTATGTTTGGCATTTAAGGCCTCTGACACTTTGACTTCAGCCCATCTTTTTGGACTGATTTCCCAGTACTCTTCCCCATACGATCTCTGTTCCAGCCACCCTGGCCAACTGTTGTTTCCCATATTGACATTTTATGACCCCTCTCTGGATAGCAAGATTGGAATGATCTTATTTCTTTCACCTCCTATTGGAATCAATCGTTCCATTTAAGGCTCAGCTCAGGTGCTACCTCTTAAATGAGGCCTATCTTGAGCCTCTCCTCCATAAGAATTATTTTTATTGACTCTATATATTTTGTGTTGACTTGTCCTAGTACATGTTGTTCTACCCTAGTAGAATGGAAGCTCCTTGAGGGCAGGGACTGTTTTTGCATTTATATCCCCAGCATCAGGCACAATGCCTGGTGCATAGTAAAGGTTTCGTAAATACTTGTTGAATTGAATTGAATCGAATCCCCATTTTACAGCTGAAGAGAGTAAGACTCAGACATAAGTGATAGGATATGACTGATCTCTGCTGGTGCAGGGCCCAGGGCCAAGGGACCTCAGCCTACTCGGTGGATTCTCATTGTTCTTACATTGATTCTGGTTTTTATATAGAATGAACTGACTGTGCCAAGTACATACAAATACCCCTTCCCTTGTAGATAATTTAGAACAAAATTAGAACCTTCTTTTTCTTTTTAGCTTATTTCTTTGTTTGAATTACCTAAATAAGTTTGAACAGATTCTATGACAATAATAGTATATCTTTGCATAACTGTTTTATAATTTTTTTCCCAAAGTACTTTTACAATGAGAGGCATTGTGGTATAGTGTCAGTCAGTCAGTCAGCAAGCATTTATTAAGCACCTACTGGATGCCAGTCACTATGCTAAGAGCTGGGGATGTAAAAAAATGCAAAAAACCAACCCCTGCCTTCAAGGAGTTTACAGCCTGCTGGGGGAACTCACAATCTAATTGGAGATAAAGTGGATGATACAGTCCTCAGCTTGAAGCCTGAAAGACCCGGCTTCCAGTCCTCCATCAGATTCCTATTAGTATTATGAACCTGGGCAAAGTACTTAAGCTCTCTAACACTCAGTGAGATAATTTATTCAAAATGCTTTGCAAATCTTAAAGCGCTGTATGAATGTGAGCTGTTCTTGTTGTCATTATTGTGTCTTTTACCCCTTATACATAGACCCAGCCAATTCAGCAAATTCAGGTGCTATGCAGGGGGCTGTTTGATCTGTACATTGTGAAGAAGATCCAGCCTATGGCCGGGTTGTAGAATGCATAATAATAAAAATCCAGGAATGTGGCCCCTGACCTGGAGAAGTGCTTCAAAGAAAACCTGAAATGAGATTGAGCAATGTTATAGAAGTAGATTCACCGAAATAGTGGTTCTTCTCCTGTGGCTCGTGGCTCAGGTGGGACCATCTATGTGATGCTAAAGCAAGGTCTCCAGATGTTACCTGGAGTTTTAATTCAGTGGGGGGCTACTACCCCAACCTAAGTCTCTTCACAAAACAGTCATTAATTCGCTAAACAAACCTAACACTAAGGTCTTGAAGCCCTGCCTCCCTGCCATTCCCTCAATGGTTTATAATATTGTTCCTTTGGAACTGATCACCCTGCTCGTGGCACCTAACGCTGGGCTCTAATGGAACCAATTATTGACATTAGGTAGGGAATGCCTGTCATGGGTTAATGATGCTTTTGTAAAATGACATGGGTTTGCGTTGTATTATGCAAGGGATGACTGCAGCCCATTTTAAATGTAACAGTTTATAGTTTATATGTCACTTTGGTCACAGCAAACCTTTGTGGTAGGCAGGGTATTTATTACGCTCATTTTCTAGGTTGGCTTACATGATCTGTAAGCTCTTTTCCTGTTGTGAAATTCTATGGATGCCTGACCCCCAGTAGGTCACATTAAAAAAAAAAAGTTAAGGAATTTTGGAATTGAAAGGATCTTAAAGGTCACGTGTCTAATTCCCTCATTTTGTTGATAAGAAACTGATACAGAGGCCCGAAGAGACGACATGATTTACCCAATTGTAGCTAATAAGTGGGGGAGCCTTGACTGGCACCCAGGCTCTTGTCTCTGAGGCTGGGGATCTCTGTATTCTTCTACATTGTCTGATTCAGGAATTTACCCATCAGTAATGTATATTTAATGAGAGGGATGTGGAGGGCAAGAGAAGTATGTGTGAATTCTTCTTTTCTTGGTCAGAGGTTACATTCCACTCATAATAGTAACACTGGGCCTATCCCTTGAGAAAACATAACATACTTTCTCAAAAATGAATGAACTCTAGAACAGCTTTGATATTTTTCTCCCCAAGACTGACCCTTCAGTATTTTGAATCCCTTTGGGAGAAAACTGTCAGCAATTAGAATATTCAGCTACTTCTTCAAATTTCCCACAGTGCTTTGCTCTGCCCTCTCTGGTACTCTTAACTCACTCTCCCTGGTAATTGTATATATCAGTGGTATCAAAATCAGATAGAAAATGGGGCCACTAAACTGGACATAAGGATCCCTTTGGGAGCATATTGACTTAGAAAAACATGTTTTGACATTACCTTGTCTTTATTTATTTTGTTAAATATTTCCCAGTTACATTTTAGAATTCTTTTTTTTTTAATGAGACAATTGGAATTAAGTGACTTGCCCAGGGTCACACAGCTAGTATCAAGTGCCTGGTCTGAGACTGGATTTGAACTCAGGTCCTCCTGACTCCAGGGCCCGGTGCTCTATATACTGCCAATTACATTTTAATCTGGTTCACGTTGCACTCAGAAGTGGGGCAGGCCTCAGAGCCTGTGGATCCCATGTTTGACACTTCTGGTGTATGTGTTCTCCCCTTCCCCCTACCACCCCACCTTGCCCCCACACCTTTGATAGATTATAGCATCATATATATTTTTTAAATTTTTATTAATTTATTTTGATTTATCAACAATCACTTCCATAAGCTTTTGAGTTTTAAATTTTTCTCCCCCTCCCTCCCCACCTCCCTCCCCAAGACAGAGCGAAATCTGATATAGGCTATGCATATATATTCCTGTTAAGCATATTTTCACATTAGTCATATTGTAAAGAAGAATTAGAACCAATAGGAGGAACCGCAAGAAAGAGGAAACAAAACAAAACAGAGACTTGAGATTGTCTAGTAATTTCAACTCTTCAACTTTAGAGATGAGGAAACTGAAGTTCAGAGATATTAAGGGATTTCCCAAACATTGCATAGGTAGCAAATGGTAGAGTCAGGATTTGAACCCAGATCTCCTGTCTCCTGAGCCAGAACTATGCATCGCTCTGAGAGCTTGGGCTGTATGCGTCTATTTTTGTATACTTAGTGCCCATTACAGGGACTTGCCCATAGTAGGTGCTTACTAACTAGTATGTTGAAAATAAAGATGGATTGCTGGCTATGTAAGCAATCATTAAGTATTTTTCACAATGATTTCTTTGACATGTTCTATCTAAGATACCTGGGATCTCAGAAAGAACATGTGCCCTGTAAAGACTTATGATCAAAGAATCATAGATTTAGATCTGAAAAGAATTCGGGGAGCATCTGGTCCAACCTCTGAATTTTACAGATGAAGAAACTGAGGTCTGGAGAGGTTAGGTAATTTGCCCAAGATCAGACAGGTTGTAAGTGTCAGAGGTTGGATTTGAAACCAAGGCTTCTGATTCCAAAATTGGGATGCTTTTGCTGCACTGTGCAGTGAGAAACAGGACCTCTCTGGGACTTCCTTAGGTTTTCAGAGAATAGCAGGGCCTTTCTTCAGACAGCTGTTCGCCTTTCTAGGTGCTCAGGTGCCTGCCATCTGGTGACCAGGTGCCAGACTTAAACAATGAGCAGCTCCCCTTGCCTGTGGGGCTGAACTGAGATTGCCTTAATTCCTCTTCATTTCTCAGCTGTGACGCTCAGAACCAAAGGAGGAACAATCCAACCTGAGGCAGGCCGATTTTTATCAGGTGATTCATCTCAGCATCTTCCTCGCCTTGGGCTGAGCCAGACGAGCCTCTCTGAAGACTTTTCTCCTTAAAATATCTTGAGGTTTCAGTCCTGTTGATTTATTTCAACCCCAAAGCTGTTTAGAACAAGATTAGGTTGTGCCAACAGGAAAAACATTGGGATTCCCAAGAAGTGATGCTTATCATTTCTCTCCCCCTCCCAGCTCCTAATGGTGCCATCTTCCACTTACCTCTCCTCCTCCTATCCCCAATCCAGTTGGTGGTCAAGTGTCCCCATTATGTCCCGAGATGGAGTGTCTTTTCCATCTGCTTCTTCCTTTCCATTCCCACTGCTGCTTTGCCTAGAAGCAATAATTACCTTTTTCCTGGCCTCGGGCAGTGTAGCTTTTTCTATGTTAAGATTGTGACATTGGAGTACCATGGCGACACCCAAGAGGTTGGATATTCTTGTGGGTGGCCTTGGCTAGTCCTTGAGGATTTGGGGCCCAGCTATTTTCATCTAGGAGAGGTCAGGTTAAAAGGAACATCCAGGGGAAAATTTATACAAGGAAAAATAAGTCATAGGAGAGTGGCTCAATGATTAGGAGGTGAGACTTGAGTGTCCTACCAGATTGGCCTTGGAGCTGGGAGACAGTTTATGGGCGAATTGTGTGTATTTGAGTGTCAAGCTTTTGATTTTTTTTTCTTTTCTGCCAGCTAAGGAGCTTTCTCATTTTCCTTCCTTCTCTGCTTTTTTCAGACCTAGCTCCTTGAGTCACCTGATGGGGGTGGGAATGATGGAGTGTACTGGCAAAGGGCAGAGCCCAGGAGGATCACCTGATTTTCTGGTACCCCAGGGATGTCTCTGCCAAGAGATTCACTCCTTGTCCTTGGACTGTCCTGTTATCATCTGTGGGAATAGCATGCTTCCATCACCTGGAGCCTCTGCTGAATGGGCAATACTAGAGTTAAAGTGAATGTTTATATTGGTGGATGGGAAAGAAGGAGGGGAAGGCAGTCCCTTGGTGTGAGTATAGATAGACATATTGTGCTTTGCTAATTCTTGTGAGCCCTTGTGGTTTGCTCTGAAAGTCCTCATTAGTTCAAGGGTAATTGACTATATACTCAAATGACTCCCTCCCTCCCTCTCTCTCTCTCTCTCTCTCTCTTATTAATGCAGACAGAACTTTGTAAGAAAAGCTAGACTACAGCAGGTCAGTATTGCTGCAGCTCTCAGGCACCAGCATTTCAAGGGTATTTTGGGGGAAACAATGATAGTTGTGTTAAAAATATAATTTTGATTTGCACAGTTTTACTATTAGTTCAGTAAGTATGATTTCAGGGGAAGGTACAGGGAGTTGGGAATCAGACCTGGGCTTTCTAACTCTGACTTTGCCATAGACTAGCTATGTGACCTGGGTCACTCACCATCTCTGAGCCTTAGTTTCCTGATGTGTTACATGTATAACATGAACAGAAGGGTGGGAGGGGTAGAGAGACTTGATGATTTTAAGGTATCTCCCAGCTCTCGAAGTCTATGGATCTAAGATACCAGGGCTTTAATAATAGCTAGCATTTATATATCATTTTACAAATAACATTTCATTTGATCCTCACAGCAACCTGGGAGGTAGCTGTTCTTATTATCTTCATTTTACAGATGAGGAAACTGAGATAGACAGAGGTTAAATGACTTGACAGTAAGTGTCTAAGGATGGATTTGAACTCAAGTCTTCCCAACTCCAGGTCTAGTACTCTATCTGCTGTGCCAATTCCACTTGGTAAGAAGTTAGCCAGAGAAAGAGAGAGAGAGAGAGAGAGAGAGAGAGAGAGAGAGAGAGAGGGAAGCCATTTTTTTTTAACTTTTCACAGTTGGGAAAACCAAGGCATTTGCTCAGAGAGGATGTTGGCATTCTTATTCTCCTGATGCTCTAAAGAAAATTAAATTCTGAGCACCTCATTTCGTGGTTACAATTATGACTATGTGTATCAGAGTCATCATACCTATTTATCTATTTTTATCTTATTATTAATATCTTGCTTGTCTGTTGTCTTTTTTCCTAAGGTGGTGGTCAAAACTAAAACAGAGTATGAGCCTGATCGAAAGAAAGGGAAATTCCGTACTCCCAAAATAGCTGAATTCACAATCAGCATCACAGAAGGTGTTTCTGAGAGATTTAAGGTAGGTGTCAATCATCTGATTAATTCCACAGTGATTTATTGAGCATCTGCTCTGGGAAGGCACTTTGTAGGTGCCAGAAGGAATACAGAGAAGAATCAGATCCATTCCTTGCCCTCCAGGGGTTTACAGTCTAGTTGAGGAGACACGAAAAAGTGATGCATGATTAGCTACCTTCCCGTCTTGTCATACAGGCCTCCAATGGATGACATATTTTGTACCACTCTTTGAAAACATGCTGTAGGTGACTTAAACCTACCATGCAAGTCTCCAGTGTCCTTTGGCAATGGAATCATAATTTTAAAAATTTAGACATCACTTCCCAGCAGCCCTCGAAGAGGTGTCTGATGGCATCGTGGAGCTAATTGGCAGAGGAATTGTACAGATAAGTTGTATGAGAATGCAGAGGAGAGAAAGCTCATGTTAGAGTAGATTGTAGTTGGATAGGAATGGAGGAAGTGAAGGACATTTCATTAATGTATTAATTAATGAGTCATGGTAGCATCTTCCCATGCAGAAAATGGAATTAAAACAAAATTTGGGTTAATTTCAGTAAAGGAATTGGGGGCAGGAAGCAGCAGCATTGATTGAGTTAATTGGTCAGTACCTTGAAATTGAGAAGTCCATTTTTCCTCGTAAATCATGAGTAATAGGGAAAATGAGAATCAAATGCCTGAGTCAGGAAGAGAAATATATACCTCATTGGGCAGAGGCTTTGCTCTGTTTCTCAGTCATAATTTCATTTTTCCTTGGATGTGTAACGATTTGCTTTTCTCACAAGAAAGATGCTATGTAAAGGCCTGAAGAGAATAGCTCAGGGAATCTCAATGGAAGACAGAAACTACATACATGCCTTTGAGGTCTACCCAGATTTCCATTGGTGTTGCAGGAGTACTTTGTGCCTGAATGTTACCTTTAGTGTTATTTTATTCAAAGGAATTACAACAAAAATGGATTTAGCATATGCAGAGCACTGTTCTAGGCACCAGGGGAGATAAAAAGTCTTTTCCCTCAAGAAATTTGCAGATTAGTGGGGAGATAAGACCCCAATACAGATAGCTATAATGTCTAACATTACATGACAAGTGTGTGAAAAAGAGGCTTGTGTGGGATACCCAGAACTAAACAGAAGGTTTGGTCAGGCTAGCAAAGGATAGAGAGGAGTTATCACCTCCATCCCTCTGAGGGACCTTCATGGCCTGAAGTGATGGGAAGGTCACTTTAGATGACTCTTAGGTTCTGCTACCTGAGAGGCAATGGACAAAGTGGGCCATAGAGACTGAGCTTTCTTTGCTGTCTTCTTACCCCTAATAATTTGTCTTTTCAGACCATGTTGTTTGTTGGGACTTGTTGGAAAAGAGGGTTTAAAAAGTGAGGCCCATATAACCCATCTTTCCCTCCTCTTCCTCTTCATCTTCTTCTTCTTCCTCTTTTTCTCCTCCTCCTCCTTCCTCTTTCTTCCATCTTTCTTCTTTTTTTTTTCCTGATTTCATGTTTTCTACCTTTTCTGCCTTTAGAAGCCCAACAGCCATCCATCTACATGTATTTATTGAGTGGCTTGCATTTATAGTTACACAGTAAGCTGTGGTTATAAAGTGGGCTTTACATATGTTATCTTATTGGATCCTAGCAAACATTCCAGGAAAATGGTGTAAGTAATAATATTCCAGGGGCTCAGATCACACAGCTAGTAAATGGGACTCAAGCACAGGGCTTTTGCCTTATGAGATATCTGGCATATTTGAAAGAGGTTATTGAAATTGTACAACAAGTTAAGTTGTTGACCTAATTGACTTTTATTAGGGCAAACATTGTCAGGCCAGTTGGAGAAAGCACATGAAACAATCCCATGACTTCCAAAGTGCTTTGCTTTTGCTACCTGGAGTGTGGCTTTCTACACTTCACTAGACCCGGGTGGCTGTTTTAACTAAGAATGAGAGGGCATGTTTGAGGTTGGTGAGGCCTGGGAAGACTTCAGGGAGCAATCATTGCTGTAGAATAGTAGAATCTTCAGGGACTTCAGAGATCATCTCACTTAATCTGCTCAATTAACAGACCAGGAGGCCAAGGTTTGTGACTTGTGATTAAGTGACATGCCCAGAGTCACCCAGCTACTGAGTGACAAGGCTGGGAGAAGAGCCCAGGTCTCCTGACACTGATTCCAATAGGGGTCCCTCCCTCTTTACTGCTCCTGACTGCTTTGAGGCTTTGGCTCTGGTATTTTATTGTGACACTGTGAAGGGACCTTGGATTAATTTTACTTGGAAACATTTATAAATATAGGAAACCTTCCCTCTAATAGTGATGGGGGTGGGGCAAGGAAGACAGCAGAGAGAGACATTTTATTGCCTTTTCACATCAGGTTTTTACTAAATGGAGCCATTATGCTTTAGGAGATGTAGTTTGACACGGGGTCCATGTGAATCTCTCCACTCCAGTTGGCCTCCAATGCCCGATGCCTCATGGATCCATGAAGGTGACCTTGAGCTCTTACAGGCAATGCCAACAGAACACAAGTCCTGCCAGGTTTAATCAGGTTGGAATGGCTTGGAGGATGGGACCATTGAGAGAGAGAATGTCTGTCGTCTGAGGACCAGCTGAGCTAAGTTTAGAGGGGCTCATCCTGTTACCAGAAGGTTCATACCAGAAGTTGATTTTTTTTTTTTTTGGCCATAGCTACTTATGAAAATGGTAGACTAAGTTGTGGAGGAGCTAGGCTTAATATTGGTAGCAGAAGGCACCCCTTTCCCCCTCCTCCACTCCACTGATTAAATCAGTGTTTTTCTGAAGTATTAGAGTAGATCTGAATCCATGAAAATAATGAGACCTATTAATTTATTTTAGCTGCTCTGTGACATTGCAGTAGATTCGGGGCCATCGTGTGCCCTGAAGTCAGAGAAAATGTGGGGAAAAGTTTGTGTAACTACAACTCAAGGACAGAAATCAAGGATATTGCAGGATTTTAGAGTGGGAACAGCCATAAGAGGAGGTCATTTCATTTTACGGATGAGGAAACTGAGGTGAAATTAATTTCAGTGTTAAGCAAATCTCCTTTCTCCCAAGCTTGAGCTGTCTCCATGAGACCTTACCTTCGCTTCTCTTTCTGTACATATAGTGGTAGCTTTTTCTTTCTTTTTTTTTTTTTGCCATTAATCAGTTAGTTTTCCACTTTGGGAACAGTACCAAAAACTCCTGATATGGCACATATGGCATAAATGGTGATTCCCTTGTTAACTTTTTATCTCTGGCTTTTGAATACAAGAAATATAATCTTAATTTTGGGGCATCTGAACAACAAATAAAGGAACCATCTCCCTCGTGGAGAGCCATTTCTAATTGTACAGCAGAGCACTTAGAAAACTGGCCCTGAAGGCACATCATTTGTCTGTATCTTTGGATGGCACACTTTTAAAAAAAATGTCTTTTGGATATAATTTTATGATGATCACTCTGGGATTAATCCCTGCCTACCAGGTTGCTAGGTTGTGTTGCTAAGTAACTCCTGCATCAGAGAAAAGGTTTCGTAGGATTTTGTCTTGGGGGAATTGCAGGATGCATCACACAGCAGTGGTGGCTTTATATCCAGGCTTCTGAAGAGGTTAACAGCAATTAAGGAAATGGTAGTTTAGTTAATTGAAGATATATTTTTGTTAAAAAAAAAAAAAAACAAACAAGCGCAGAGATATTTCTCGAATGACCAGAAATGTTAAGAAAATTTAATACTGACCCAACAACAGAGGGCATTTGTAAGGGTGCTTCAAGCTACCCCTTTCCTATCTTAAATTATTGATGGTAGCTTATAAATATACAGATGCAAAGGGGTAGCAGTCTGGGGTTTTCTCCAGGGTCTTTATTATTTGCTAACCACTGTGCTCCCAGGCTGCCGTTGCCTCTAAGAGCCAAAGTACTATCCTTGCCGGGAAGTTAAATATTTGGTGTAATTATAAGACGTATTATTTACCTGGTGGCGACACTGGCTCGCATGCATGACGAGTTTCCCAAACTAGTCCTCTGACTTTCTGCTTGAAGTTCAGCGTGAGAGCCTGGAAAATGTTTCGAGGGACAAAATGACATTTACTTGACTCATATGGCTGTGGATGCTGCAGTGAATATGTTAGTTTGACTCCTGTCAGAAATGATTTTGTGGTAGGTTTGTATCTTTTGGAGTCCTAATGACCTTGAATGTAATGTGTGCTTGCCTGTTCTCCTCTCCAGCACCACCCCCTCCTCACCTGCTAATAATAATTCCCTTGGGCATTTCAAGAGGCGTTTGTTAAATATTTATAGAGGATGATACCATTTCTTTGGCATTTAACAGTAAGGAAGACTTAATGCTGTGGTGCTTCAAAGTCTTATATACATTTTGATATCCTGAATAACCTTCAGTGTTCATTCGCCATGCAACTCATTTTGTGTTCCGTCAACTGTGTTAAGCATTGTACAGAACGTAGCTCTTGAGTCCCCGTACGGCTGCAGATCAGCAGCGTTCCAGTTCTCACTGCAGAAGGGAGGTTGTTAACAGACTCAGATTAAGTGGACTTGAGTGAACTGCCTTTTGGGCACAGCCATGGGGTGGTTATCTAAAATATTTAAGAATTCATAATGTTTGATGATGGCAGACACCTTTTCCAAAGACACGCTTTATTGGGTTACTTAGCAGGAATGCAGAGGAGTGTTGTACGAAGGAGAGTAGACTTTATGTATGGACCATGTGACCTTGGCAAATCACTGCCTCCTCATTTTCTTATCTGTAAAATGGAGATGGTAATACCTGCACTACCTACACAGCAGGGTTGTTGTAAGGAAGGCACTATTTAAACTGAGAGGGAAGGAAGGAAGAAGGAAGGAAAGGGAGGGAGAAAGACAGAAAGAGAAAAGAAAGGAAGGAAGAAAAGGAAAGAGGAAAGGAAGAAAGGAAGGAGGGAGGGAAAAAGGAAAGAAAAAAAGGGGAGAAAGGGAGAAAGAGGAAGGAAGAAAAGAAAAAAGGAACTAAAGAAAGTGAAAGAAGGAAAGAAATAAAGGGATGAAGAAAAAAAGAAAGGAAGGAAGAAAGGAAAGAAGAAAAGGAGGAAGGGAAGAAAGGAAGGAGGGAGGAAAGAGAAAAGGAGGGAAAAAAGAAGAAAGTGAGAGAGAAAGGAGGGAAAGGAGAGAAGGAAGGAAGGAAAAAAGGAAGGAAGGCAAGCAGAAAATGTATTAAGCGTCTACTCTATACCAGGCACTGTGTTAGGTCCTGGGTATTCAAATACAAATGCAAAGTAATCGCTGCCTTCTAATAGAGACAATGGATGTAGAGGAATGGGGGCTAGGGGAAGGAATTTTGATTTAGGAAATCACAGAGATCGTGAGGTGAGTTGGAACCTAGAACTGTCAACTGTCACACACTTCCCAGTAGCAATGGTAATATTGATTTGATTAATGCTCTCAGAGCAAATGGTGGAAAGTGGGACTGGGGGCCAGGATTGGGGGTGGTCGTGGGAGGGGTTGGTGAAGGGCAGTGTAGATCTGTGGCATATCTGTACTTAAGAACAACAAAGAGAGATAGAAGAAGAAGGAGATTACTGGCAGGCACGGCCTGGGGGACGTGCCTCGGTGCAGAGCTGTCTCTGGTCCGTGATTGGGGCTGGAGCGTGTGACTGCTAAGGCAGGGGGAGAAGAGGGCATTAACTCTCAGTCAGTATGAGAAGGGTCTTGAGGCTTTCAGCCATGTTATATCAAATGCTGAGTTTAAAGATTAACAAAGACCAGACGGAAGCACCGTTTACTCGGAGGGAATCCTAGGTGGAAAGCCCTGTTTGAATTCAGGCTGCATAGCTTTAAATGGGAGAAACCAAAGTCTTGTGGACACCACTGCCCACCGAGGCAGTGCACTGGCCCCACTGGGGCTTGTCCCACAACCAGCACCTTCGTCATCCCCCAAGCCCCGGTCCCCTCCGTGGAGCCTTTGCAAGGTCACCATGGACTTGGTTGATTCCACCGGGATAAAGAATGCCAGCTGTTCCTGTAGAAGGTAATGAAGTCCTAAATCTTCTTAGTCTTACAAGCCAGTAATTATTCATCAAACACCAAGCTTCCTTATAGCTTTCAATGTTGGCAGCATAATACAGAAGGCGGTTTGGTGTAGGAGAGAGGGCACGAGCCTGACGTCAGGATGCCCACCTTCAAATCCTGACTTTATCACTAACTTGCTTGGTGACCTTGGGCAAGTCATTTGATCTCCCTTGGGACTCAGTTTCTTCATCTGTAAGATGGGGAGAACTAGAATAGATGTTCATTAAGATCCTTTCCTCCTTTAGAATTCTGTGAATTAGCATGCAGAATAGGGGGTGGGGACAGCAAGGTGATATGATTTTCCCTGGGCTCACTGCCCCCCTAGGGATGCACTTGTTTCAGGGTAGTTTGTTTATCAAAAGCAGAACCACAGACGTTAGAGCTGGAGAGCTAGAGTATTAGAGATCCTCTAATCCAGGAACTCTCAAACTTTTTAGTTTAAGGACACCTTTATGCTCTTAAAAATTGTTGATGAACCTCCCCCCCAAAAAAGAGCTTTTGTTTATGTGAGTTACATCTATTGATATTTTACCATAATAGAATTTGAGATATTTTAGTATCATTTTGAAAATGTTTTTGACCATGCATCCCCTAACACAGTCTCAGGGATCCCCACAGGTCCCTAGACCACACTTTGAAAACTCTGATGCTCTAATTCAACTCTTTCATTTGAGCAATGAGGAAACTGAGGCCTGCAGAGAGAAAGTAGTCACCGGCAGAGGCTGGGTTTGAACCCTGCCTCCAGACCCAGTGTCTTTGTGGTCCGGTTTCTGAAGAAGCAAGCAGAACATGCATCATTTCCAAAGGTCAGACAAAAGATTTGGTTCTTGGATAATTCCATTCATTCAGAGAGCATTTAGCATCCGTGGCACACTTTAGGGAGTGCTGTGTCGACTGTCACGGTAAAAGATAACAATGAAGTTTAGGAGAGTTTTTCCAGTGACTGGGAAGCAGGGTTCTATACAATGAAAGAAGAAGAAAAAAGAAGAACGACAGATTTCCCTTTAGTCTTCTTGTTCCTCAATACATTTGTTTTCCCTGAGAGTTATACCATTTTCCTGTGTTCTAATTATACCCACCTGCTTATTGGGGCAGATGGTACTGGTCATTTAATAAGGTCTTTAGCTCTAACGGTTAGACGTGCTCTAATCCAGAAGTTCTCAAATTTAGCCTCTTTGGGACCCAGTTTCACCATCTGTAAAACGAGGGCCAGGATGATCTCCAAGGTCTTTTCTAGCTCTGAATCTAGTGGTGTGGCCTCTGTTTGTCATCTGTAAAATGGAGCAATGATAGTTGTATTGCTCTTCGATAGCTAACATTTCTATACCGCTTTTTATGTGCTCAGTGCTGTGCTAAGCACTTTACAAAAATTTCATTGGATCCTCACAACAACCCTGCAAGGTAGGTGCTGTTTTCATCCCCATTTCACCGTTGAGGAAACTGAGGCAAGTAGAGGTGAAGTGACTTGCCCAGGGTAACTCACATAGGCAGTGTCTAAAGCCAAATTTGAACTCAAATCTTCATGACTGCAAGCGCAGGGCTCCATCCACTGTACCACCAGCTACCTACAAGGCGGGGCTGCTGTGAGCTAAGTACTTTTGTAAATCATAAAGGGTTGTATAAAGGTGAGCTGCTGCTGCACTCCTGTTTCCAAAGACCCAACTCTACTGCCACGCTTCCAAGAGGCCTTGTGTGCCTGTCCCTCTCTTAGGTGTACATTCTACTTTAGTTTTATGTTTCATGCATGTTTTATTTCTTCTATTGGACAGTAAGGGAGGAACTTTATCTTCCTAATTTTTGCATCTCCCTCACCCCCTTGTCCTCTACCCTGCACATTTGTAGGTGCTCAGTAAATGTTCATTGAATTGTAGAGGAAAGCGCTAATATTTAGAATGCAGTGTTCTGAAATAGGACAGCATGCTGGGCCTGCCATGTTGCCTTGTTAGCTTTAGAATCTGATTCAGTGCAGGGGGTTCCTTAGTGCAGTTTTAAGCTGTGCACCAAGACTTTGGGGACAGCCTGTATTAGGCAGTGGTCCTTAGGTATCAGAATCTTAGAGTTGCAAGGGAGCTTAGAGATGATCTAGGCCAGTAGTGTGAAACTCAAATAGAAAAGGATCCTACAACTGCATATTGACTTAGAAAACCACACATTAACATTATGTATTTTGGACACTATATCTATATCTGTATATATGTATATGTATATGTATATGTGTGTGTGTGTGTGTGTGTGTATATGTGTGTGTATACACCTGTATATATGTATGCATATGTCTGTATATGTATATGTATGTATATATTATAAGGGTAGTTAGGTGGTATAGTTGGTAGAGCACCAGCCTTGGAATCAGGAGGACCTGAGTTCAAATCTATCCTCAGTTTCCTTATCCATAAAATGAGGTAGAGAAGGAAATAGTATCTTTGCCAAGAAAACCCCAAATGGGGTCATGAAGAGTCAGACACAACTGAAAAATGACTGAACAATAACAACACTGGGGGAATGAGTGTTTCCTCTGTTAATAAGTAAAATTTCTTCACACCTTAGTAGATAGTCTTCATGAATTACTGTTGTCAAAAATTTCATCACTGGAAGGCCTGCCTTCTGCCCTTAAGGAGACTGGTTCTTCAAGAACAGGCCCACACTGAAAGGTTTTCTAGTATAGTAGAACGTAGAGAGCTTGAGCTCCATCAGCCTGGCCTTCAAGAATGCCCTGTCACTTCTGTGCTACCATGAGGCCCTGAACTAGGGTGTTCATGGAGTATACCTGTATATTTCAATTGATTCTAGAGAAATTGTATGCCAACTCCATTTGTAGAAGTTTATTCCTTTAAAAATTTATTTTAAATTATTCTAGTTAATATAATAGATTGGGGAAAAAATAATCATTTGTCTCCAGAAAGCCCTTGTTAAAGGGGAACCCTGAGTCATTCCTATAGTTTTCTCCCATTAGCACATTAGTGCCATGATTATCAGATTATCTAATTGTCATCTTTGAAACTTGTTGTCGTTGTGGTTGTGGTCTGTTGGAGTTTGAAACATGTAGATAAAGGATAGGATAGGAGGGGAGAGGGAAGTATGGGAGGAGCAATGGGGGGATGGGACTGGCTTCAGATGGGGGTAGACTGAGTCAAGTGGTAGGATTTTGGGGGGACAGCGGTGGAGAAGGGAGAGGAGGAAAAGCAAGAAAACTCTAGGTCTGAAGTCTACTGGCCTCCCAAGATAAGGATTCTTGTTCTTAGTACTAACTCATTTGGTCAGCAGAGAGGTGCCTACTCCCTAAAAATACTGCATTCATCTGATTGCTCATCTAGTCCTTTCATTTTTTAAATGAGGGAACTTAGAATCAGAGAGGTGACTTACCCAGGTTTACACAGGGAGCCTTCTTAGTCCTTACCCCCAGGGAATATAGTTACTGAAGTACCTCAAAGGACCTCGTTTGACCCGCAAGGCTATCTGACGACATAGAACCTGAGGATGGTGTTATAGTGAGCCTCTAGAGTATTTTAATTAGGAAATTACTGGGGACTCTTTCCATTTTGTGTAAACATTAGAGTTCTCTCATTTTTTAAGATGGCATTATAGTATGATGCCAGCAAAAGCTAAGGCCAGAGAACTATGCAAAAATTTTGGTACCATATTAAGTTGAAATGTGTAGCAAACTCTTGGGGAAACCCCCCCCCCCCCATTCAGTAGAATGAAAATTAGTTTACTTCTGGAGGAAACACTTTTATGGATCCATGATTCCACTGGTTGCAGTTATTTCCTCCACTGATTCCTCCATGATTCTTGTCCGTATCTTTGTAGAAATCCTCCATGGAGGCTTTACCCATCTGTTTCTTTGAATATTTATTGATCTCAAGTGCTACAGTCAGGCTGTCCATCCAGTGTACCATTCTTGATATATTACCAACCCGCCCCCTTTTTTTTCTGATTCTCTATGTCCTTAATAGTGTCTTTCAGACCACTTTTCTCATGCAAGTCAGTGCTAGTAATATGCTTCAGTATTCGAGGAAATGCCTGGTTGGAAATAAAGTGATTACTTACAAAAGCAACATGGTTTACAAGTCTTTATCCTTGACATCAGTGTATGTCTGGAAGAGCATGAGCTTGAAGCTCGGCTCTTGGGGGACCAGATGGTACAAGCCACACACTATAAAGTCATTAGCAGTTGCTTAAATGTCTCCCGCGATTGTGTGAAGAACAATAAAAAAGGCTCAACTAGGATGCCTTCCTTCTCATCCAGGGCCTCTTTTACTTGAGAAGCCTGAGGGTCTGATAGGGACTTTTCTCACAAACTGATTTCTGCTTTTGTTTGGTTTTGAGCTTCTGGAGGTGTAACAGGTAACAGTCGCTCTGTAAGTGCTTACTGGCTCATGGCTGACCTGAAAACCAGAGGCCTAAGCACAACACGGAACCACAGAGTATGCTGCTAGAGACCTCCTGCCTCCTGCCAGAGTGCTGGATGGAGTGCTGGACTTGGAGTCAAGAAGATCTGATTTCAAATCTAGCTGTATGACACTGGGCCAGTCACCTCTGCCTCAGTTTCCTCAGCTATAAAAATCAGTGTTGTTGTAAAGATAATATTTGTAAAGCACTTAGCACAGTGCTTAGTACACAGTAGGTGCTTAATAAATGCTTGTTTCCTCCCTTCTCAGCACCTGAATTTTGTCCTAAACTCTTGGTAACTCCATTGCTCCTAAGCACTCTTAAGTTGGATAAATCCTGTTTCAGCTGTTTCCCCTGAAGCCCTCCTGGCTATATTTTAATACAGCTGGACTCCAGGGTCCCCTATCCACAGTGTGATGGGGCTTTCTTGTCTGTGTGCCCACTATTCCTGGGGGTTGCATTGCCTAGAATGCCGTGCCCTATTTTTACCTGCTTGATGTCTGTCAAGGACCAGCTCAAATGTTTACTCAGTTGTAAGTTATTTCATAGCTCTACATATTCTTAGGCATTTACTATATTTTAATTTGTATTATAGTTATTAGTTTATATCATCAGATTGTAAATGCCTTGAAAACTGAGATGATGTTATATTCATCTTGGTGTCTTCTCCCAGTGACTTATATGGTCTGCTACATACAGTAGGCACTTAATATACTCTTGTTGAGTAAGTGAAGGAAATAAGGGTGTCCTGTTGGTGGAAAGCACTAGTCTGGCATACTGCCCACTCTGAAGGCTCATCGTAGAGAATTGCTTTATAAACTGGAAGTGCTCATTATTACGTGAAGCAGCACCACCAACAGAGTGTTTGGTTGAAGCAGAATGCTCAGTCTGTAAATTGACATTTATTAATCACCTGTGATGTGCCAGGCACTGTGCTAAGTGCTGGGGATACACAAAGAGGCAAAAACAGTCCCTGCCCTCAAGGAGCTTACAATCAAATGGGGGAAACAACAAGCAAGCAAATAGGGCCACACCAGCTGTCTATAAGAGATAAGAGAGGGAAGGCCCTAGAATTAAGAGGGGTTGAGGTGGCACACTTAGGTGGGACGCACTTTCCTGCTTGGTCACATAATCATCACATCCTCATACTAACCTTTAGGTTCTCCCACAATCCACAAAGATAAACCTTCTCCTACCTCTTCCTACCCTTTAAATTGATAATATTTAGCGCCCTGCAGTTTTTATTAAGCAAGCATTTAATTCCTACTACACACAGTGGATGGTGCTTCAAAAAAACAAAGAGGCTTCCCAGAGAGTTCACATTTCCACATTCAAGGATCTCAGTGGTTTCTTACCCACAACCCCTAGGTGGGGAGATAGTCTAAGTATCATTATCTCCATTCAGCAGATGGAGACACTGAGGTTGAAAGAAGAGGAGTGACTTGAACTGAGAATGAACGTTGGACATAGGTCCTGGTCCTTTGTGTCCGACCAGTGGCTGTAGATGACTTTGGACAGGTCAATTCTCTGTGGGTCTCGGTTTCCTTGGGTGAAAAATGACATAGGTGAACCAAGAGCTGTTCCAGTTTGGTGACATCGGCATGTTTCATTTGTTCAAAATGGCAGAATCATCCATTTGAATCCAGGTCGAATTCCTCCATGCTGTATGTACAATAGTCATTTGCACTAGAATGTGAGGTCCTTGAGGGTTGAGACCATGTTTTTGCCTTTTACAAAACATTTGTAAAGTGCTTTCTGCTCTGTACTGGCTGTGTGACCTTGGCTGAGTCCCTTCCTCCCTCGGGACCACAGGTTCCCCACCCCTGCTCTGGGCCTTTGTTTGCTTATCTGTAACATGAGACACTGAGACTGAGGGAGGGTCTCAGAGCCCGTGTCTTGTTATCCTTCTTCTTCCCTTAATAGCACTGAGCTACACCAGGAGCCTCTTGGCTCCTTCCTGCTGGGGATTTTCAGGGGCCATATCATTCAGGGGGTAATTTCCTTTTCCCTTTCCTTTGCTCCCTGGCTGACTATTTCTGGATTGTGACTGGGAAGTGGGGGGAGAGAAGTGGGAGCTTTCATAGCTACAGAAATCGTGCCTTTCCTCTGTTTTTGTCTCTGCCCTGGCACCGTGGGATTGGCCAGTGTGGGCCTGAAAGGCCACTGTCCTCCATGTTCCAGTTCATATTGAGGGTCTCACTATTCTGCAGAAATAACAGTTTCTAGCATTATCCCTTGGCTTCAGCCTTTCTTCTAAGCTCAAGCCCTGGGTGTCATGCTGTTACCTGAAACAATGCGTTCATAACCATCTTTAGTCTCTCCCCTACCCCCACCCCCATTCTTCATATCCATTCAACTAGTCATCAAGAATCATGGGGTTTAGAACCAGAACAGACCTTAAATATCAGTCACCCATTTCACAAAAGAAGAAACTGAGAAGTGAAGGGACTAGCCATGGTCACACAAGAAAGATGGAGTGGAAGTAGGATTCACACTCAGATTCCGGGACTGTCAATCCAAGTGCTCTTTCCAGATCCCATCCATTTTCCCTTCGAAATGCCTGCTCTATCCCTCCGCTCCTTGCCTCGTCCACTGCCACCACTGCAGTGTGGCCTTTGCTTTCCTACAGAAAGACTGGCCTCCCCATATAGCGTCATCTCATCCACCCCCCTACTTGGGGTTCCACAGATAGGATGTGTGTGCTTGCCCCTCGATCTCCCCTCACCACCTGGCCTAATGCCTTCTCTCTCAGCAGAACCGTAGAATCTCCGAGTTCCCCCATCCAAGAATTCATCTGGTTCAGCCGCCTACCCGAGGCGTGGTCTGTGACCTCGTGTGGTTGCCCAGCCTCTACTTGAATAACTGCAGTGACCCAGGCAGCTTAGCAGACCCTTCCATGTCCAGATAGCCCCGACTTCTCCTATTAAGCATGCAGAGTTGGCGTTCAGCTATTTGTTTCTAGGTCGTAAAGTAAGCTCTCCGTAGAGGCTTTTGAAAATGAAAATATTGTTCCTTTAGGTGATGATAAGCACAGGAAGGAGGCTTAAACCAACCATATTATTAAACAAACAAGCAAACCAGGCACCGAGACAGGCTGATGCTTTATGTAAAAAGACCACGCAGACAATGACAGTGCCCTCGTTAGAAACAATGGGTAATTGGTGTGCCAGCAGGAAGCCCTGGCTGATGCAGTCTGATGCCTCTGTGAGGGCCAAAGAAATGAGGAGTGAGCATTAAGGACAAGCTGCCCTCGATCAGCTGCGTTCCATTTTGAGCCAAGCTTGTCCTAGCAGATAGCATGCTGCTCAAAAATGTCTTTGTGATGCCCTGAGTAAATCCCATAAATCTCTTAAGGTGAATTTATAATTCTGTGCACGGATAATTCCAGTACTCAGATTTCGAGAACGTATACTGTTAGTGCCAGAAGGGGCCTGGGAGATCATTTAGGCCAAATAGCCTCATTTTACAAGTGAGGAAACTGAGGCCTGGTCTAGTGAGCTGCCGAAGGTCACACAGTGAGTTAGTAGCAGATTCCAGGTCTTAGGATAGTAAGTGCTCTTTCCACAAAAACTAAGCTATCTCAGATTCTGTTTGGTTCTGTTTATCAGCTCTTAAACAAAGCCTACTATGTGTACTGAGTGTCCTATACCAAGTTTTTGTTGTTGTTGTTCAGTCATGTCTGACTTTTTGTGACCCTGGTTAGGGTTTTTTGGCAGAAATACTGTAGTGGTTTGCCATTTTCTTCTCCAGCTCATTTTACAGATGAGGAAACTGAGGCAAACAAGGTTAAGTGACTTGCTCAGGGTCACACAGCTCATAAGTGTCTGAGGCTGGATCTGAGCTCAGGTCTTCCTGACTGTAGGCCAGGTGCTCTATCTGCTGTGCCATCCAACTGCCACTTCCCCCAGTCCCACCCCGCAAATAACATCTTTTGATGTATATACATATGTATGTGTGTGTGGTGTTCCAAAAGTCTTAATACAACTTTAATAGCTTAAATTTCAGTAGCTTCAAATAGCATTAAGATTTTTGGGATACCCCATATATAGACATATATGTACACCATATATAATATACAGGTATATTAGCTGCCCCTATCCCAAGTAAGATGTTGATTAAATCAATTTCATTTCAAATATTCTGGGGCTGGATGACCACTTTAACAACAACAACCATGGTCAATCAACAAATGCTTGTTATGTGCCGGGCATTGTGCTGAGCACTGGGGATACAAAGAAAAGCAAAGACAGGCCTTGGCCTCGCATTCTGATGAGGGAGACTACACATAAAAACCTGGGTGCATACAAGATACATACAGAGTAAATGGGAGGTAATATTACAGGAGAAGGCTTAAGTGTCTGGCAGGGACTGGGAAAGGCCCCTTGCAGAAGGTAGAAGGTGGGATTTGAGCTGAGCGTCAAAGGAAGCCAGGGCAATTTAATGGTGGAAGTGAGCAAGAGAAGGAAGTAAGGAAGGAAAAAAGGAAGGGAAGCCTTATTAAGCACCTACTATGTGCCAGGCACTTTGCTGTGCTCTTTACAAATATTATCTCATTTAGACAAGGAGATGGGAGGTGGGGTGCTGTGTGTGTGTATGTGTGTGTGTGTGTGTGTGTGTGCGTGTGTGTACATGAGCAAGTTGAGGAGACTCTGGCATTAGGTGGGAGATTGGAATAGCTACCTTTGAGGTACCCTCCAATTCTCAAATTTCACAATTGGCATTTGGAAAAATCATTGGATGACGGGAAAGGGCATAGTTTAAAAGTATTCAGAGATCGAAAGAACCATGCCTCTTATAGTTAGAGCAGCAATTCTTTAAGGGCTAAATATGGCTTTTAGGAACTGATCTGTTTTATGTCCTGTGGCAAATGATCCGCTACTGCCCTATGATATTTACCCCCTTCAAGCACATGGGGACAATGGTTCCATTCTCCATTTAGTTTCTCTTTGGTAGAGTTTGGTATTCAGCTCTCAGAGTGAATGTAAATAGCAATTGTTTCTGTTTTGGCCAGAAACCCTGACGGTCTTTCCCTCCCACATTTATTAATTAGCTAATTTATTTTTGACTAGGTAAAAGAGGTCATTCTCTGCCTCATTTCTTACCTAGCCTTAATCACTGAATGGCCATTGCCTCAGACAAACTGAGACCTGTTACAGACCTTAGCTTAGAAAGGCCAAGGTCTCCCTCGGCACCCTGGGCCATCTCCAGTCATCCTGATCTATGTCTTGCCACTGGACCTAGATGGCTCTGGAGGAGAGAGTGAGGCTGGTGACTGTGCACAGCCCTCCCTCACTTAAATCCAATCCATTTGCACTCATGGCTTCATGTCCCTGATGTCACAGCCCTCTTCGAGAATGAAGGACAGACAACAACCATCTTTATAAATAAACCTCCCCTAATCCTGAACTCCTCTTCCTGTTTCTGTACATTCTTCTGCCCTTTGGAAAGACAGTCCTTTGTCTTCTACCAACTGTTAATACCTTTTCCTTGGATAGATTTCCTAAGTAAATGTGACTTAATATTGCTTCCAGACAGGATCAATAATGAAATAATTGTGTCAAGTACTGATGATTCTAAAAGTTAATCTAGGGCATTCCAAGGTAGCAGAGTTAGGCCTGGTCAGGCTTCTAACAAATTACATAGAACTGGAATCTGATTACTAGACATGGAAAAGATTTACAGTTTTTCTGGTCCAGCCACCTTCATTTGACAGAGAAAGAAACTGAGGCCCAAAGAGGCAAAGTGATTTGACTATTAAGCAGCAAAGCCATCATTAACAACAATAGCTAACGTTTATATAGCACCTAAAATGTGCCAAGCACTGTGATAAATGCTTTACAAATATCTCATTTTGTCCTCATGACAACCTTGAGAGGTAGGTGGTGTTAATAATCTCATTTTGCAGAAGAAGAAACTGAGGCAAACAGAGGTTAAGTGACTTGCCCAGGGTCACACAGCTAGTTAAATGTCTGAGGCCACATTTGAACTCAGGTCCTCCTGACTCTAGGCTCAGCACTTTTTCCACCCAACTGGCCACTTAAATTTGGGTTTTCTGTTCCCTTCATCCAATGCTTTTTCCACCATGACACATTCTCTCCCTTATCACATTTGATGCAAAGCAGGATTTGGTGAGTATCATTCCTGTTTGACACGTATGGAAACTAAGCCTCAAAGAATTGACTTGCCTTTGTTAAAAATCTGGCACATTTTAGAAGACCACTGGTGTTAACCTTTGGTGTTCTAGCCTGATTTTTAATCCCAGATTTCTTTTGTTTCTATGGCAAATGTTCTGGGCAGCTGTCTGTTGAATTTCTGGGGCTAGTGACATCGCCCCCTGCTGACCAGTTGATTAAATTGCACCTGGAGATGATGGTGTGCCAGGGATGGAGGGGAGGAAAAATTGGATTCTAATTATATGATTAAGTTCCTTGAGATATTTTGAGGGAAAAAAGGTGCCTAAGATGACTTTTCTAAAGTAAAGTATTACCTGAGAGGCAGCAGGATGTAGAAGAATGAGCCCTGAACTGGGAGTTGAATGCCTTACATTCTGATTCTTTCTGGCTTTGCTACTAGAAAACCATTGGGCATATTCCTTCCCATCTTTGAGCCCCAGTTTCTTGAACTAGAACGCTAGTCCACTATAAAATAAGAGAAATAGACTAGATCATATTTAAATTAGATTATTATTCTTATTATATTAGATTATATTTAAAGTTCATGATCTCTGAAAATCTGTGTTAAAGAATACTTTAAAACATCTGTTATATAATCAGTATGGGCACCGATTTCATTCCCCTAGCAGAAGGCTTCATGAGTTGCTGTAATCAATAAAATTCATTACCTCGTGGTCAGTCCTTTGGGGATGAGTTCTGTCACCAGGGTTAGCCCGGCTCTTGGAGGAGAGATCGACAGTCTTTCACCAGGCCTATACACAAAGCCTTTTCAACTCGAAAGGGCCCGCCAGCACTTACACTTAATTTGCACAGCTTTCAAGGACCCAGGGCCACCTCCATGTCAAAATGAGACTTCTGAGGAAGACTTTTACTATAGGTGTCAATAAACAGATGCACGCCTATTCCTTTAATATCTTTCTTTAAACTTTTCATGATTTTCATAGTTTCTGCAGTTGAACTATTAGATGTCTTTGGGTTGGATTCTGCTTTTTGTTTGAGTTGCACAAAGTCTGATATCTCAAGCTAGGCAGGCTACCTAAATTCTGCTTTAAGCCATAGTGTCCTTTCTCAATCACTGTGAGAAAAGTGCTTTATAAACCTCAAAACGTTTTACAAAAGTGAGTTTTATTACCAGTAATAATGGTCACTTAAATTTGTGTGCTGCTTTAGAATGTGCAGGGTTTTCTCATCCATTATCTCATTCAGCATTCAAAAGCCCTGTAGATAGATAATGCAAGTGTTATTATTCCCAGTTTTACAGATAGGGAAACTGAGTCTCAGAGGGTGAAGCTTGCCTAAGGTCACATGGTAAGTGGAAAAGCAAGGACATAAAAGGCCAAGGCTCTTGACTTCTGCTGAAATGATCAACCTGTCTACTCTATCATGCTGCTTCCCAAATGATGGAAGCCTTCAAGTAGAGATTGGAAGACCACTCATCAGGGATCTTGTAGAGGAAATTCCCATTGAGGTACTTTATACTAGATAGTTTCTGAGGTCCTTTCCAACTCTGAGATGAGATTCTGTGGTGCCTTACTGATACTAGTGAGAGTCAAGCAGGAAATGTACGAGCCCAAATGACAAATGCCCTCTTCTCATCTTCTTGTTTCTCATTGCAGGTGACAGTTCTGGTCCTGTTTGCCTTGGCATTCCTGACCTGTGTTGTTTTTCTGGTGGTCTACAAGGTTTACAAGTATGATCATACTTGTCCAGAAGGATTTGTTTTTAAGGTAAAGCAATATGTCACCCATGAGGCACTGGGGATTCATGATCATGCCAGTCTATATAGGCTGTACTTCTGTCTTCCCCAGGTATAGTGTGTATAAAACCCAAGTTCAGTCAATGATCAGTATTGTTTTTCAATTTAAGCATGTATTTTTCCCTTTGAAGAGATATGAATTTCTTACATACTTAAAATTCTCAAACCATGATGGAGAGAACATATAAATTGAATGTTGAGGCTAACTGAAATAAATCATGTAGATTTAGTACTTGGTTTGGAATATAGAAATGTGCATCAGAGTAAGATACAGAAGACCTCAACTTACAGTTCCATCTTTGCCACTATGTGACCTTGGTTCAATTACTTCCCTCTTCAGGCCTTAGATTCCTTATCTGGCAGCTGAAGGGGTTGGATAAGAGCATATGATTTGTGTGGAGAAAATCTGGTCCAACTTCCCATTTATAAACAAGGAAACTGAGGCCCAGAGAAAGCAACTTCTCATTTATAAATAAGGAAACTGAGGCCCAGGATCACATGTGTAAGAAGTGCTGGAGATGGGGTTTGAACCTAGTTTTCTAAGGCTTCTCCTAGCTCTAATACTCTATGCCCTGTATTCTAAGGCTAATATATAGTTTTAATTTAATTCAACCAACAGTTATCAGGTGCCTATGTGCGGTGTTGGGGAAACATTTATGAAACAAATCCTTGCCTTCAAAGAACTTACAGTCTTGTAATAATTGTGAAAATAAGGATATCATAAATTTGTATGGTCCTTCACAATTCTCACAGCATTTTCATATTCATTATTTCACTTGATACTTGTAAGAGCTCTTGAGATAGGTGAAATATTCCCATTTTACAGATGAGGCACAAAGGCTTGGAGAAGTTGTTTAATAATAATGACATTTATATGGCACTCGAAAGTTAGCAAAGTGATTTACATACATTATCTCATTTTAACCTCACAATAACCCTCACAAGGTAGAGACTATAGGTATTATCACCATCTCTAATTTATAGATGAGGAAGCTGAGACTCAGAGTGGTAGTTACATGGCCATAATGTAAGCATTAGAAGTGGGATTGGAACCCAAGTCTTCCTGACTCCAATTATTTGGCCAAGGTCACAGGGTTAATAATTGACTGAGAAAAGACAAACCCAAATCTAACTGTGAATTAGAAGGATATGAGATATCAATGGACAGCAATGGTCACTATTAATCGTAAGTGAGAGTATGTGCAGGTTAATATCTGTCTTTTTTAAATGTAGTATGTACACACACATCAAAGGAGCTTTCATACAAATTTCTTTCATGTGTTCTTGAGCTGAGTAATACAGGTATGAGTTATAAACATATTTTAAGAAAAGAGTAAAAACCTGAAATGTGAGCTCAGAAAGAAAAGCAGGTCTGAAGATTTTTTTTTCAAATTGAAAATGTATAGCACAGAAGAGGGACAGATGGCCAGAGCTGTAGGCATTCTCAGGATAAGTCAGAAAAGGTTTACTGAGTATTACTGTGTGCTAGGGGCGTAGGGGATGCAAAAAGATAAGACATGGTTGTCTACCCATCCACAAATGCCTTTGGCGGCAAAATAGCAGCGTGGATTCTGAGGTCCTTTCTGCGAACTGTAGCCACATAATTTGAGTGTTGGAAGAGATCTCTGTGACCATCTGGTCCAACTCATACCCAGAAGGATTCCCTACTATTCCATAAGTGACAAGTAGTTGTCCAGCCTCTATCTGAACTCCTCTCAAGGCTGCGCTTTCCATTTTTGGACAGCTTTAAGTGGTAGCAACTGTGTCTTGACATCAAGCCTAAATTAGAGTCTTTGCAACTTTCACTCATTTTTTCCTGCTTTTGCCTCCAGTTCCAAAGGAATAAATCTAGTCCCACCACCACACGACAGCCTTTCAGATACTTGAACACAGCCATCCTGCAGTTAATGAGTTATTTCTTCTCCAGACTAAACATCCCAACCAAATTTCACATGGCATGGACTTAAGGCCCTTTAATATGCTGGATGCCTTTCTACGGACATTCTTCAGCTTACCTTCTTAAACTCTGGTGCCCAGAACTGAACACAGGGTTCCAGATGAGGGCTGACGAGTGCAGAGTACAGTGGGAATCTCACTTCTCCATTCCTGGAGGCTGTGTGCATCACACTAACTCACACTGAACTTGTAGTCCACTAAAACTCCCAGATCTTTTTTCAGAACAATCATGTTCTAGTTATAGCTTCCCTACCTTGTACTCATGGTGCTGATTTTTTGTACCCAAGGTTAATTTACATTTATCCCTATGGAATTGCATCTTATTAGATTCAGCCCCACGCTCTAGCTTGTTAAGATCTTTGGGGATCCTGACTCTTTCATTTGGTGTACTGGCTATCTCTCTCAGCTTTGTGTCTCATCTGCCCATTGGATAAGCATCTCTCGGTGTCTTTATCCAAATCATTAACAAAGATGTTCTGCGGCCCAGATCCCTAGGATATGCCACTGCAGACATGCTGCTATGTGGCCATTGAACCATTGATGACTACTCATTGAGTCCAAGCCATCCAACCAGTTCTGAATACGTCTAACCGTATCTGTTGTTGTCTAGACTCCACATCTTTCCATCTTCTCTATAAAAACAGTATGAAATACTCTATTAAAACCTTTGCTAAAACTTAGGTAAACTTTACCCACAACATTCCCACCAACTACTAGTTTAGTAATCTTGCCCCAAAGGGAAATCCA
This sequence comes from Vombatus ursinus, assembly GCF_900497805.2. Classification (NCBI taxonomy): domain Eukaryota; kingdom Metazoa; phylum Chordata; class Mammalia; order Diprotodontia; family Vombatidae; genus Vombatus; species Vombatus ursinus. The sequence goes on along the minus strand of NW_020954596.1, from coordinate 18,381,055 downwards.
GTTAGTCTGGTATGACCTGTTCTTGATGAGAGGCTATGCTAGCTAACTCTTTCACTGATTCACTTCCTGTAACTGACCTTGGAGAATCCAGAATTCCCCAAACTCTTCTAGCCTGGTGAAGAATAAATCACTTTTCCCTCTTATCCATCAAAAACAAGATAATCAGAATGTGAAATGAAATGAAAAATAAATAGTGGTATTGGAAAGCAAGGGAAGAAATAGCAAAACATTTGGTAAAACCTATTACTGCAGCATTAGAGATCTAGAGTTGAAGCAACATCTGTGATTTCAAGTTCAACTTATTTTACAGACAAGAACACGATGTAGTGGATGGGGCACTGAAATTTGGACTTAGGAAGACCTGGGTTCAAATCGTGCCCTTGAGTAAATAACAGTGTGATCCAGGGCAGGTCCCTTCACCTTTTTGACTCATTCTTTTCACCTAGGGTTGGACTTATGACCTCCAAGTTTTAAATCTGTGATTCTATAATCCTATGAGGTCCAGAGAGCTGCAGAGACACTCTATATTACATATGTAGTAAATGGTAAAGCTTAGGTGAATAACTATGAAGACAGTTGTTAATTCCAAAACCTATTCTAGACCTAATCCTAAGTCCCTTCTCTTCCAGCTGGGATCATGTAATTTCTCCCAATTTTTGGTTTTTCCGTTAAAGGAAAACTACAATAACTCCATTGAGTCACATTAACAATAATAATAGCTAGCATTTATATAGTGCCTACTGTGTACCAGGCATTGTGTTAAGTGCTTTATAATTATTATGTCATTTGATCCTTACCCTGGGAGGTTGGTGCTATTATTGTCCCCATTTTGCAGATGAGGAAACTGTGGCAAACAGAGGTTAATTAACTTACCCAGGGTCATATAGCTAGTAAGTATCTGAGGCTAGATTTGAACTCAGGTCTTCTTGACTCCAGGCCCATTGCACCTCCTAGCTCCCCCACTGCGCACAATGAGTTGTTTAAAACTCAGAATGGATCCTAAACCTTCTTTCTCAATGTCACTTCTGCTGTATTAGAAGACACAGGAATTCATGTCACATACAGAAGGAACACAACTAATGAAGAACCATTTCTTCAAAAGTCCTCAGGACTTGTCCATGTTATGGACAAGATAGAGAGATGTTGACTGAATGATAATTCTATGGTCATGGCAACCCATGAAACACAGAAAAATCCAAAGTAGCTCTAAGTCCTGAGTGACCCTTTCTGCTTCTGTAGTGACATTGGCAGAATGCTGGAAGGGGGGTCAAAGAGCACAAAGAATCACATTTTTCATCACATCTATAAACTTTCCCATGGCTGTTGGCATTCTAAACATTAAATTCTTGTCTTATGAGCAACAAGTGGACATTCAATTGCTACTAATAGTTGAGATTTACATGGAGCCTTAAGGTTTGCAAAGAATTTTATGTATATACTATCCCGATATCCCTTGATTCTCACAAACCTGTGAGATATTATAGCCTCAGTGATAAGTAACTTGTGAGGGTCACACAGGAAGTTAATAAAGCAGGGTTTGAATGCAGGTCTTCCCAACTCCCAAGCCCAGCGATCTATTTACTATACCATGCTGATTCTGTAGCATGGATGCAAAGAGTGCAAAGGGGTGTAGGCATACAAATAATCCATGTGAAAATGATTTGGGAGTTTCTATGGATGTCAAGTCAACTTGAATCCATGTGACACGACAGCCAAAAAAGGCAATGTGATTTTTGTGCTGCATTAATAGATTTATAATGCCTAGAATAAGGGAGAGGCTTAAGGGATAAGGCTGTGAACCTGCTGAGTGTGGTCTCATTTTGACTATGGTCTCATTTTCTTCTGTCCTGGTTAGATAACATTTGGAATATTTTCTTCAATTCTAAGATTCTTTCAATCCCTATATTTTAGGAAATATATTGAAAAACGAGAGCAAATCCAGAGGAGAACAATCACGATAGGCCTCAGTTTCCTCATCTGTAAAATGAGGTTGGAGTAGATGATTTCTAAGATCTCTTCCAGTTTTAACACTAATTCCAACAGCTGTTTAATAGCTGATTAAAAAAAACCCCAAAATGAATTAACTATAAATGAACCCTGAGTCCCATGTGCCCACCAATTTGAGAATTTCTTTCTCAATTCAGTGTTCTCAACTAACTGAAATATTTGGCATTAAGTACAATGTTAAATGACAAAACTATGCAAACAAGAAATGCTGTTCTTTTCTAAAACAGAACTTCTTTGCCATCTGAATTGTGTGTGTGTGTGTGTGTGTGTGTGTGGTTCTCTGTATTTAGGAGGATTAGAAGCTGCCAAAAGGAGAAATATTTCTTCCTGTCTATAGGGTAGTGCAGGCAGTGGAGGGGAAGCCATTTCTTATTTTAAAATTTAAAGGGAAAATTAGTTAAAGTAGTAGCTTTTGAATCACTTCTCTTAAGGGAAATGCATCTGCTACAAAGGAAATGCAAAAAAATCTTGAGACATCGCCATACAGCTTAAGATGAAATGAGATGTGATGGATTTTCCATTTGGATAAGTGTTCTTGTTAGAATTAGAATTTCTCCTGTAAGCCTCTTCACCCTGCATCCCGAACCTCCCAAGGGGGGAAGTTAAAATTCTGGCTGCACAGCTTGCTATCTGCGTGACATCTGGCAAGCCATTTAACCTTGATGAACCTCAGTCTATTTATCTATAAAATGGAGATGTTTCTAAGATCTCTCCCACATGGTGTTATCAATCAGTAGCCATTTGTTAAGTGCTTACTACTGGGCTAAACACTGGAGATACAAAAAACATGAAAACAATCTACCTTCAGTAGCTTGTGGAAAGCGGGGAGAGACAACATGTGTACATAAGATATATGAGTATGTCTAAGATAATCACAGGGAGGAAGGCACTAGCAGCTTGGGAGCGCAGGACAGGCCTCCTGCAGAATGTACAGTTTGAACTGAGCCTTAAATGAAGGCAGGGATTCTGAGAGGCAGAGGTGAAGAGGGAAAGCATTCTAGGTGTGGGTGATGGAAGCAGAGGATAGAACGTCATGTGTGAGGAGCAGCAGATAAGCCACTATGGTTGAACCACGGGAGCGTGTGGAAAGAGTGAATGCGTAAGAAGACTGGAAAGATGGGAAAGGGCCAGGTTGTGAACAGCATTAGATGCCAAACAGAGAAGTTTGTATTCGATGTTAGTCTGGTAAAAGAAAGCTATGGAGTTAATGGAATGGGGGAAGGAGATGATATGGTCAGACCTGTGCTTTTGGAAAACCCCTTTGGGAGCTTTGTGGAGGATAGAGTAGAGTCAGGAGGGTCTTTAAGTCAGGAAACCAGGTAGGATGCTGTTACAACAGTCTAGGTGAGGGATGATGAGGATGAACAAGGATGGTGGCTGTGTGATTAGAGAAGGAGATGTATAGATAAAGACATAGAAATCACAAGATTTGGTGGCAGACTGGGTATGTGAGGCATATGAGAATGAGTTGAGAATAACTCCAGGACTGTGGATCTGCTTGACTAGAAGAATAACAGTGACCTTGATATTAATAGGGAAGTTTAGGGGAGGTAGGTTTGAGGATAAAGTAGTGAGTTCTGACTTGGACATTTTGATTCGAGAAGTCTATGGGGACATCTTGTCCAAAATGTCTAACAGGCAGTTGGTGATGCAGGACTGAAGCTTAGGGTAGAGACTAGGGATGGATATATGGATATGAGAATCATCTGCTTAGATGAGAATTGAACTTATGGGAGTTACTGGTAAGAGTACAGAGGGAGAGAGAAGAGGACCTAGGACAGAATCTTGAGCTATAGCCACAGTTACATCACAAGTGTTACATAGATGAAGATCCAGAAAACATAATTGAGAAGGATCCAATCATACAGAAAGGACAACCAAAACAGAGTGGTGTCATGAAAATTCAAAAAGGGGAGAGTATTCAGGAGGTGGTCAGTAGTGTCCAATGCTGCAGATAAGTCAAAAAGGATGCGGACCGAGAAAATACCATCCAGATTAGTTAATTAGAGACGATTAAAATGTTTTCTGGAGAGAACAGTTTCATCTGAAAGCTCAATTTTGAAGCCAGATTGCAGAGGGTTTAGAAGAGAATGAGAGAAGTAGATGCAACAAATGTAGATGTGTTTAGCTGAGAAGGGAAAGACACAGGATGATAGCTAGTTGGGAATAGATATAGTATGTGTTTATGTCTCTATCTCTCTACACATACACATATATGGAGAGATAAATTTTTTTAAGGATAGAGGAGACTTGGACATGTTTGTAGGCTTCAGGAAAGCAACAGGTAGATAATAAGAGATTAAGAATTAGAGAGAAGACAGGGGGATAGTAGTAGGGACAATTTGCTGGAGAAGATAGGAGGTGATAGAATCAGTGGTACATATAGAGGAAGAGGAGTTGGCATTGAGAAGGGAAAAGACCCCATCTCTTCATCCAAGATTGGAATGAAGAAGAAGATAGTGAGGGATAGCAGTGGAGTGCGAGAAGGGGAGAAAATTTGTGGCAAATGACCTCAATTTTCTTTGGTCCAAGTATAAGGTGAATTCTTTAAGGGAAAGGGTTAAGGAAGGGAGGTGTTGTGAGAGTCTTGAGGAGAAAAGAGTATTTGGAACAGCCATTCAGGTGAGTGGGATAATCACTTAGGGAGGAGTAGAAAGATCACCTTGTTGCGTCAGAATGGTTTCATGACTTCAGCTCCACTCAGTAGCATATAAGTAGGAACAAAGGAAACGGATAGTGAGAATAATCCAGGGTTGGGGGTTTGGCAAGATGTGAATGACGTTAGGACATGGAGGTGGCGTGCTCCCAGGCATTTGGAAACCCAACTCAGAGTTTGGCAAGAACAAACTGGGTCCAGTGATATTATAAGAATCAAATGAAATAATATATGTAGAGTTCTTTATAAATAATTAAGTGCTAATGTGAGTTACTGTTATTTCAGAGCTACCAGAGCTGTTCCAATTCAATGTGACCTTTTACCTTGAGCAAGTCACTTAATGTGACTTAATTTCCTTAGGTCTTAATTTCCTCGTCTTGAAATGAGGAGGTTGACCTAGATGACCTTTGGGGTTTCTTCCAGCTCTAAATCTGTGATCCTATGACCCACACCATGATCTTCTCAAACCCCAGCTTTCCTTGCTTCAGCCCTTTTGTGCCCCCATTACTGTCCCCACTTAGGTCAGTTGGATACAACATAAATATATTTATTTTAAATTTTATTTTTAATTTATGGAATAAATCAATCATTTCCATAGCATAGTACAGTAAAAAAAGATGATTGTACATGAAACTGCAAATCTACTATGCACAACTTGCTTTTCCTTTTAAATATACAACAAAATTACCATGTAAATTTTTTTTCTTCCTTCTCCCAAACCCTCTCCCCTACCTTAGAGATGGCTACCATTAACACAAATAGGTATACACAAATAGGTATACATGTGCGTGTGCATGTAAAATTATTCTGTACATACTTCTGTTTATGAGTTCTTTCTCTGGATGCAGATAGTGTCTTTCTTCGTATGTCCTTTATAGTTAATTTGGTTATTTGACAGTCAAAATAACTTATTTGCTCAAAGTCATTCTTAAAACAGTATCACTGTTACTGTATACAGTATTCTCTTGGTTCTGCTCATTTCACTCTTCATTATTTCATGCAAATCTTTCCATGTTTTTCTGGTTCTGCTCATTTCACTCTTCATTATTTCATGCAAATCTTTCCATGTTTTTCTAAAATCACTGAGCTCGGGGTAGCCAGGTGGCGCAGTGGATAGAGCTCCGGCCTTGGAGTCAGGAGGACTTGAGTTCAAATCTGGCCTCAGACACTTGACACTAGCTGTGTGACCCTGGGCAAGTCACTTAACCCTGATTGCCTCGCCAAAAAACCAAAACATAACAAAAAAAAATCTTTGAGCTTATCATTTCTTATAATAAATAGCATAGTAGTATTCTGTCACAATCATATAGTATAACTTGTTCAGCTGTTCCCCAGTTGATAGGCATCCCTGCAATTTCCAATTCTTTGCCACCACAAAGAGAGCTGCTATAAACATTTTAGAACATACAGGTTCTTTTCCTTTTTCCCTAATTATCTTCAGAAACAGACCAAACAGTGGTATTTCTGGGTCAAAGGGTATAAATAGCTTAATAAATCTTTGGGCATAAATCCAAATTGCTCTCCAAAAAGGTTGGATCAGTTCATAATTCCAGTGTCCCAATTTTTCCACATCCCTTCCAACATTTGTCACTTTCCCCTTCTATCATTTTAGCCAATCTGGCAGGTATAAAATGATATCTCAAGGTTGTTTTAATTTGCATCTCTCTGATTTCTTTTTATATGACTATAAATTGTTTTGATTTCTTCATCACAAAACTGCCTGTTTATATCTTTTGACAATTTATCAATTGGGGAAATAACTTGTATTCTTATAGATTTGACAAAGTTCTTCATATATATTAGATATGAGACCTTTATCTGATAAACTGTCTATAGTCAACATATATTTATAAAAGGCACTCTGTCTGCTGGGATACAAAGATAAAAAAAAAGATGAAAAGACCCCAAACTAAACAACATAAAAACACAACAGAAAAAGTCACTGCCCTTAGGGAGAATAAGTTTTATTGGGAGTGGGATACACTATATAAAAAGATAAATACAAAATCACTCTATTTATTTACAATTAGGGAAGGTGGGAGGAAGAGAGCCCTACCACTTTGAGAGGCACCTTGATACAATAGGAAGATTGCTGGCTTAGGAGCCAGAGGACCTGTGTTCAAATCCTGCCTCTATTACTTATTACTGGAGTAACCTTGGGCAAGTGACTACTCTTCTTAAGATTTCAGTTTCCTCATCTGTAAAATGGAGGTTCGACTGGAAGATGTTCTCCTATGTCCCTTCCAGCTCTGAATCTGTGATCTTATAAACTCTATTCGTAAATGGTTCCTTGTTTATGCCATAGTCCTGGGAAATTTGGAGAGGCAAAATGGTGCTGTGGATAAGAGTACTGGACTTCCTAGACTCCAGTTGTGTGCAGACACTTCTTAGCTGTGTAATTCTGGGTACATCTCTTAGCCTGTCTAGGTCTCCACTTCCTCATCTGTAAAATGAAGAAGGGTTGGACAGGATGGCCTAATAATGTCTCTTCCAGCTTTGTCTGTGATCCTATGAACTAGGGGGAATCAGGAAGGGCTTCCTAGAGGAAGTGGCCTCGAAGCTGCACCTTAAGTAAAGCTAAAAATTCTAAAAGGTGAGGATTGAATGCATTCCAGTTACAGGGGACAGCCAGTGAAAGGGTATGGAGAGAGCAAATGGATTGCTGGGTTCCAGGAACAGCAAACAGGTCAGTTTGCCTGGGACATAAGAGTATGTGAAGGAGAGTGATGGGAAATGAATCCGGAAAGGTCAGCTGGAGTCAGATTTTGAAGGAAGGGCTTTAAATGCCAAGCAGAGAAAGCTTATATAGGCTTGTCAGGGGAGTAGCATGGTCAGAGCTGTGCTTTGTAAAGACGACTTTGGCAGCTGTGTGGAGGATGAACTGGAGAAGGGAGATTAGAATAAGACAAAGCAGAAGGCTGTTGCAAATGGCAAATGTGGCCCAGTGAGTGGAGACCAGGGGTCTGATGAAAGAGATGTTATGGAGGGAGAACCCACAAGCCTCAGCAACTGGTTGGTTGGCAGAGGGAGTGCGGGAGAGGAAAGAGAGTTTTGTATTTGTATCCCCCAGCACGTCATGCGGCAGCCCCCCACTTACTAGATGCTTGCTGAATGTAAGAGCCAGGGAGGACTTCAAGGCTTCAGACCTGGGGGAGTGGAAGAATGATGGGGCCCTAAATAACAACAGAAATTAAAATGCCTGTGTGAGTTGAAGAGAAGAAGAGATAATGAGTTCCATTTGGAACACGATGAAAGGAAGTGAATGCATGGAATGTCTCTCCTTTTCCCAGGAGATTGGCTGAAAAAAATGGGAGGAGAGATAATGGACAATAGTCTGAGGGGATGGTGCAGTCTACTAAAAGTTTTTTAAGGTTGGAGTTTTGGACTTGTTTGATGGCAGCAGGGAAGGAATAGCTCTTCAAATAGGTCTTTTATGTCACTTCTAAAATAATCTTTCCACTTGTGCGTTGTCTTCCCCCAGTAGACTGTAAGCTTCTTGAGGGTAGGGGCTCTTTATTTGTATCCTCAGCCTTTAGCAAAGTGCCTGACACATAGTAAGTGCTTAACACATTTTTTTTCCCTCTGCTTAAAAATTTCAGTGGTTCCTTGAATTGGTGTTGAAAGCCCTCCATGACCTGGCGTGGCTGCTACCGTTCTGGTTGGAGCTCACACAATCACCTTCTGGGCACGTTATGGTTCATCTAAAACTCAAATGCCACTCCCTCTACGAAGCCTTTCTTGATCTGCTGGTTGATTTTTCTCCTCAGGCTTCACACAGCACTTTGCAACATCTTAATGTATTTTTCATGTAACATTTTATAGCTATCTGTGTTCCTATCTCATTTGTCCACTTAACTAGGAGGGAAATACATCAGGGGCAACTACCCTGATTTTATCTACCCTTTTAATTTTAGCCAGTTGGCATACTACAGTAGTATAAAAACGGGAGGCGCTCAGATTTCTGAGCTTTAAGACAGTGTAGATGTTATGGGGGAATCTGAGTCTTGGCTTCTCCAAGGATAGAGTTAGTGTAGTTAAGTGCTGACATCTGAACCCCAGGGCTCCTAATTCCAAATCCAGCCTTGTTTGCACTTGTTCCCCAGAGGGAAGGGGCAGAGGGAGTGAATAAGCATTTATACAGTACCTACTATGTGCCAGACACTGTGCTAAGTCCTTTACAGATATTATCTCATTTGGCAAATGAAGTCAGCCCTAGGCCAAAGTCACTGTGGTATCTATTGTTGACTAGCTGGTCAATGGCCAGTTTTGGAAAAACATTTTTTTGGATTTCTGTCTTTCCACTCATGCTGCAGATGACAGTTAATTGCCTCACTAGTCTCATGCCCAAGATTTGTGGTATGTCAAGTTTTGCCTCATCATGAGGAAAAAGTTCAACATGGGTCAAGTAATTCAGCTTATCTTACTCATCTACAGAAAGAGTATGGGGCAAGAATTGATGGTAAAAGCTCAAGGACCAGAAGCCCACTAGGGCGCTCACTTAATCTATACACTTCTTTGAGGAAAGAGAAGTAAATGATAAAGGGAAAATGGACTCAAATAAGGATTTAGCAACAAAATGTAGCTGGATGGCCCAGTGGATAGAGCACTGGGCTGAGAATCAGGAAAACTCATCTTCCTGAGTTCAGACACTTACTAGCTGTGTGACCCTGGCAAGTTACTCAACCTTTCTGGAGAAAGAAATGGCAAACCAGTCCAGTAACCTTTCCCAAGAAAACACCAAATAAGGTCACAGAGGGTCGGACACGACTCAGAAATGACTCAGCAGCACCACCAAACAAAATGCAATTTCCTGGGCATGTTCCAGAATCAGTATTCATTTGTTCCCATCTCCTCCATGTACAGTAGGTTACAATCATCACTGATCCTGAGGCAGATAATGGACTGTTAAAAAAAAAAAAGGTGAAATTATTCTTTGTATTTCCTCAGGCTGAGCTGCCTGTCTTGCTAAGGAAATTCTATTAGTTTAATTTGTTATTAATTTATTGCACAGGATTTTAGAGTTAGAGGGGACTTTAATCCAACACTCTTAACTTTACAGGTGAGGTTAACCCAGCTTAAGGTTGGGTCACCTGCTCAAGGTAAGGAAAAAAGCCGTGATCTGAACCAAAGTCTTCTGACTTCAAGTCCACTGTTCTTTTTTGCTAGCCCACTATTTCTCAACAGCTTGAACCCACAGTGGTTTTCTGGTTAGTCTGTAGTTAACTCTGTCTGCAACCTGATCTTATGGCAAAGCAATGCTTTGTTCTATAAAGAAAGTGCTATTAATGTCCTTGTGCAATCATTTTTCATTGTCTGACTCTGTGTGATGCCATTTGGGCTTTTCTCGGCAGAGATACTGAAGTGGTTCTGCCGTTTCCTTCTCCAGCTCCTTTGACAGATGAGGAACTGGGGCAAAAGGGCGAAGTGACTTGCCCAGGGTCACACAGCTAGTAAGAGTCTGAGGCCTGACTTGAAGTTGGGAAGATGAGTTTTCCCCTTTCCCCAGCCCAGGGAAGTGTATTGCTAATATCAAATTTCAACAAATTCAATTCAGCATTTTAAAATCTAGTTATGTGCAGGGAGATACAAAGATAAACACAACACAGTCTCTGTTTTAATGGAGCTGATCATTTTTTAGAGATATGAAACACATACACATAGAAGTAATATAATATGGCAAGAAGAAAGTGCTAATATAAAGTCTGAAGAAAGAAAGTTCATTTCCAGTTGGAGAGGGGGTATGGATTAGGAAGGAAGGAAATAAGCATTTATTTACTAAGCACCAGGAACTCTGATAAATGTTTTACAAATATCTTATTTGACCCTTGCAATAACCATGAGAGGTAGGTGCGTTTATTATCTTCATCTCTGTTTTACAGTTGGGGAAACTGAGGCATACTGAGATTAAGTGACTTGACAAGGCTGGGGGTGGAGCAGGGAGAGAAGTCACACAGCTGATAAGTTGTTTGAAGCTGATTTGAACTTAGAATTCCATCTGAACCAGACTCCAGGCCCAGCACTCTATCCATTGCACCATTAGCCACTTCTTGCAAAAGGGGCGTTTGAGTTTTAGTGGATAAATATGATTTTTAAAGAAAGAGAAGGATGGCATTTCAGGCATTTGATGGGAAGTTGATGGGAAAGTGTGGGATACATGCATTAGTAAGAGATATGACAAGAAAAGCAGGGTGGTAACATATAGTGGAGGGCTTTGTTATAGTGGAGTTTGGATTGTATTCTTTAGGCAATAGAAACTATTGAGAAGGTGGGTTTTTTTGTTGTTATTGTTCAAGGTGTGACATGTTCAGGTCTGTGTATAAGAAAGATTAATATGGTAGTGTTTGAAGGAGGGATTGGAGAGGGGAGGTGCTGGTTAGGAGGCATTAGTCCAGGACAGTGAAATAATACTCTGGGCTAGGTTGATGGCAGTTGGAAGACAAAGGAGAGGACAGATCCAAGAGACTGTGGTGGAAGTTCAGCAACATGTGTCTGTTTTGAGATAAAAGACTGTGTTTAAATAACTTGTTTTTCTTTCAGAATAATCAATGCATTCCAGCAGGATTAGAGAACTACTACTCGGAACAAGACTCCAATGCCCGGGGGAAATTTTACACAGTCATAAACCACTACAACTTGGCCAAGCAAACCATCACTCGCTCAGTATCTCCATGGATGTCGGTGCTGTCAGAGGAGAAACTGTCAGAACAGGAGACGGAAGCCGCTGAGAAATCAGCTTAGTGGGATAGGCCCATTATTTCCAATATGTCATTTTAAGGTAACAAAGGGACTTTAAGGAACATTTCATTAAATATAATTATGGATAATTTAGAGGTTACTCATTTATGGTGCAACTGCTTCTGTTTGCTGATACTGCTTTGCAAATAAAACTTGCTGCAGAACATTCATGGGCATACAACCAAGTGCATATCAACATTGCTTAAAGAGCTCTGATGCCATTCCCCACATTAAGAAATCTTCAGTTAGCTAACCCAGATATAGCCTGGGATTTATTGGATGTTGTCAGAAAATAAATGTATATTGGATTTGCCAGGGATTGGTCTTCAGATAAATCATGCATTTTACTTGTCTGAATTAATACATATATTTTTAATCACCTTATTGTTTTGCAAACTGAACACCACAGCCATAACTAGAGTGATCTCTTGTTTAGCTCACAGTGAACTTTCAGAGCTTAAAAATTCTTTCCAGCTCAAATTAAATGATAACAATGCTGACACTTAGGTCATCCAGTAATGCCTGGTTTAGAGACCTAAGGGGGAAAAATTCATCAGGTGGCATATTTATTGCATTTCCTCCCCTGCTGTTGACTTGTAAGTGATGATGAGGTTCTCTACAACAAGGCATGTTCATTGGGGTTTTCTTATCACTATCAACAGAACATCACTGCATTTCCTTGGTGGTTTTGGCAACTTTTGAAAGGAGATGAAGGGTGTTCTGTTTAGAAGTGGCCTCCTGGGTGGCCGTCCTGGACAGTGAGGAAACCCTTTTTTTTTTTTTTTTTGTAGATAGTCTACTCTGTAATTTATCTGATAGGAAAGGAAGTCTTCATTCACACTGGTTCATTTTTATATTCCATTAGAAATGGATCTGCACTGATCTTACTGTTTGCAAGTTAATTAGGAAGCACTACAGGAGTTGGGAGTGGGTTGGGAAGGGAGATAAAATTGTGGTGGCTGTTTTAATCTAAGCTTTTTGAATTTCTGAATTGCAAAAACTGGGAAACAGGTATAATAACCCAAGATATAAGGAACAGGTTAAAGAGGACATGGAGATCAGTGTTGTAGCTGCAGGTTCAAATAGGAAATTTCATTTCACAATCTCTGTAAGAAAATCATATTTCAATTTTATTCTGAACATCAAATATATGTTTACAAAATTGCCAGTTAGACAAAATAAGTGTGTAAAACGATTAAATATAAAAAGATATTCACAATTTTTTTCCTCCACGTTATTTTGGATGTGCTATCTCTAGTGGACATGTCAAAAGTTTCATTGTTTTTTAGTAGATAACCGAAATAAAAGCAAACAGTAGTAGGTTGTTCACCCAGATTTAGTTAAAACAAACACGGTGAGCATGGTCAATTCTACCCTAGGTTCCTTAATTTTTCTTCTAAGACAAATATATTTTATTATCAAGAATGTTTCTAAACAAGGACCATGCTTTCTTAATTCTACTGTTTTAAGTACCAAACATATAATGAGTGTTCACTGAACAGTTATGTACTGTAAAAGACTAGGGTAACAGTCACTAAGCTGTGTGGAATGCATAAAAAGCAATAAATTATGTGCCAAAACTTTTCCTGCATAAAAAAGAACTGAAATCCATGTAAACACATGATTAAAACAAACCATGTTTGCGTTTTATAGTAGATTATATACTTTATTGAATGTAAATTCATTCGCATGTAACTTTTGACATTTTCACTCTGTGTAAATAAAGTACAATAAGGATATCACTGGCTGCCTAATATCTGTTTTGAGAGGTCACATGCATTTTCCAAATATTACAGCAGAACAAATTACATCAACACATTTACAAAGGGGACATTAAGATGCTGAGACAAGGCAAGGCTTCTTGTCACAGGGTGGCCTACATAGAGGTGGTTCACAGATGTTTGCTCTTTCAATCAATAATTAATCTTTCAAATTTCTACTCTTTAGGCAGCCAACTGCCGAGGGACAAAAGTAGGCCCAGGACTTCCAATGTAGATCTTCTCTGTACAAAGAACTCCTCTGAACATAATAGCAGGAGATTGAGCCTAATATGAACTACCTGCCAGCCCTGTCATAAAAGCATACAACGTGATATTTCCGTTCAGGAGGCAGTCAAAAACAGCACCTACCTTAGGCTACTGGTTCTTGTCTATGAGTTTATGCCTTGATTATACCCTAGAAATAAATACTTGATAAGTTTGGCTTTTATCTAGTTGATCTTTGGTTCTATTGCAATGTTTCAGTACCTTGTCATTACATGATGTGTATACTCTGAATGATCTAGAAATCTTAATTTTTACATTTATAATCTACAATAAGTTAAATCATGTCAAACAAACTCATAAGATTAACACGTAGACTATCATTTTTCTTTTCTACAAATACAATATGCCTTTGTGAATGAACAGTTAATCATTTCAGTAAGATGAGAAGTTACAGGAAAAAGAACAGAAATAATCATTTTGTAGGGAGATTACATAAATGTTAGGTCTAACAAGATGGGAAATCAGTCTCCCTGCACAATCTCTTCCTCAAATTAGGGTCTATGCATTCTCTGCACACCAAAAGCATTCTTCACAATATCACTCATTTTGATAAGAAACTGAATTTCTCTACTACTGAGCTACTCAGTGTAGTTTTAGGTTTTTAAAAAGGTTTCAGTCAACAATTCATTTTACTTTTTATTACTAAACTAAAACCTTGTAAGTGCAAGAATTCATTGTGTCTACTAAATGTACTGAAATAATTTGAGGATTCCCTTTGTGAGTGTGTACATATACAAACATCCGTAAGTGACTTCGTTGTAAAATTCTTGAGTCACAACTGGGTGACAGTCGCATAAAACACCATACAGTACATTCTGCTTTGTTCAAAGCAAAGTGTTCTGTGATTTAATGTTCGGATGAGCAAGGCACCAAGGCCTTCAGAATGAAAAAGACACCAAAAAAAAAAAACCAAAACCCCAAACCCAACCACAACTAGCTATCATACCAGTCCAAGAAAAGCAAGGAGAATGAACACATCACAAGGAAGAAAAGAATCCAAACACGGAATCCTGCGTTGTTTTTAATTGCCTGCAAAACAAAAATGTTCAATCACTTTACCTAACTTAAATTTTTAGAAAGCACAAATACATCCTATTTACTTCTCTGTATGTGATCTCTAAATTCCCTATCTAGCTCTAAAATTCCATGATTCTGGAAAAAATTTTATTAGGAGCCATATTGCATTTGAGTTACTGCAGAAATCTATTTATTGCTTGTACTCTAGGGCTCTCATTATGGCATATCATTAGCCCAGGTTTTTCATTAGGTCACACTGCATGGATTAAGTCAAATTCTGTTTTCGAACCTTGAATTATAAGATTACTATTTCTGTTCTCCATGGATGATATCATAGAATCTAAGCCTTAGGGATCCTCTAGTCCAACACCCTCATTTTGCAATCAAAGAAACTGGGGCTTAGGGAGACAAAGTAACTTCCAGGGTCACATATCAAAAAAAGCAGAACTGGGATTTAAATCCAGGTCTTCTGACTCCAAACCCAATGCTCTCCATTTGCTTCTGATTGTTGCCTGGGAATCTCAAATGTTCTCCCATTACCACGCTAACAATGATATGTAATTTGGTACATGTTTCCTTTACATAGTAAATTTAATTACTAAATAAAGGCAAGACACATGTTTAAATGAATCAGAAGACATATTTATTTGGACTAAAGTACAATATCCTTACTACCAGGAAACAAACAAACCACCACAACAAAAAAAAACACCCATGCTAACAGTCAACTTTGAGAAATCTTACTACAAAACTTCTGCAGCAGTTCAGCAGATGCCCATGGAGCTTGATTCATGAACACTTGTATTGGAAAACAAAAATAAAATGTCATGAAAGTAAATTTCAGAGTAGCAAATATCTGGCAATAGCTAGAAGTAAATAAAGAGCCCCTCAGAAAACTGAAATACTGATCATATAAGGCAAGGTTTGAAAATCAAGTTTGACTTAACTGAGGAGCTTGGTATTTCCAATAATAGACCACGAACATGAAATGCCATGCATTTCAAGCACAAACTCTAGTTCGGCTATGGTACTAGGTTAGTGTGGCCCCTCACAGGAGTATCTTTTCTCTAGGTTTCTTGTTATTTAGAGGGATCCACAGAATCCAGCACATACCAAATGGGGAACACAGATCTAATCACACATACCCAGAGTTAAGTATCTAGATATGAACAAGGTACATCACTTTAGGTCCCACAACTGAATTCTCAATATCAATACCTGGTATTAAGATGAATAATTATTATCTAGGCTATCTCTAGTCTCCTCCCAATAAGGACAGCTGAATAATTAGGACACCACTGGGAATTAGTGCAAAGACCCATCCAAAACTAGACGTCAGGATATTTATCCACAGAATTCTTTAGAATGTTTACCTACCTCCCTTATGTCTTCATTACCTTCCTTGATATTCTCTGTTGCACCCACAACAAGCTGGTGAATGTTGTCTATCTCAGTTTCCTATTACAGAAAAATGTTAGATAAATGCATTTTTAACCTACAAACATAAATGTGTATTTAGGAAAAAAAAAATGTGGATTTAATATTCTATTCTAGTCTCTATATTACAAGCATTCAATGGCTAAAAACCCAAACCCCAAATCAGAATGCAAGATGTCTTCAAATAATTTTTAAAAAGTCATTCATCATTAATATACTTGGAAAAAATGAACAAAAGGTGATGTGTTAGATGTCACTCTTATGACTGCACAATAAGATTTCTGGCTAACAGGTTCTCTCCTCTCCAACACTGACATATTTTTTATAAGTCTGCTTGTCTCTCTTCCTTCAAAAACAGCAGAGATGATGTTGACATACATTGTCTCATTTGCGTTCTCTTCCAACTTCGAGATTGTGTGGTATTGCTAACATTCAGTTTGAGAGAGTACAAATGTTAGCTGTGTAATTACAAAGAATGTATTACTCATTCTTAAGAACAGCATCGATACTTGTTATTGCTTTTACCTTCTAATTATGGTTCTTTAGAGAACCTTAAAGCAAAAGCTAATTAGTTACTAGAAGTTTAGCATTCCTATGAGATCAATCAATATTAATATCCTCACCATATAGATAAACCAGGGCAGACAATTGCTCTGAGTCTCAGAAACAAGGGCAGGATATAGAAACTCTATATGCAGTGATCAATTTCAATTCTGCAAACACCTAAGAGGCACCTATCCAGAGCACTGCATTAAACAGTCTTAAAAAAAAAAATTCCCCCCAAACATATAGGGATCACCATGACAGGCAATATAAGAGAATTTTAAAGGAAAAGGCAAATTGAAGAAAATGAGCATACAACTGACAACTATTATGAACAAACTTCAGGAGAATACAACTGCCTGGTCTGAAAAAAGTGTCAGACCAAAATTCATACATGGCAAAATGATTATTTCCTTAATAAAGAAGTTGTGACAACTTAGACATGAATAAGGTTGCAATTACTTGTACATTAGCTATGAAAAACAACTTGCTAAGCAAATACTTCTGAAGCAATTTTTAGCCTACACAGGTGAACAAACTTCTGAATGCTTTGGCACCACCATTCTCATACGGTGAATCCATGTGTTAACTTAAACTGTTCATTTAATAACTGGGGTTACAAAATGTACTTGAAGATATTCTGTAATTAAAGTAATTCTGTAATTTTATTAATTATGACCTTTAATCAGTTAGTGCATGCCTTTTCTGTAATTCAACCCAACCTGGGTACACTTTTATAATGCACAAGTTAATAGCAACAATGATTATACATGAGAGGTATCAGTTGGAAAGACATGTACCTGTGTCAGTACCCAGTACCTGGAGTATTTATTAGTTGTTCTAATAAAGTGATCATGCACATTATTTTTTACACTGCAGACATGTAACAGATCTGTTTTTCCACAATAAAAACGTGAATTTCTGACTGCACCACAAATCTGGGTTAATGATCTACAACTGTGTATTCTACACAAGGGCAATCACTATTAATTTTCTGATATTAATCTCATCATATATATGAATTGATAATACTTTAAAACATTATTAAAAATAGTGTTTGGTGAAAGTGAAAACCCAATTTGTTTCTGGATTTAATGAATGAAATTTAAGAACTGGTTCATTATTGCTATGTGGTTTAAAGAAAGTAAATTTTTTAGTTAAAATTTCTTATGTCAAAGTTGCCTACCCTAACAACTAAGAGAAGAGACATTTTTCTCTTAAGCATCATTAGTTTTTGAAAATTAAGACAGACATGGCAGATTTATCAGGTAAAATTTTCTAAACAAAACAAAATATTTATCACCTGTCTTTTTTTTTGGGAATCTCAAAATTTCAGTTAAGTAGTAGGCAACATAAAGTATAAATCACTCTAATAGAAAACAATGACATTTCTTATCTACACCCTTTGCATTATTGAGCACTATACAGTTTTAGAGGGGAGTCAGACTTATTAATTTAGGTTCTGTCAAACTCCCATACTTAGCTGTTAGGTTTCTAGATTCATTTTTATTTTGTTAACTATCTTATTTTAATCACATGTTCCTTCAGGAAAAGTATACCTAGCATTTTACCTTCAGTGTGCTTTACTAATTAATACTACAGGCTTATTCCCACTTAATGTTGTTAACATGTTCTGCCAAAACACAATGTTAGGTGAGAATGGAAATGGGGGCTGTTTGTCCCTTGAAAATATTATTGAACATGGGGACGGTAAGCATACTGACAATCAATGGAGCTAAAGTTGCTGGGGTTCAATCACTCATTTGGCTCATGACCAACTATCTGATTTGTTTTGTACCTTGACTGATTGTGCAGAGGACATTACAGAAGGGTTTCATGCCCTTATGGAAGGGCTTGCTTATAATGGATTAATCATAATGTATTAGTTATACTATAAAAGAACACTGTTAGAATGTTACAGAAGATATAACAGTATCAGGCAATATCAGAAAAATAACGTGATTAAGAAATGTTAAGTCATTCATGATAAGTACATTCCAACTTTACATAAGGACATCTTTACCTGTTGCAAAACCTTTTCTGTGAATATCTCTTGAAGTCTGGAAATTTCAACCACTTTTCCCTCAATTTGCCTTCATAAAAACAAGAAAGGATTTAATATATTTTATGTCAACTACAACTTGATTCATATATCATGAAAGATATAAAATTTCAGAGTTAAGAGTTCAAACCCCACAGTATGACTAAATGTGATAACTTTGCCAGAAATTATGGATTGTTAGTGACCCCCAAAGAAAAAGTCTTTCCAATGTGATGGTGGAGGTATGTTGGAGAAACTCAAAACAGTTAACTGCATGGAGAGGATGATGGGGAAGATTAATTTTAAGTATGGCTTTACCTTTAATTTTTTTTTTTTTACTCTTTTATCTAGTTTTCCCTATCTGTGGCAATCTATGCTGATCTAATGAGTAAATTGGCATTTATCAAAAAAAGGAGATGTAATATGCAAATATTCTTTCCTTTGCGTGAACATCTATGAAGTAATGTAAGAACACATATTTAAATTAGCTACAGAATTCTAAAATTTGTTAGAAGGACTTTGAGTATGGGCCCAGCACTGAACTATGTTTGTCATCTGATACCTACAAGAGACAGATTCTTAAAAGTATGAGGGGTAGATACCAACTTTTGTATTATATGTGTTTTGCAAAATACATAATCAATTTTACCTTCCACACATTTGACTGACACTAAAAGAGTTGTGGCAGGAAAATTCCAAACCACACAGTGTAAAAGGTTCCCTAGACGCCATATTTATTATTTGAAGCATCTGTGGTTTTTGTCAGTATTCCCTTCTCCACGGAAGAAAACACCTGTCTCCACAAGTTGCGAGACTGAAAAGAAGTGTATCTATTCCATGGTAAACAACCTTCTGATCATGAGCCTTCTTGTGTTTAGGCAGTCTGGTCATGAAATACATAGTCTGTCACTGGGCCTATACTCAAAGCCTTGTTAGCTTGGTAGGACCTTCATGCCAAATGAAGCCTTGGAGAGTCAATATTCCATCATCATCATCATTATTATTGTTGCTGCTGCTATTAAAAATAACAACAATTTCTTAAATACTCTATTAGCATTCTGCTTTTAAGTGCTCAGCTGGCTACTCAGAAGGTCTACATCCTGGCTTATTATATTCCTTTTCTCTATGACATGTATATTTCCCCATCAAAGTGTGATAATGAATATGCATGCTAAACTTGCTAAGAAAAGCTCAAAGTATATTTGTGAAAAATATGTAAGTTTTCATTCACAAATGAGAAACATACCTCACTTCATCAAACAAGCTGTTCATTTCACCAACAAGTCTCTGATTTTCTTGTTCAAACTGGAAAGGAAACAAACACACTGTATGGATGGCATCATACTGATTTCTATTCAAGTGCAGATGAAACAAGAGGATATTGTGACGCACACACTGAAAAATCAGATCAGTATTTCTTTCAGTAGTCATTTTCACATTTAGAGAAGGAACGGTGTACCTGAGGGATGCTACAACAGCTTGAAAAATATCAGTGTAAGTTTACAAGTTTTTGCAGTTTGACTGAGGAAAAAAAAAAAGAAAGAAAAAGAAAAAAACCCCACAATGCTCATCTTTTCCCTCTTTTAAAATGAAGCCCCACTCAAATGCTACTCCCTCCATGAAGTCTTCCCTGACACTCCTGGTCATGGGTGAACTTCCCTCTTAGATTCACACAGTATTTTGTTTTGTAATTATAAATGAATCTGGACTGAGGTTGCACTGAGTAGTGTATGGGCCTGGATTAAGAAATGGGTTCGAATTCTGACTGACATTTACTAGCTACAGGACCCTAAGCAATCCACTCACCTTGTTTGCCTCAGGCAACTCCCTAGGGTTTACCTTTTAACTTCTAGACAGATTTTCAATCTTCTTTGGTGGAGGGAATTCCCTACTATGATGAAGTCACAAGTCCTTAGCAATATTCATGTATTCTGTATTTTAGCAACTGTATTAGTGCAGGTGTTGTCCCCTTACTCTAAGTTCCATTGGGGGCTACAAGAAGCTGTAGTATGCACAAAGGCAACACCTCATAAACCTACTCAGCTGACAGACTAAACCAGGTTGGGGGTAACCAAGAGGCCTCAAACCAGTTGGTGAGTTAGGGGGATGTCTGCCCCAAGCAAGAGGGCTCAGTTGAAGTTATGTAAAATAAATTTGCAGTGGACCCAGTCAGTACAAGTTTGGTGATCTTCAGGTTGGTTTAGCAGCTTCTGTGTAGGAGTGAAAGCAAAAGATGGTGAGAGTGATCCAAGGCTGAGGCTTGGCAGGGCAAGATCAGTGATAGTCATTGACAAGGGGTCAAGGGTTCAAAATGCCAGTGTCGAAAGAACTCTCAGGGTTTGGAATGACCAACCTTGGACGCTGACTACATTAATGTTATGCTCAGTTACCACGAGGGACGAGATGAGAGGAGCCCCAAACTGACTGATTCTCTTCCCTTATTCTATGGCAAGCAAATGCTCAGCATCTCTTACTCCTGTGATTCAGCACTGACATACTGAAGTGAAAATCTCTTGCCCTGTTGTCTCTCACTGACAGGCAGAGTAGTTTAGTGAAAAGAACAGTAGACTTGGAATTAGGAGGAACTGGGTTCGAATTCTACCCATGACACTGATTAGCTGTGCGACCGTGGACAAATCACTTAAACTTGCTGAGTCTTAGCTTCCTCACTGTAAAGTAAGACTACTACCTCTAGTGCTGACTTCACTGAGTTGTGAGGACCAAATGAAAAGAATGAATATAAAGTACTTCGTAAATCTTGTACAAATATCAACTACTACTATTATTATTACTGGCGTCACAATCCATCTCAGTCCTATGATTCTGCTGTTCATATCCTCGGCCCTTCCAACCCACTGAGCCCTCTGGAATCCCCAGTCTACTGTTAACAACATTTCCTTCATCTCACACCTCTTTGCCTCACACTTCTTTCATCTTTTGGCCATCAAGGAAACCTGGTTTCTTCTGGAAGACACCTGACCACCCCCTTCAATGATTGGGTACTCTTTCTCTCATGCCCCGTAACACACGGGATCAGGAAGGGGAGCAGGAGAAGGAGACCCTGGGGGTGTATTTCCTGCTACTACAGACCATCACTATGGTACCACAATTCACCAACTTCTCTTCCTCTGAGATTCATTCCATCTACCTATAGTCCTTGGCACAGATTATCTACCAGCCTCCAAGTCAGTCAGTCACCCACCAAGCATTTATTAAGTGCTCACTATGTACCAGGAACCATGCTGAGGCTAGGAACACATGAAAAGCAAAAATGTGGTCTCTGCCCTGAAGGAGTTCACATGTTCATGAGGGAGACAATTTGTACATACAAGATACAATACAAATGGAAAGTAATCTCAGAAGAAAAGAGCTAGTGATGTGGGCTGGAGAAAAGGCCACTCCCCCCTTTCTCAAATAATCTCCCATTCATATAGCTCTGTGTTCACGAGCAAGTCCTTTGATTTCACTGAGTCTAGTTTCTTTATTGGTCAAATGGGTTTAATATATTTGGACCATGTAGCTCTCTCAGTGTTGTGGTGAGGAAAGTGCTTTGTAAACTGTAGAGTACTCTATAAATGTGAATGAATGTTACTTTAATTTGGCTGGTTTCAATAACCAAATGGCTGCTGGCAATGATTAGTCAGTATGGGGAATCATTAAAGTGGTCCCCTGCATACCTTGATTGCCACTTTTCAAATAGTGGTCACTGGATTAACTCATTAATCTCCAAGGCCATAATCTAATCTGAGATAGAATTTTTTTTTTTTGGAAGTAGAAGCTAATGAATAACAGCAGTCTTGATTAACAGGAGTGGTTAAAAGACAAATGCACATACCCAATATGACTTGGGCTAGGTATCTGATGGCTGGCTGAGGTTATAAGCTACCATGTGTGTGACTGTGCAGAACTCTTAACTTTTTTATGTTTGCTGCTGACATGCTGGTCTGCTGTTGACCAGGATCTTTCCAAGCAATCTCAAAGCTGAGTTGTAATGCTTAAGCATTCCCCCTCACTTGTTACAGAAGCATGGCACCTCAAAGGCCATCTAGTCTAATCTCTTCATTTTACAGTCTTTTTTTTTCGGGGAAGGGGGGGTGGTAGTAACAGAATTCCTGTCTTAGGTCTCCATGTAGCAGTTTTGGTATTCTGATCCTAGAACTAGAGGAATGCCCCACCTAATATCATTCATTTTTTCCAAGAAGGCACAATGTTAGGTGAAATGATGTTTAGATAAAATGACATGACAGGGGCAGTTAACTGTAAGCACAAAGTTCTAAATGTGAAACTGGTCAAATGACAATACAATCAGTTTGGTTATATCATATTAATGATATTGTCACAAAACAATGCTGGTTGGCGCACTCTCACGTGGGGTCTCTCCATTTAGGACAAAGCTGCATTTTCATGAATATCCACCATTGAAGGGAAGACCCCCTATTAATATGTTAAAAGGCTCATTGTCTAATTTAAAGACCAAAATCATACTTTGAGAGTATATTATTAAAGAAAACATTTTCTAATTAAATCCCTTCTCAGTTAAAGAAAAAATTCCCTCCCCCATCTTTGGAATAAGTCTTAAGCTGGAGGACTCCCTCCTCCTCTGCCCAACAGCTCCTGTTGCTTAATATCTCTGCTGTTTAAAATGATGAATTATTTAGGTTGCAAGATAATAGGCTATGAGAAAAATTCAACTGAATAAAAGTTGAGAAGAGATAGAACAATGTGACAAATTATATACTGTTTATCCTGAATTTAATGAATAAAAATAACATGTGTGCTTTTTTAATTGTCCTAATCCATCAATGAAGAGATGTGGTTTCACTTAGACAAATAAAATGAAAAGTTTAGGAAAATCAGACATTTTTACTACTAATAACATCAGAAAACAATTTTGTTCCATTCAACCACAAGACATATGCTTATGCTAACTCTAGACCATTAATATATCTTTACTGTGGGTAACAAGCTGAAATTTACTGTGCAAATCATACAATAGCCTGCAACCATTTTGGACTATGTAATGATCCCTCCTATGGGTGACATAATGAATTAAATTGCTGTTGCAGGGCTTAATTCATTATATTACCCCAAGGGAGAATCTGGAAACACTGATTGTGAATTATAGGCACAGTTTGTTACAACACATTCCAATTTAAAACCAATAGTGCAACTTACACAATATTTCTTAGTTTTCATTTCCAGGGTTGAGTTTTTTAAACAAAGTTTTGGTTAGCCAGACTGTAAGATATGATACTTCGCTAGTATTCCTAATTAAGGAAGAAGTTAAAGAAACATTAAATAGCCTGTCACAAAACACTTCTGCCTTATAGCCTTAAAGCCAAAATATTTTCAATAAGTCAATAAAAGTATAAGAAAGTCCTGTTGTTTTCAAATAATCACTTAGAGGGGAGAGGAGAGGTTGAACCTCCCACATCAAATCAACTAACATTACTAGAACTAATCTACATCAGGCTGTTTCTAGGCTTTATTCAACTGGTTTTTCCCCCCTCAAAATACATGTCTTGTCTGGAATGGACTGCTTTCCCCCATCACTGCCTCATGAAGATCTAACACATCTGCCACCTTCTCTATGAAGTCTTCTTTGACCCTCTGGCTGTAAAATGATTTTTTTCCTTTCGCTCATAGTACTTTTGGCTCTATCTTCTGCGCTTATCACATGCTGCTTTGTAGCTATTTCTGCATAAAGTTTCCATTCCTAATTAGGTTATAAACTCCTTGAAGACAGTGTAGCATTGGTCCTGACATATAACTTGTTGAATTGAACTTAATTAGAATATCACCATATCGCTTCCTGTTGATTTAAGGGATGTGTCTGGTTTTTTTAAGCTCAAAGTACTGCAAACAAATTAAATACCACTGATGTACACATACATATTATTGCAAAAAAAGTTTCTCATGCATTTAGTTAAATTATCATGCTGGATACAAAGAACCAGTATCAATCACTCTATCTGACCAATCAGATCCCAAAGTGATTTTCCAAAAGCACAGTTCTGATCATGTCACCTCATTATTCAATAAACTCCAAGAACTCCTTTTACCGTTAGCCTCAAACACAACTGTGTTTGGCACTGAATGATCTTAATAACCTGGCCTTTCCTTCTCCTTCCAGTCTTCCTCCACTCCCTGCTGGTACAGTCACACTGACTGCTTTGCTTGATTCTAACACAAGACACTCAATCTCCTACTTCCCTAACTTTTCACTGGCTGTCATCTATGTCTGGAAAGCTCTGCTTCTTTACCCCCAACTCTCAGCACAATGTGTCTTGTAGGAAGTACTTAATGGTCCCACAGCTGCTAGAGCCTTGTCTTCAAAGGTCACTTTCTACCTTCTTTGTGTGTACTTTATATATGCCTCTCCCCTGTTAGAATGGAAGCTCCCTGAAGGTAGGAGCTGTGTGGTTTTTTTTTGTTTATATCCCCAACACTTAGCATGGAATGTGGCTCATAAGAAGCATTAATAAATGGTTGTTGTTTCATTGATTCTACTTATGTACCCCAGCATGATGGTTAAAAAAAATTTTTTTTCCTATAAGGCTAAAAGTGGTTTGTTAGTTTCTGAAACCAGAATGGTTTTCTTTGGACTCTACCTGGGATTAGAAAGAACAGTATGAGTCTAGCCAAAACATGGCAAGTTAACCAGGTAATCTGGTAATCAAGTAAACCAGACAAATAAGATAACTTTCTTCCCTCCACTGGCAAAGTCTGATCATTAGCTCCCTAAAAAAATCAATGGTGTTATTTTATAGTGACACCTAATTTCTAGCTTTCCAGTCATATTCAACACACTCCTCTTCCCATAGTTAGTATTCCAGTCAAATGAAAGCTGCAAATGAGAACTTCCAAGAATGTTTTGCCAGACTATGGGCTACATTTTGAGGGATATATATTTTTGTTTTATAATTTGCTCACTTGGAGAGAGGGATATAGTGGGAGCAGAATAATCTTTTAAAAAACATCTGTAATTTGAAAAAGAACCTACTGAAAATAACCCTTTTATAATTTGCTCTCTAAAGCTGGTTTGTTTTGTGACTAGTCCATCCCCAACTCTATCCTTTTTCTTAAACAACCCTCTGCTTATTCCTACCTGCTTTCCTGTTTAACTGAATATATTTCTATATCAGTTTCTCTGTATTGTGTTCACCCTTCCTTTGCACAGTTCAGATAAGAGTGAAGAGTTCATGAGACATCTACTTTCACTTTCTCTGTGTTGGTATTCTTCTGGCATATCTCAATTATGAGAAATAGTAAATTCCTTTCCCAAAAGCCTCATCAATTCCCTAGTATATTCCTTTCCCCCCTCTTTTATTTCCTCTATTAAAACAAACAAAACAGAACAAAACCACACCCTGTGTGCATATTTCTTTCCTGACTTCCTAAATGATGCTCAAAAACAATGAGATTTTTGTTAGAATATGAACATGTGGTCATCATTATCCCTTCCATTTCTTCAAATGTATTTACCTTTCTAGGTTTCTCTTGTCTTTTTGCATTTCAAAGATTATACCCAACTCTGGTATTTTCATTAGGAATGTTTGAATGGTCTCTATTTTAATAAAGGTTCATTTTCTCCTGCAGAATTATAACCAATTTGTCTGGATAAATTATTCTTGATTTTAAATATTTTTCTTTCGCCTTTTGAAATATATTCCATGATTTCCCCTTCTTCAAAGTTGCTGTGGCATAGTCTTGAGTGATTCTGACTGATTCCTTGTTACTTGAACTCCTTCTGACTGCTTGCAGTATTTTTTCTTGGAACTGAAAGCTCTAGATTTTGGCTATGAAGTTCTTGTGTGTTTTTAATCTGGTGCTTCTATTGGAAGACTGGTGAGTTTTTCTTATTTTCACTTTACCTCTGCTTCTAACTAATCTGAGCAGTTTCCTTTTATAATTTTTTGAATTATGATATCCATTTTTAAAAATTTGGTCATAGTTTTCAGGGAGTCCAGTGATGCTAAAATTATCACCTTTCAATCTAATTTTCAGGTCAGTTGTTTTTGATGGTAGATATATGTTCTTCAAACCTTTTAGTCTTTGATTTTATTCTAATATTTGTTGCCTAACTGAATCATCGAGTTCTGTTCCATTTGTTCTATTTTTTCATTATTGAGTCTACTACTTAGGTAAAGTTTTCTGTCTTCTTTTCCAAGCTATCCTGCTTCCAAATCTTTCTTTAAGAACTCTAATTTCATTTACTGTTTGCTTCATTTTTTTTTTTCATTGAGAATCCTGAACTTTTCATTTAGAAACATGGAGCCCCTGGCTCCAACAGCTCTGACAGGGGAGCTTTTAGCCTTATCTTGTTAGGGCCCAGTACTCTACATAACTTGATGTAGTCACTTCCCCATGCCCTCATGTGAGTCCTCTTCCTCCCCGCCCTGCTTTCCAGTACCACTTTATGTGCTGTCTTCCCTCTATTAGCATGTAAGTTCCTTGAAGATGGGGATTGTTTTACTTGCTTTTATTTCTATCACTAGCACATGACCCTAACAAATAGTAAGCACTTAATAAATGCTAGCTTGCTCACTCATTCTATCTATCCTCCTGATGGGGTGCTTGCGTGCCTGTGCTTGGACCCCAATTTATCCCTGGCCTCAGAAACACTATCCCTGGCAGCTTTCCTCCAGCCCAAGGACCCTATCTCTAGCAATAACTCGTGAGTGGGCCCAGTGAGGCAAACTATCTCTCCCTGTTACAAGAACAAGCTGACCTCTGTAGAATTTCCCTTGTATGAACAAGACTATCTTATACCAGCAGAACTATCAAGTATGATGCCCACCGTTACCGGATACAACCCAGAGGTCAAGCTATAGACCTCAGCTCCTTAAGCTATCTTGTTTCAGACATAACAAACCAAAAACACACTCCTTAGGAAACCCCCCTCCCTGGTTTCCAGTAGGGAATGACGCCTGTGACTAAGGTTGTATGTTATCACCTAATTAGCATACTTGCCACATAACCCATTACTTTTCCTATATAAGCTTTAGCAGCATTCCTGTTAGGGTGCAAGTTCCCTAAGGAGCTCAGCCCACTGTGACAAGTTCCTTGAGAATCCTTGCCCACTGAATAGCGTAACAATAAATCTTTGCCACTTTGACTTAAAAGAATGCTTCAGTCTATGAATTCATTCTAGATGACCTTGTCCTATACTATGGTCCTTGAGGGTCAAAATTTCTCAGACTGCAACACTCTCACTCTTGAAGTCTTTGGAGCCAAAAATTATTTTATTTTCTTGAGGTTCTACTTACACTGACTGTGGAGTTACTCTCTTCTAGGTCACTTCTTAGAC
The DNA here is from genome assembly GCF_900497805.2 of Vombatus ursinus. Classification (NCBI taxonomy): domain Eukaryota; kingdom Metazoa; phylum Chordata; class Mammalia; order Diprotodontia; family Vombatidae; genus Vombatus; species Vombatus ursinus. Next base: position 18,353,264 of record NW_020954596.1, on the reverse strand, counting down.
TTTTCTTCACCTTCACTGTATTCAAATTTCTGTTTAATCACATGTCTAGCCTCAGTTCCTGCCTTAAAATTTAATAGAAGAACTGGGTACTATCCTCTCACAGTTCCTACCAGTCTGGATGTCACTGGTGCTGCCCTACTGTCCTGGACAGAATGACTGGGACCAGGCCCTGCCTTCAGCTGCATTCCCTAGTTTCTGCCTTATTTCATGGTTGCTAATACAAGTGCTGACCTTGGCCCCATTTCTCTCCCCTTCTCCACATGTAATTATTGACTAGAAGTTGATTCTGTCTCTGGCTATGGCCCTGATTGGATGAGGGAGATGCGCTAATCTAAGGCTTCCTAGAAGGCTGCCATCTTGCCTCCCAGATATTCACCCACCAGTAACTGGCCTTGCCTCCTGCTGTACCTCCAACAATATAGTACCTTCAAGTTTCATAGGGTGCCCAAATGCTGCTGCAGCTCTGATGGGCTAGGGATTCACTTTCCATTTAATAACCAAGGCAGGTTCCAGCTCCCCAATCCTTCTCCCCTGCAATTCTTCTGGAATATCCTTGCTCAGAGGGCCCACAGACTTCTGTATGTTTTCTTCTACAGTCTTGGACTATATGGAGGAACTTACTCATGCATTTCTTTGTACTTAGTAATCACCATCTCATCTGGTGCATTATTAAATCTATTCTGGGGAAGGTGAGTTCAGCTAGGACATTTCACATTACCACTTTAGCTGGCTGCCAAAATAAATAATTATTTACAGATACATGACAACTCGCTTGTCTCAATGAAATTTTTATGAAAATGGCCCATGCACATATTGAGAGTATCCATAATGAAAATGAGGAGGAAACAAGTAGGCTTCCCCTTTTCTTGCCTCCCCCCACCACCCCTACTGACTTAAAGGTTTAGAAAATGCCAGATCCTGCTGTGTTTATTGGCTGTGGATCGTAAAAAAGCATAGCATTACACTCCGTCTTAAAAGTTCTCCTTTAACAAAATGTAATCCGTGAATCTGTTAAGAACATAGGTGATTCCTTGATAAATACCACCACAAAAACTCCATCCTCCAACCCTTTTAGCTAAGGACCTTGCCTCAGACTTCGCTGAGAAAAGATAGACTATTTTTCATCTATGTTAATGTCTATGAATTTTGGGAATAGCCCAAGACTCTGTCTTAGCCTCTCTTCTTTTTTCTCTTTATAAAATTTTCTTACTTAGAGATCTCATCAGCTCTCATGGGGGCAATTTTCGTCTCTATAAAGATTTTTACCAGATCTACATGTCCAGTTATCTCTCTTTTGAATGCCACTCTCACATCATAAACTGCTGACTGAAGATTTCAAAATCAATGTCCCACAGATATCTCAACCTCAGCATGTACAAAACAGAACTTATTATCTTCCTCCTCACTTCCCCTGTAAAGCCCACCCCTCTTCCGAATTTTCCTAGTTCTTTACAGGACACAAACATTCTTCTCTTCCCTAAGTTCTTAATCTTGGCATTCTATTATCTTCCTTCCTGCAATTCCATGGGCTAGCCAGATGGTCCTTCTTACTCAGTGCTTGGGATGCATTTTTCTTCACCTAGGCTTCTGAGAATCATTAACTTTCTTCAAAACTCAGCTTAAGCACCACCTTCTGCATGAAAACAGTGGCTACTGCCTTCTTCCCCAATTATCTTATACCTAATTCTGTATATGTACATGTTGTTTCCCCTTGATAGACTGTAAACTCTTTGAGGGAAGGGGCTATATCACATTTGCCTTTGTATCTTTTGTGCTTGGTGAGTCTTTAGGACATTAATTCAACTGACAATCTTTTGTCTAGTAAATATCTGTTCCTAATTACAGTTAGATTAATTAGAGATGTTTTTTCCTATATCAGTGCAAGAATGAGGTATAAAAAGGCACATGATTTAAAAAAAAAGCTGACACGATACCTAAAACTGGGCTCATGCCAGTGCTATTGATTTCTGCAAAAGCTTCCAAAAGATATGAACTTAATTAATAATCAGAGAATAGAGATAAAAGAATTTAAAATTCACACTTAAAATAAATATATGTGGGTTTGTTTTTAATTATCCAAACATTACTTATTCTTTTTTCACATTATCAATATAAGACAATTTGATCGATTAAAAAGTAACAGCAGCAAAAACCATTTAAACTGGAAGAATATTTTACTATTAAGAAGTCATATATTATTAGTACAATAATCCTACAGAGGGTACCATTTTAATTATAAGGCTATACTTCAGAAGATCTTTGATTTCATTGATATGGTTCTCCCACTATCAATGCAGATCACATGGCTACATGACACATTGTGTGTCACAAAATTCATCACCCCATGAACAAATCATTAGTGAAGAGCCTCTCCACAATTAATAGGCTGATCTTTGAATATCACATACAAGACTGATCATCAGGCCTGTGGTTCAAAGCCTATCCAGATTGACAGGACTTGTGAGAGCTAGTGTTCTACTAGTATAGCCTTCAAGAGCCTAGGGTCACCTCCATGACATAATAATGCCTCAGGGGAGAGAAGATTTAATTCTAATCGCACAATAAAAATTTAAAAACCAAGTGGAAGCTTTTATCTAAAATATTCATTATTCATCTACTCAATATAAAAAGAAAATCATGTTTAAGAATTTTTACTTAATGCTCTATTCTCTTCCAAATATTTGTTAAAAATAAATGACAAAATATAGAATAAAATTACCACTTGTATTTCTTCTGGGGACAACTCATCTTCACCTCTGCCATCTCCCCACAGTCCAAAATTAGACTGAGCCTCTGTCAAATTCTTATCTACGAAGAAAATACATAGAGATTGACTCAAAACATTTGATACTGGTATATAGCAAAAAAAAAAAAAAAAAAAAGCAATTACTGGGAAAGCAGGTTAATTCATTTTAAGTGTATAAAATATAGGAATTCATTTAACTTTACAGATTAATTTTTAAAATTTATTATGATGACTGCTGATATCAGGTACACAATATGCACAAAATGATTCTTCCATAATTTTTATGTACTAAATTTTAAAAAATGTATAAAATTTAAAAATCACAGTCTTATTAGAGAAAAAAGAATTTTTTTAGTTGATCTAAGTGACTATATAAAAAAAAAAACCTTTCCTAGGGGGTTATTTAAATTAAATGTATACGAGTATCCAAATATACTTAGTGTATATTTTTAATAGTCAATTCTAAAATTCATTTTGTCCTCCTCTCTCCACTTAAAAAAAAAAACAAAACAGCAAAACACAACTTTTTTGCTGTTGTTGTTTTTTACCAGATCCATTTCTTAGTTCCAACAACCAGGGAGTGGCTAAAAAAATTTAATTGAAGACTATTGCACCAAAAAAAAAAAAAAAAAAAAGCATAAAGAGAAGTCGAATGGCATAGTGAGTAAAGTTAGTTTCAGAATCAGAAAGACTTGAGTTCAAGTCTCACTTAACACATATTACTTGTGTGACTGTGAATAAGTCACTTGGCAAGTCAATGAGCATTTATTAAGTGTTTACTATGTGGCAGACACTGTGCTAAGTGCCAGGAATACAAAGGGAAAAAAGTCCCCATCCTCAAGGAGCTCACATCCTAAGGAGACAACATGTGAAAAATTGTGCATGCCAGTTACATACACCATAAATGGAAGGAAAGGACTAGCAGTGGAGGAGGAATTGGGAAAAGCTTCCTACAGAAGGTGAAATCTGAGCTGAGTATTGAAGAAAGCCAGTAGGCAGAGATGGGAAGGGAGAGAATTCCAGGCATGGAAAAAGTCAGTGAAAGGCACAGAGTACTAAGATGAAATGTCATAGATGAAGGGAAGAGATGGGGGTAGGAGAGAGAGGGAAAAGGAGAGAGAAGGTGGGTAGAGGAAACAGGGAGGGAAGGAAGGAGGAAGACAGGAAGGGAGGGTGGGGGGGTGGGGGGAGGGGGGGAGAGAGAGAGAAGACAGAGTGAAAGTGTTGGGGCAATCTACTAGAGGAGAAAGGATCAGAATTCGGGATAGAGGAGATAGTGGGGGAAGATGTTTGAGAGTCATGAGATAAAGCAGCAGCGAAAAGGGAGCTCTTAGTGAATGGGTAAAGTATGAGGTTAAGGTACTCAGCTGAGAGGGTAGCAGGTCATAGAAGATTAGAGAAGAGATGAAAAGATTTGGCATAGCTGCTAAGATGAATGAGTGAAATAGTGAATCTATTGGGGAGGTGTAAAAGGATCTCTTTCCTACAGCGTCTGGTTGAGAGTAAGGTAAATTGTAGTAGACCCAGTTAGCAGGGTTTTGTGATTTTCTCCATTTCTGTTCAACATGTGAATAGAAGTAAAGTAGGTAGGATAGGATCAAAGGTTGGGGTTTGGTAAAGCAGGAGTAGTGATTAAGACAAAGTGGCAAGTGATTCAAGTGTAGAGGATAATGTAGGGTTGAAATGATTTACCAAGGAGTCAAGATAAGGAAGGAAGGTCAGTGTAGCCAGTTTCCAGGTCTGAGAAAGAACTGTGAGGTAGATGGATTGAAGATCATGGTAAGGATCAAGAATAGGGTATGGGGTCATAACAAATAGGGAAAGTTGAAGTGATACTAGAGGATGGTAAATAAAGTAATTTCATAGTCCATGGATATAGATGGAGAACACTTGTGGGTGATGGGAAAATCAAGTGTACGGACATCTCTGTTATAGTTTAGGAGGATTAGAGGAAAGGATCATGGGAATTTAGTAGACTGAGGAAATGGGAAGTTTTGTGTATTTGAGGCAGAAAAATATGTATACTGAAGTCGTCTATTATGAGGACAGAAGTTGGGGTGGAAAGTCAGGTACTGCATTAATTGAGGAAAGAATGAGAATGTGCCAGTGTCAACCAACTGGTAGAGAGAGAACAATTATGAGGATCTATATGGGGGGATAAATTTGAATAGTGTGTTTCCTGTTCAAAAGAAGAGAGGTTGCTGAGTGGTGATGGTAGAAGGATCACACCATGACCAGTGAGTATGACTATGAATGAAAGTACAATTAGTACTTAACCTCTAAGTGCCACAGAAAGCTAAGACTTTGAGTGTCAACTGAAAAGCTTTTGCATGAACAATATCAATGTAACTATGAGTAGAAAGGAAGAAGTCAACTTGAAAAAATCTTTATATCAAATATCTCTGATATGTGTCTTATATCCAAGATAAATAGACAACTAATAAAAATATATTAGACCAAAAGCCATTCCCCAATAGATAAGTGGTCAAAGGATATGAATAAATAATCCACAAAAGAACTGCAAACTATTAAACATATGAAAGAATGCTCCGACTCCCTAATAATTAGGGGAATACAAATCAAAACAACTTTGAGGTGTCATCCACATCCAGCAAATTGGAAAAGATGACAAAAGATACAGATAATCAATGCTGGAAGGACCACAGAAAGATAGGCACATTAATGTTCTCTTGGTAAAGTTGTGAATTGGTCCAACTATTTTGGAAAGGATTTGGAACTGATAATAGAGTAACTAAAATGTCCATTCCCTTCGTCCCATAGATTTCACTGTGAGGCACATACACCAAGGAGATTAATAACAAAAAGAAAGTCCACACAAACACCAAAATATTTATAGTAACATTTTTTTTTGTAGTAGCAAAGAATGGAAGTAAAGTAGATGACCATCAATGTGGGAATGATTAAGTAGCTGATTGTACTGCAATATCACTAAGTAAGTGATTGTACTGGAATATCACTATGCAATAAGATGCTCAAACTATGAATAACATGAATACAGAGAAGCACAGAAAGACAAATGAAGTAAGAGAAAGTGAAATAAGCAGAACTAAGAAAACAACATACAAAATGACTACAACAATGTAAACAGAAAGAACATCCAGGCCACAATAAAAATGCAATGTTGTAATATTACAATGATCAAGCTTTTTTGGTCACAGCAAAGAGATATAAACGGACATTCAAACTTATTTGGAGAGTTGGAGGAAGACATTGCATATAATATTTTTTGATATGTTGGTTATTTTTGCTTAACCTCTCCCCCCCACCCCTGTTCTTATCTCTATTCTTTAAAAAATAAATGGTTCTCTAGGAAAGCATTAAAGCGGGGATACAGTGTGAAATCTAGGTGATATAAAAAAAAAGATAGCAATAATAAATTTATTTTTAAAAATAGTATGAGAGAAATGGGAATAATGGGTAAAAATGATTAAATACACTGGTGTACACTTGCAAAAATAATGAATTTCTTATCAGAAATTAGATATAAGAGATGAACTGGAGGTAAAGGACATGGCAGAGGAGTAAGGAATCCAAAAAGCAGAGAAAGCTTAGCTGATGGGAACAGTTGAATAGCCACTGGCTGAGATAACTGTGAAGAGGCTTACTAACCATAATAGCATTTCCCAATGGATGGTGGCCAGAGACACAGGTGGCTACCAAGATAGCACCTCAGCTACAGAAGAGAGCTAATTCAGCAGAGTGAGAGGATAAAAAAGCAGAAGTTTTCCCTAAGATGAGAAACTTACTAACCACAGCATAGTCAGTGGATGGTGGACAGAATATGAAGCAAAAGGGGTGCAGCTGAAGATCAGTTGAGAATAAATAAGCAGAGAATTGATACCCATCTAAAATAAGCAGAAATGCAAGCAGGCCTGGAAGAGAGAAGCATAGTGACAACATCAGCAGTCATCAGTGGCTCTGTGGTGCTAGATGCATGTATCACCCATCCATGTGTTTACTCTAGGTATGAATACTCCCTGAATGTGTATCTCTTTACACTGGTGTATTGACCACCTAAGTTAATGCTCTGTGTATTCCTCATCCCTATAATGTCCTATGAAAAATCTTGCATGTGGGTATAAAAAAAAATCAACTGAAAGTATATTCATAAAGAGAGCGGAGAATGTTCTGATGCTATATTTATTACTACAGAATTGTATTAGATATATTTGCTTTGAACTAATTGTGTCTTGACACATTGACTGACCTGTAAAAGTAAACACATCACTAGAGCTCATGAGCTACAGTTCTGAAGGATTCTGATCCACACAGTATCTAGAAACTGAGGTACTTTGTTTCTGCAAAAGAAAGACAGCTTTCTGGACGCCCATGGCACTTCAAACATGATAGGGAAATCCCAATCCTGCCAATTATTAGCCATGTGACCTTTGGCAAGCCCTTTACCCAAGAAATTAAAGAGTCCCAATCCCCTTTCCGGGAGGACAGGGAGGGAGGGCTCTAATAAGATAGCAGGGAAACTGCATCTTGAGCCCTCAATCTTCCTCCTGTAATGAAGCCTCTGACCCCATACTGCACCTTGGAAAGCTCCTCTGGGATAGAAAGACTATATCATGGAGAAATATTGCTAAGAAAAGAGTTAAGTATGTAAAATAAATATGCTAAGTGCTAGATGACTAGTATAAAGAGTAAATGCTATTGGGAGATCAAGGATCATCTCTTGGGGTAAAACCCCCTTCCTGTGTTAGGAAATGTGTCTTACGGAACTCTATTCACCTTAATCCTACCACACCCCAGTCCTTTTCATTATCTCTTCTTCTGCCCTTTGGAACTCCTGCTTTATTATTAGCAAAAGCCTCTTCATTCTGCCCCCCTCTTTTCACATTCTTTCTATATTATGCTCATGAAAATCCCACTCTCTCCAGAAAGTACTGTACCTCTGAATTTGCCTCTACAAGCTGATTCTTCTCTCATCTCCCTAGATACACTGGAATAAGAGGTGTTGGCATACTCTTGGATTCCCACTGACACTTCTAGACTGTCCTCTGCTACCACTGCTCCACAGCTCCTCCTCTTTTGTGGTTCGTGCCATCTGTCTTCTATCATTCAGATCTTTGCTGTTGTGATCCATCCAGGTCATTCATTCTGCTTTTTCAAGTAGTTCAGTACCTGGCACATGGTATTCCTTTCTAACTCATTCCCAACCAAAACTGGGAATTTTTGATGTCCTATCAAACCCCATAGTCTCCCAGTTCATCAACTTTCTCAACTCACAACCACATAATCATACTCTACCAAAATCATCTACCAGGATGCCTTCAGCATAACCACTACTCCTAAGTGCCAGCATCACAATTCTGAAATACCCCTCTCTGATAATAATTTCTTGTCCTTCTGTCTTTGCCTTGGCCTTACTACCACTAAAATTACCCAACATTACTGCAACGCTCAGTCTCTCCATTTCTCCCAAGTCTATCACCCTTGTTCGGCCCTTGAGTTCCTCTCTTCAGTCTTGACTCACTCAATTATATTTCACTCCCTTGCCCTCCTGACCTACTGTCATTTACACTCCATTAATCTTAACTCTGGATTATCCAACTATCCATCTTCTCGCTTCCTATTCCCAAGCCACTGAACACAAGAGACTAAGTGGCGATCAACTGGGGAATGCCTGAACAAATTGTGGTATACAAAGATAATTTAATCTAAAAGGACAAATATAAGAAATCAGAGAAATAAGGGAAGACTTGTATGAACTATGAAAAAGCTTGGTTTAGTGGATATAAAGGTGGCCTCAAAGTTAGTAAGACCTGGGTTCCAGTTATGCCTCTGACACATGCTGGCAGTGTGATCCTGGACAAATCACTTAACTTCTAAGTACTCCAAGCAACTCTATAAGATTAAGAATTACAGAAGGTGCTGACTTGAATTGGTAGCTAGTTTTCTTATCTAGGAGTTTACTTACACGTGAAGTCCATATTCTTTTACATGAATTGATACAAAGCAAAGAAAGCAGAACCAGGGGAACAACCTATAAATTATTATAAAAGAAAAATAACACTAAAAGGAAACTGAACCTAGATTAGTTGCTAATTAGTTGGATTAGATTAGTTGGTACCAGAGAGCAAGTAACAAAATACAATTTTCTCCTCATGGTAGCAATGAAGGACTATGAGAAAAGAATGATGCATATGCTGTCAGACAGAGTCGCTTAATTCTTTTTCTTTGTTTCAAAGAAGGGATCAATTGAGGGAAATGACTAAAGTAAAGAATAATCAGGAAAACTTTTTCTTAGAAATTGAGATCTGCTAATTAACCGCTGGCATAGCTATAAATTGCTAGAATTATTCAAAAGTCACTAAACTGTTCATACTCTTTAATCCAGAGATGCCACTACTGGAAATATGCTCTACAGAGGTTCCTGACAGCAAGAAAGGACTCATGCCCAAAAAATATTCAGAGAAGCATTATTTCTAATAACAAAAAGCTGGAAACAAAATACATGTCCAAGCAATGGGGAACAGCTGAATAAACTACAGTGTACAAATGGAATAGAATATGATTGCACTGTAAGGAATGGCAAATGAAGAATTCAGAGAAACACAGGAAGACACATATAAAATGACAGTGAAAGAAGCCGTGCCAAGACAAAAATACGTGTAATGTTTGTAACAATGCAAAGAAAGTGAATGTTGAAACACAACAAAACTCAGTCAAATAGAATAACAAATACCATCCAAGTTAAGGGACACTTCCTTCTTTTTCCTTTCTGTCAACAATGAGCTGGTTTTAGGAGGATACACTTCTAGGAAGTTTTGTTTGGGTGCTTGTTAAGGAGCATTATGTTGGATCAAAATAAAAAGTGCCAATATTTTTTTTTTAAAGAGGTCATCTGCCATGAGCTCTATTACTCACTTCTCTATTCCACAAAACCTCTCTACCTCTTCAATGATCTTCCTCTCATTTACTGTGTTTCTGAGGAGGAGGGGGTCCTTCGCTTGGACACACCTCTTTCTGCACCTCTGATCCCATCCTCTCAATCTCCTATAGCAGCTTGCCTTATGAATTATTCCCTTGCTCATCTTCTATCTCTCCTTCCCCTTGTGTCCCCTCAATCACTGAGTACAAACATCCTCCATTCTATTCTAGCCTTTAGAAAAGTCTAGGGGCAGTTAGGTGGCGCAGTGGATAGAGCACCAGCCCTGAAGTCAGGAGGACCTGAGTTCAAATCTGGTCTCAGACCAAACACTTGACACTTACTAGCTGTGTAACCTTGGGCAAGTCATTTAACCCCAACTGCCTCACTAAAAAAAAAAAAAAAAAAAAGAAAAGAAAAGTCCACTTGGTCTTGTCATTCCTTAAAGCAATCATCTTCTACATCTTTTCCCTTACACTGTTAAACACCATCTACATTTACTGCATTTATTTCTTCACCTCCCACTCACTTCTCAGCCCCTTAAAATCTGACTTGCAGACCAATCATTCAACTAAAACTGTTTTCTCCAAAGTTATCAACAATCTCTTAATTGCTAAGTCTGATAGTCTTGTCTCAGTCCTCATCTGCCATAACCTCTCCACAGCTTTTAATATTGCTAAATACTCCCTACTCATTAACACTCCACCTTTGGCTTTGTAAACAGTATTTACCATTTTTTGCCTTACAGACAGGATATTGGTTACTGATGTGGGAGTAATATCTGAAGTAGCAGTTGGTGTGCAGTCTATGTCACACCCCTCTCCCTAGTCTCCCCTTCCCCTACCTCACACTCAAAAAACTCGAGTGACTCCTGGTTATCTCTCCAGGATCAAATGGAAAATTCTTCGTTTGGCATTCAAAACCATTCATAACCTGGCTCCTCCTACCTTCCCAGTCTCCTTACACTTTATACTCCCCTCTTCCTTGTACTCTTCCATCCAGTAACAGTGGCCTCCATGATGTTTCTTGAACATGCCAGACATTTTCACTGGCTATCTCTCATGTCTGGAATGCTCTCCTCCTTTCTCAAGAAGCCTCTCTGCATCCCTGGCTTCCTTCAAATCCTAGATAAACTCTCCCTTCTAAGGAAGTCTTTTCTGATCCCTCTTAATTTTAGTGCCTTCCCACTGCTGATTACTTCTAAATTATTCTGCATACAGCTTGTATGTACATAGTTATTTGCATGTTGTCTCTCCTCTAGTAGACTGTGAGCTCCTTGAGGGCAGGGATTGAATTTTACCTTTTTTGTATCCAAAGGCTTAGCAGTGTCTAAGCACTTAATTAGGCACATAGTAGGCACTTAAATGTTTTTCATTGTACAGTCGTTTTTCAGTCATATCTGGCTCTTCGTGACCCCATCTGTGGTTTTCTTGGCAAAAATACTACAGTGGTTTACCATTTCCTTCTCCAGCTCATTTTACAGATGAGGAAACTGAGGCAAATAGGGTTAAGTGTCTTGCCCAGGGTCACACAGCTAGTAAGTGTCTGAGGCCAGATTTGAACTCATAAAGACGAGTCTTCCCGACTCCAAGCCTAGCACTCTATCCACTGCACCACCTAACTACCCTAATAAATGTTTACTGACTGATTAATTAGAACAAAGTTCAAAAATCAATATCCAATTAGGAGAAAGGGTAATATTGAGAAGAAACTGCAAATGATTACAATGACTTCAAACTTACCCATTCAAAATAGCTGCTGATGCAAAAAAATGAAAATGAAAAAGAAGCAGATACTGATCTTTATTAATCACCATTTCTGACAAAAGTTGAATTGATTTAAAGTGATGAGTACAAAAAGGAGGTCAAAACAGTCCAAGGACTACTCCCCTCCCCTTAGCACAACAAACAATTGACCTCTCTCCTAAGTGGAAAGACATGATAGTCAAAGGAACAAGGACTTAGAAACTCATTATTGAGTCTGGGGTTGCTAGATGGTGCAGTGGATAGAGCTCTGGCCATTGCGTCAGGAAGACCTGAGTTCAAATCTAGCCTCAGACACTTGACACTTACTAGCTATGTGACCCAGGGCAAGTCATTGCCAAGTGATTGCCTCACCAAAAAGCAAAACAAAACAAAAATATTATTGAGTATGATGACAAAAGACTAAGGTCAATATGGCTTTAAAAATAAGTCTACAGAAAACTTGGCAGGAAGTCCAAATGAACCACAATATCTAAAGGTACTCAAAGATGAAACTGGTAGGTGGACTACAGAAAGATGGAAAATAAAACCAATCTGTCAACCAAACATGTCTATGACATTTATATTTATTGGTGATTGAGAAACCACCACATTTGGACCTAATTTTGTTCAATGAACCTCTAATATATCAATATCAAATGAGGAAAAATAGAAAACAATTTTGTTTGACTGTTAATACTTCCAGTTCTGTCTTGTTAAAAACTATGGGTTTAGGGTAAGATTTCCTCTCTTGTTTTTATGAGGCATAAAGCAAGAACACATGTAGACAAAAGGTTTTTATGATTGTGATGAAGGACAGTCGACACAAAGTCTAAAAGGGAAGAGAAATGAAGTTCACCAAATGCACCTATTTGTGGACGACATTATCCTTATTTCATCAAAATATGTATCAGTACAGCACTTAATGAAGTTCACAGATTCTCAAAGGAGATTAGCCAAGTAATTCAATGGTGAGAACCACAATGAATGAAGAATGCATTTATTTGGAAGGGCAGTTACTGGAGTTCATCTATCAACACATGTATCTTGGTTAGGCACTACAGAGAGATAATACACTAGGCCCAGAATTAAAAAGGGAGAAAAGAGATGGTCATACTGGATTTGGGATAATGCATTGTGCTTGCAAGGATACTAAGCTGCTCTCTTATAGCAAAGTTCATCTTTCTAACACATTTTGAAATATTCTGGTAATGCTATACAGCTGTGAATCATGGAATATTATAGAGAAATGAATGGGTAGTTCTAAATCAGGAACAGCACAAAGATTACTTGTATGAAAAGTGTCCTAAAAAATAGCATCAAAGACATGTCTAATTGGACATGAGCTGATCACGTAAAAAGAATTAGGGGTAGCAGATAGGTAGCTTGAATATCACAGTGTTACTGGTACTCAATGATATCCAAATACTAAAGTACCCAAATAGTATCAAAATATTACAGAATCTAAAGCAAGACCCATAGCACACTGACTCTGTATCTTTTATGGAGTATGTGTTGAAGGTCAAAGATATGAACAGCACAGGATGAGAAGCCATGTTGAATTACAATCTGCACAGATGAAAGATGAAGAAGAGAGATGATGATGATGAAAGGTTACATTCATATAGTGCTTTAAGGCTTAAAAAATACCTTACAAAATTATTTTATTCAATATTCATAACAAGTCTGGGGGAAGTATTACATATAGTATTATTCCCATCTTGCAGATGAGTATATTGAAGTAAAAACAGATCAAATGTCTTTCCCAAAGTCACAAAGCTAACAGGCATTAGAGGTAGGAATCAGACCCATGTCTGACTCCAATTTCAAGACTCTTTCTACTAAACCATGTTGCCTCTCCAAGTATCCCCAGTGATGTGATCACAGTTTCATTGAGATATATGGGAAGTAGGAAAAAAAGCTCTGATATTCTCAGAGTTCGTAAACTATTTTCTCTAGGTTTGGTTTCCTTTTTAATGAGAAGTTTCAAATGCTGGAGCTCCATTAAGGGGGAAAAAAAAGACAGAGTCTAGACTACTATAGAAATGACAGGGAGGAAAACAAAGTGAATTACAATGTCCAAAGAGATGTTTAAAATTATTTTTATAAATGTTGATGAAATGAAAAGACTGACCATGGAGAATGAGAAGTAAAAATATTAGGAAGTTCTAGTGGGAAACAACAAAGAAGGATAAAGTTAGGAATTCAAGGATAACCAATGTGCTGTAGTGGAATAAGCATGAGATTAGGAGTGAGATGCCTTAAGTCTAGTATCAGATCTGCATATACCTTCCTTTGGATAAATTATACAACCTCTCTGAAGGTTGCCTTGTTTATCTATAAATCTGAGATAACTATGCCTGTCCTGGTACTTGAAAGAACTGGGAAAACTATAATATACTACATAATTTTAAATCATAGGATTATTAATGTTGCTGCAAGCATTATTTAACCTAAAGAAGAAAAGGTTCACAGATGAATCACTGTTCAATTGTATGTGAGTTAATATAAAAGAAGAAAAAAGGTAATAAGCTTTTCTTCAACTTCCTGAAAACAGAAAGCAAGTTCAGATCGTAGTTAGACTCATCTGAGTTAGACTTAAGGTTTTAAAAATTGGGATAATCTACTAAGGGGGTGGGAAGAGAGACTAGGGGAAGTACTATCCCTAGCAACATCAAGCAATATCTGTTTCTTATTATTAAAGATTATTATTCTAACACAGCCATGAAGACTTTAATAATGACTATGATAATGTGAAAAAAAATCAACGCTGAGAAGCAACAAGTCTCTGGTCAAATATAATAGTCAATGTTAATATCATACTACCAAAGTTAAAGGGCCCATCTTTTCACTTATCAAAGAAATGAATGCTTTGGGGGAATGTTATTTTGTAAGGAGGATTTGTTTGGGTGCTCCTTGGGAGTGTCTGTTGTGTCAAAAACAAAATACATCAATAAATAAATAAATGATGATTGAGGAAAAAAATAAACTATAGTACTTTCAGGAAAAAGGTGGCCAGATTCATGATTCTCAAGCATGGTTCATGAACCACTCAGTGAGGGTGCCCTGGTTAGTCAAGTTCCTTGCAAATTTAAGGTTTATGACATAACTAAATTCTTTAACAGTATGTATTGAGTCCCTACTACGTACACAGTATATTTATATCCCAATCTAGTCTTTTGTTTCTCATAGAAATGAGTAAATTGTTCCCCAGATCATCTCACTGGGGTCCCAACCAATGCAGCACCAAGGCAATTCACTAATTCTTGTTAATTCTTAGTGAAAAGACAATTCGTTAATTCTTATTGGAAAGGACAAGAAGATGGGACAGGTGTTTTGTGGGGTCTTCTGAACCCTCACAGGATGTGTATTTACATATATTTATAGGATAAGCTATAAAAGAGAAACATTTTGAGAACCACTGGAGATGAAAACCTCTAAGCCTATGTAACTGATTGACCTAATTGCTGATTCTTGGGAGGTAGCATCAGGGTGAAGTCAAAATTTTACAAGTTATCACCACTGACAAGGATTCTAATCCTTAAATAGAAAGTGGAATGAGAATGTGCATACTAATATGATTAATACCATCTTCAATCTCAGTAGAACTTTCTTATTGTGATTTTTAGCAATGATAAATGATGATAAATATTTCGTTAATACAGCCAGTAGCTAATTTTAAACATGATTATTGGATAGATCAGAAAACTGGCAAAATAACAACTTTTGAAATGTACAGTTAAACCAAGCTATTTTTAAAAGCATGGCTTTTACCTTCATTGAATTGAAAAACCTTAGATAAGAATATTTTAAGGAAGAAGCCAATTAAAAACATAAAGGATATAATTTAAAATTTCAGATAAAATGAGTTTAAATTCACAACCACTCTAACATTAACTGAAGTCCTACATATAAGAGCAAACATCGTTTTGTTTTCATTTCCTTCCTATCCCATTGGAACCAATTACTTTTGGGCACCACCTCAGTTGGTAAGAAGTAGCACTGAGCTCATTAAGAGGTTCAGGCACCCAGAATGAACTGAACAACAGATAAGAAACTTGATCATCCTCCCATAGTGGCTTCCCCTTGTTTTCTTTTACTACCTATTACTATGACACTTTTACTCCAATTGGGAAACTTTCTTTAGAGTTGAAACTAGAGCTGGCTTTTTGAATCAGTAAGAAAAGGAACAAAGGAAAAAGATGGAATGTTTCTTGCCCTTGGAATGAAAATACATTGGCTGCTAATATCATGAACCCAATTTAGACACATAAGGCACTTCAAAACGAAGCAAAAACTATGGCTGGCAACTAAGCCAGACCTAAAGTTTTTAATAACATGTATCTTGTAAAGCTCATTCTGTCAAATAATTGGGGATCTTTTAATTTCTAATAATAACAAGATGCCATCTAAATGTCTGAAATATTAAAAAAAACAAACATGTTACATTTACTTTTGAAACTTAATAATGTCACATGGAAAGTTACATGTCTCCATAATTTTGTTTCTCTACATACACAATTTTAAAAGAAAAGTATCTTTCTCTTCATGACTAAGAATGATTCATTTTTATTACCGTTTGAGAGTCAAGGCAACCAAATAAGAGTTTATTGTGTAATACACATTACACATGGACAACAGGCAGCTGGGAAACAAACGAGAGGAAGGCCAAGAGACAGTGAGCAGGCGAGGGAATAGGCAGCAGATGACGTGGCGGCAGGAGAAAGAATGAGGGAGATGCAATCTAAAAAACACTTTAAGTGACTAACATAATGAACGCAGCTCCTGAGCAACAAGATTTAGACGTCCAGTTTCTGAACCTGAATTCTGTCACTATCTGTTCTTCAGCAAGATACTATTCTGTATATATTTTATTCACAAGCCATTAACACCTGCTGTCTCTCAAAGGGACAGTGTAAACGCATAAACAACTCACATTATTGCTTTTTAAAGTTTACAAAGTATTTTCCTCACAACCCTCCTATAAGGTTAGGTAGAACAATTATTATTACAAAGCATTTGAGAATACTTCTTAGAGAAGCAATGTAAGAAATTTAAGGAATGGTCTTCCTTAATCCTGGTCACTACTTTCACTGCCTGAGGGACAGGTTTACAACTTTTAAATGGGAGAATAAATAGGAGCTCAAGAAAGTAATTTAAAAACAATTTCAATCTTGGTTTAGATTATTATATAATAATCTTGAGTAAATTTTATATATCAGAAGAAGAGAATGTTCCTAAAGTCAGTGAATTTGTTTTCGAACAGGTATTAATAGCTCTAAAAGCAACATCAGTTATTGTCCGGTAATATTTTTGCAATGTGCTTATAAAACCAAGCAAAAATTGAAAAAGGACATTAAGGAAATACAAATTACTAATTTGAAAAACAATCTCTTTTCAGAATTTTAATTTTTGCAGTTATTATCAGTTATCCTAGGGAGCAAAGGGAATAACTTCCCAAATGGCACAAGTGAGTGTGTTAAATGTTAGAATAAGACCACCAACTGGTGAGATGGCACCCAAACTTCCAAGGTCAGGTAATAATAAATGGCAATAAATCACAAGATTAATTAAGAAAGCTGCTTGCACATGTGTCTACATATATATTCATGTGTGTATACGTGTGTAGACATAATTACATTATACATAATGCAAGACAGATACTACACATATGCATGTGTGTAGATATACCTTCTGATGAAACATCACTTGTGCGTACACACATACACATGCATATTACATGTACATGAGTGTGTGTATGTATGTATACTCACAGACAGACATGAACGGTGTCTCATCAAAAGCAACACCCATTAAATCAGAGGAGACTCTCTCACTACCACACACCCAACAAAAGAAGTGGTCTTTGCATTAAACAAATCTGAAAATCATCACTCTACTGGCACCTCCTTTCAGGATTAAAAAATAATAGGACAAATTTTCCATATGTGTAAATTAAGAGATTCCAATATCCCTTCTATAATGTTCTATTATTTTATAATTCTTCCATAATATTCTGTTATTTTATAATTCATGCAAAGTAAACATCAAATTCTACGTTATGAGATGCAAAATATCACATAAAGTAAAATATGCCTGATGACAGAAAGCAGCTCTGTATTATATACATATACAGCTTTAATTCTGTCCCATTTGCTTCTGTTGGTTAGTAAATGGTGCTAATGAGACACAGTACAAAGTAAGATCCAGCATATCTGTGAAAGCTGCAAACACTGTCACAATGCAGTGCCCAAGGGGGGCGGAGGTGGGAATGGGGAACAAAAAGAAGCAGGTGGTTCACTGGTCATAACATCGACAGACTTAGATGTGTAGCTTCACTTTATAATTTTCTTGACTCTAAGCCTTACTACCTTTCTATCTCTCCTTGATCCACACAACTCCACCAAACCCTTTTCTCTCTTTCTGCCTAATAGTTTCTGAAGTCTGTGTCCAGATAAATGAATAATTTGATCATATCTTAGTAAGAACAACAAAGCCCTGTAATTAAGAATAAAGATTTATGAATAAAGCTTCTTATTCCTGTGTTCCATACATTTGTATAATGATGATAAATAATACCTTGATCTTACACTTGTATCATAGTACTTCAGAGTTTCTAAAGTGCTTTTATATAACATTATTTTTGTTTATGAAAAAAACTTTGTGAGGCAAAGTGAAGCAGATATTATTGCCACCATTTTAAAGATGAGAGAATTTAAAGCTCACAGAGGTTAGGAGATTTCCCTCAAGTCACAGTACTAGTTAAGAGGCATAATAATAAGGTATAGAACTCAGTTTTCCTGATTCCAAGTGCTCTTCCTTCTACATCACATCTTCTTAGAATCACAGGAATTAGAGCTACAAAGGACTTCAGAGATCACTTAGTCTAACCCTCTAATTTTCTAGTTGAGGAAACTGAGAAATAGTGGAGGAAAGTAATCTTCCCAAGGTCAAATAGCAAGTAAGCAGCAGAACAAGGATTCAAAGGCAAGACCACACTACATTGTGATGTCTTTTCTTCAGCTCAAGAGACTGAAAATTATCAGGATACTTTTTTTTTTAATTAATACCTCGATTTTCTTCAGTGGTAGATTTTTCTTCAGACTCTTCTGAAGAATTCTGTGAAGCTTTCTCAGATGAAGAAGATTCTGTAGATTTACTACTCTGGTCAGGTTCAAGCCTGGATCTGTAAATACAAAATAATATTGTTAGTGTTATTATTTATATAATTGGATTTCCTTTAAAGCTATAGAGAATATGATTAAATACCAAAATAAATAATCCCATTTTAACCACAAAAGTAGATACAACTTGACCTTTTTTAGAATTACTATACTGTTACCATATATATCAAGTATTCATATGGATCTTCCTTCCTTCTACCAATGATGACTGCCATCCCATTAGAATCAATCCTACCTATAGTTTTGCGTGTACTTTTTTCTAGACCTTAAAGGAACAGAAGAGTGTATTTATTTCGGAAACTACATATGTGATAAATGATTCTCTCTTACAAATGGATGTAGGCACAGTAGTTACTTCTAGTGCTGTGCCTTAAGAAGTTCTGCATCTGAGATCCAAGTGTTCTGCTCATGAGTGTTAGTGTTTTTTTTGGTCAAGGCAGCCATTTTTCAGCATGGCTCTTATCTTGTAGCATATTGATATTAGTCCTCCCTTTCCCTTCTTTCAGTTCCTAGGATTAAGAGGAAATTAAGGTATGGAATTTTCAACAAGGACTGTTGAAAAACAAAAAGTCTTCCCCTCTTACCAAAACCATTATGATCCTGTCACAAAAGCACCATGAGTATACCAAATTTGTAGAAGGAGAAGTCAGACTCTACATAATGCAACTTTATAGACAGGACAAGTTTTATTACGACAATTGGTAAAACTATAAAATGGCAAAGCAAACATTAAATTTCCAAATGTACAAAAAGAAAGTATATATAAACACTATATGATATTTTCATTTGATACAGAAGAAAGTTCTAAAATAAGATTACCTAAATATTGTTAAAATATTAAACCTGTGTGCTAACAAGCACATACTTGATGCCTACTAAAATTCGGTAAAGGAAATCCGCTGTAAGATTAATTGACTTTTAAATAAATGTGTCTTTTATTGTTTGTAATCTTTTGATCCCAGAGTATGCTAATGTACCAGATTTCAATTAAAAATGCATAAAAAGCCTGCAATGCAGACTTTTGAAAAAAAAAAACAAAAAACTTTGTCTAAGTAATAAAAACAGATTCTAATTATCACATAAAGAGCCTACTGAAATCCCTGGGGAAATTACAGATCAACTAGTTGAGGGTCTTTCTTAAAAGTAATTTTAAAAAGTCATCTGAAAGATCAGTTTATTTTAACCAATTTAACTAAAGTCTGTCTATCACAGATGCAATCAAGAGTCTCCACCTGGCCTACATCTGTTTACTATTTCCCACACTTGGACTTCCATTTTAAATTTTTATCAAAAAGAAAGGCAAGGGGGTGGGGAGGGGAAAACTGGTCAGAAGGAGAAGTAGGGAAAGAAAAACATACACAATTTCAAAAAAGGCTTTTCAGGTTTGAAATAAATTCAAGACTCAAGGATAGGTCTCCTATTTTAATTGAAGTGAGCACTGCTTTAGGTTCAGTGCACATAATGTGGACGTATTTATTTAAAAGTAAATTTCAGATAGAGGCATTTACTCTGAGCACAGGTACAATGCATTTGAGTAATAAATAATTCATGTTTAATTTATACTGCCTTGATGAAATCATGTTCATCCATTTGTACCAACAAACATTTATTCAACATCAACTAGGAACATCAGATACAGAGATATCACACACAAATTCCTACATCAAAGGAGTTAACTATCCAGTTGGAGAGAGAAGAACCATGCATAAATTACAAATAATAATAAAATTGCATATATTAAGTGTTAAGTAAATGAGTTGGGCAGGTAATATGTTACAGAAATCTAATTTTAAAGAAAATATAGTATAGATAATTCTTGGTGATTTATCCGATAGAAGCTGGAGAGTAACCCATACTTATTTAAAATGAGCTATGGAATGATTTTTTTTTTCCCTACATGAATGTGAATTTAGAAATCAGATTTAATCAAAATAATGAAGCCACCCTGAAATCTAATTTTGGTGATAGGAAATTGTTCAATCTTTCCATCCTGCTCCTGCGCTCAAATAGGAGGATAACAGAATGATTAATTTAGAGCTAGAAGGGACCTGAGAGGTCATCTAGTTCAAACCCCCTCATTTTCTAAACAGGGAGATTAAAGTCAAGAGGGAGCAAGTGACTTTCCCCAGATCAACACAGGGTAAATAAGTGGAATGTGTAAATCCAGGGACTCTGGCTCCAAACCCAACATTCTTCTTACTTGATCTCTTCTGGTTCCTATGAAAGAAAACCACTTTATTTAAGGGGGAATAAATAGACTTCTGGTGAACTCAGTGACCATTAGACAAAATGTGCCCAAAGCTGCTTGAAAATAAACTAAATAGCAGCATCTGAATGCAATTTCAATTTGTTTCAAATTATGTACTAGCTTAAATATTTTTGTTGTTCTGTTTAGTTGTTTTTCAGTCTTGTCTGACTCTTCATGACTCCTTTTTGAGGTTTTTTTGGCAAAGTGGTTGGCTATTTCCTTTAGTAAGTGTCTGAAACTGGATTTGAACTAAGGTCTTCCTGACTCCAGGCCCAGTGCTCTATCCATTGCACCACTTTGCTGCCCCTGCTTAAATATTAGGGTTCAAAATATTGCACTGACCCAAAATTATACATATACTCTAAGACTAATTGTCCAGCTAAATATATGTCCTTACACTTTATACATAATGTAATATATTGATTTGTATCATCTGAGATACTCTTTTCTGCTGGTGGCTGCTGTACACAAAGTGCTAATGGGTCCTAAACTCATTTGTATCCTCCTAGTACAGAGAGCTGAGCTCTTTAGTAATTGCTAGAGGCAGTTGAGGTACTTTTGTTTGATCTTTTCTAGAGTCTATGTGGAAGAACTGAATAGCTTTCACTCCACTATCCTGACCGTAAGTGCTGCTTAGTGAACCTTAAACAACTATATTAATCTCAGTCATTGTTGTAACAATCTCACTGTAGACTACTGTTAAATATTTTGGTTAACATTTTAAGACACTACTCAGTGTTGCTCTTCCACTGGGAAGAAAAAGCATTGTTTTTAATTGAGGGGACAACCTGATTATTTTAAATTCTTATATCATTCATAAAAAGAAATCTCTAATCTCTAGTGATAGCACTTTCTTCCTTATCCAGAAATTCTGCACAATAAGAGCTTTAAAACTGGTGATACTTCTTGAGAAAAATGCCAAATGGTAAAAACCACATACATACAATTTGTGTTTTTATATATATACACACAGGTGTACATATTCATGTACATATTGATGTATGTATATGTACATGTATTTAAACACACATAAAAACATGTATTTCTATCTAAAGCAATATAGCATTCTTCCAGTCGCCCAGATTCCTCACCTGGCACTACCATCAATTCTTCACTCTCCCTCATTGCACATATCCAATCAGTTGCCAAACCTTGACGTTTGTGCTTCTACAACTCGTCTCCAATTTGGCCTCTTCTCTTCACTCACAAAGCTAGAAGCTTAGGCAGGACCTCCCCACCTTTGGCCTAGAATACCAACAGGTCCTCCTAACTGAGATCTCCCTGTCTCATCTCTCCCCACTCCAATTCACTGTTCACACAGCTGCCAAAGCCAGTTTACTTAAGTTCCGGTGTGATCATGTCACTCCTTTATTCAATAAACTCCAGGGACTCCCTATTGATTCTAGGAGCAAACAGAAACTTCTCTACTTAGGAGGTATCTTTCCAGTCTCATTATACATTACTCCATCTCCTGCACTCTGCAATCCGGCCAAACTGGCCTTCTCTCTGCTCCTCACAAATAACTCTCCACCTGCCATCTCTGCTACTTTGCACTGGCTAAGCTGCATGCCTAGAACACACTCTCTCCTTTTCTCCATCTCATAATATCCTTCCTTCCTCCAACACACAACTCAAATATCTTCTGTATGATGCTTCTCTAGAATCCAACTGCTCATGGCCCTCAATACTATGTTGTATTTATTTTTTTATATTAGCTCCATATATCCTGATATACATATATATATATACACACATATATATATGTATATATATATATATATATACTTCTCACTTTCCCATCATAATGTATATTCCTTAAGGGTAGGGACTGTTTCATTCTATTTGCATCCTTGTTAGCTTGCACAGTGCTGGGCACATATTACGCTCTTAATAAATGTTTGTTGACTGACCAATTTTTCTAAGATAGCACAATGCCTCTTAATGGTCACTCATATCAAGGTTATGTGGTTTTTCCAAGTCTTGACACTTATGACACTTGACACTTTTATGCTTAAATGATCATAAGCAGGTCATTTCATCTCTGAGTCTTAAATTCTTCATTTTAAAAACAGGATTTATCATCCTCTCACTATCTCATTAGGTTCTTTTGGAAAACATACTTCTATAAACCATAAATTGTGATTATTATCACCACTTCTAACCTGGCTCAAGTCATTTAGTCAATAAATATTTTAGGCACCTATTATGTGCCAGGTCCCATGATAAGCACGAGGGATACAAAAAAACTGGTAAAAGACATTCCCTATCCTCAAGGAGCTCCCAATCTAATGGGGGAGACAAGGGATCAGACTACTTTTCCACTATCTCAGCAGCCCATTCACACAGATGCCTCCATTCCTTTAGCCTTCTCCTCTGATTGGTGAGTTCCTTGGAAGAACCTGCATTTGAGGAAATACCCATGCTAGCCCCATTCAATTTCTGACTCAACTCAGTCTCCAATTCTTCAGATTATTTTTATACCTTTCCCAAACTCTCTCTGCTCCCTCCCCTTTTATGTTCCCTTTTAAAGTGTTGACTCCTTTCATTGGACTGTAAGCCTCTTGAGGGCAAGGACTGTCTTTCTTTCTTTCTTGTATTTGTATTCCCAGCCCTGAGCTCAGTGCCAGACAATAGTAAGTACTTAATAAATGCTTTACCTAATTTTATCTAATAATCACTTTAGGAAAATATCACAATAAAGAAAATTTATTTTAAAACAACAATTCAGTTACATGTTTTCTGGAAATATAACTTGGAACGTTTCTAAACTCAGTTCTAAACTATAATCTAAAATATAATCAGTGTAGAGAGACTTCGTGTTCTTAGTGCCAAGAATATATGTGCCTGACTAATTCTCAAAAAATTTATGTATTGCTCTCACATTTTTGCAATTAAGAAATTACAGTCATAATTATAAAGAAATGCCTGTTTCTAATAGAAGGAATACTTACAATCTTTTTTTATCCACCACGCGTTTAACCCGGATAGCTCTCTGCTCAGAATAAATTTTACATACTCCTGTTAACAAAAGTTCAAACAAGTTCAATTTTAAAATTATGTTTTCTAGTCAAAATTATCCATAAAATATTTTAAATAAAAGTTATATTTTTTCAAGTAATTGGTAAATGTTATATTTTATTTTTATGAGAAACTAAATTAAATACTTTTTAAATAATCTTCAATGAAATCCAAGACTGCACTTCTGTGTTCCTTTACTTGCTGGGAATGTACCTCCTTGTGTGCTGTAATGAAAAAGGACAATACTTTATTACTTTGTGCTTAATTATGTGAAAGGAAACATTATTCAGTTTCTTCTACAGCAGCTTATTTGAATAAAGCATTTAAAATTTATAACCATGAAGGAAGCTTGTATAAAGTGACATATTACATTTTCATAAGTATAAGATTTATTAGGCTTTATAACAGCTAAAGATTAAAAAAGAACAGAAACTATGGTCAAAGAATTTAAGTTTGATCATCACTTTTAGATAATATTCTGCACAATGGTGAAATATATCCTGACCCCATTTGTATGAATATCATCAGTCTATAAAGCTGGATGATAAGTATGTGAATCTCTGGGAATCTTTGATTACAATGCTGTGGATTTTCTTCCAATCTCTGAAGATTATATCTCATGTACACTTTAGTAGAGGGCCTTTATGGGTTGCTATGGCTGGGAAAAATTATTACTTGTAGAAAATCTTCCAGTGATGAGTCTTTCCAAATTTGGCTAGGCTAGATCTTGGCTGAAAGACATTCACAGATCTGTAGGCATATGTTTTCTAGCTTTGTAGGGCATACTAGAACTCAAGATGTGTAAACATAGTTTTCAAGAGCCTAGACTCAAAGTTATATCATAATGAGGAACAGACGTAGGACTTTAGGAGACTAAAATTGTGTTGGGCTTTTTTTTTTTTAATCACTATTCAGTTAGTCAAAAAGCATTTATGAGGCATCTACTACGTGCTAGGCACCATGCAAAGCACTGGGGATACAAAGAAAGGCAAAGGATAATCCCTGAAACTCAAGGAGCTCACAGTCTAATGGAGGAGGCAACATGCAAACAATTACATACAAACAAGCTACAGACAGGATAAAATGTAGATAATCAACTGAAGGAAGGCAGCAGCATTAAGGGGAGATGGGAAAGGCTCCTCACAGAAAGTAGGATTTTAACTAAGACTTGAGAGAGACTGAGGATTTGGGTGACTGGGAGGATGTTGGTGTCCTTGACAGCAATAAAGAAGATTGGAAGAGGGGAGGCTTTGGAGGGGAAAGGTGAGTTCAATTTCTTTTATTATTCCTTTATTTTTGCCATCCTTTAACATCGGATGTTTTCTGGATCTATACAAATTTTTTCCATCCTTGTTGGATGGAACCCAGTCTTATTCTCCCTAAACTCACTGTTGTAAACACTGGCTATATGATCGTTTGGTAAATAATTATATGCTATCATACTATTCCCTAATCGTGTCAAATTTGAGGTTAAATTCCTCAGAGATAGGCTGAATTCAAAAAAAGTCTTATGTATGTATACGTAACAGCACTCACAAAGAGTAGGTCCTGAATAAAACTTTGTTGAATTACAGAATCATAAATCCTAGGACCATGGATTTAGAACTGGAAAGGCCCTTGGAAGCCACTGAGTGCTCATCATTTTAGAGATGAGGAAACACAGGCCCAGAGAGATGGCCATGTCCAGGGTCACACAACTAGTAAATGTTTCAGGTGGGATTCAAATGCAAGTCTTCTTGGTTCAGAGTTCAATGCCCTACCCACTAATCCCACCCGTCCTTAGATCCTCCAGAACCTTGCCCCACTGCACATTTCATCTCTCAGCTTCAATCTCTTCCACTCTATTAGCTCTTTCCTTACACTCTACAAAGTTAGGTCTCTCTTCTCCTATTCTCCTCTGTACCAAAAAGCCTTTTTTTGACCTTGTTATCACTCTTTGTTTCTCCTTGCTTTCACAGCTAAACATCCAGAAAAAGGAATGCCCTCACATCCTTTGTCTTCATCAACAACATCAACCACAAATGAGGAAGACTTCTTCTCCAGAGCCCTTCCTCACATTCTCTTCTTTTCCAGTGATACTTATACAGACCATATACTGACTTAGAAAACCAAATGCTAACATTATCTATGTTCTATTGTATTTTTATTTATTTTGTTTCAAGTTTCCCAATTACATTTTAATCTGGTTTGGCTTCTCTCAGTTTTGCAGCCAGCAAAGCGTCTGATACCTCAGCTTTAGGAAACTAAACTATAAACTGCAGAGAAGAGACCAACCTACATTTGCAGAAGCAGTTTCTTCACCTGGGAGTTACCTATACCAAGGAAATCACAGGTCAGGTCCAGTCCCTGGCCTTATATACTTCCACACACCTACACATACCTCTGTTCTCTGCCCCTCCCCCCACAAAATTTACTTTCTTTAGAGATCATTTAATTTGCTGTATGTGTATACTGAGTGACTAGTATGATACCTTTCGCATAAGTACTTAATAAATGCTTGTGATTGATTCCACATATTCCTCATCACTCCTTCTAATATCTCTCTTCTAATTCTTGAAGACTGATATTTTTTGTCCTCTTTCAACAACAAATATCAATAAGTATTATTAAGCATCTAGTATGTGCCTATGATCAGGAAGATCTGAGTTCAAATCAGACACTTCCTAGTGATGTGACTTTGGGCAAGTCATTAAAGCTCTGTTTGCCTTAATCCACTGGAGAAGGAAATGGCAAACCACTCCAGTATCTTTGCCCAGAAAACCCTATGGACATCATGGTCCACAGGGTCATGAAGAGTTGGACATGACTGAATAATATACCAACAACATATGCCAGGCACAGTGCTAAGCATGGGAGATACAAAGAAAGCCAAAAGAAAGACCTTGCCCTCAAGGAGCTCACAGTCTAATGATGGAGACAACATGTAACAAATATGTACAAAGAAGACGTATATAGCAAAAATTAGAGATGATCAACAGAGGGGAAATTAGCATTAAGGGATTAAGGGAAAGGTTTTTTTTAATAGAAGGTGGGATTTTATCTGAGCAAATTTTAAAAGACTGAAGAAAATGTGACTCTCATTCTTAAGGAGAGTTAGCAGCTACCTCCCTACCCTTATTCAGAATTACAGGTTAAGTCAAGACCTTTCAGAATCTGGTTCAAACTTACTTTTTCAGTCTATCTTACACTCTTCCCCATCAAGCATTCTTGTAATTTCAGGGAAACTAAGCCACTCTCATTTCCTCCTCTTCTCACCCACCTCAATGACTCCAAGTAGAATGGACCTGCTTTGAAATTTCTCCTTCTCAAATTCTTTCTCTTCTTTCTTTGCCACCCCAATTAAGAAAGTAATTACTCTCCCTCATTCTAAAAAAAAAAAGATTCCTGAAAGTTTGGGTTAGATTAGGTGACTTGGAAGTCACTTTCAACTATCCATATTTATTATCACAGCACTCTGGATCTTACCTTTGTACTTATATTCAAATATGAATTCTAGTTATTTGTAATTATATTTTACCTCTCCAAATTGATTAGAAGGTGCTTAAGGACAAGAACTATATTTTACTTTATCTTTGTTTCCAAGTCTAAAACAGCATAGACACTTAACAAATTTTTAAAAATTCAATGTACCTCCTTACTCCCATATACTTTTTTCAAGGATTAAAAAGTAACCAAACTGCTACTATAACATCTTGTGTTACAACACTGAACAGAAAACTTAGATAAGAAACCCAAAGTAGTAACAAAATGTCACCAGATTTTTAACTGCTTTGATTATATAATTACTCTTTGACTACTTGGTATATAAATATTTATGTTTCTTTTAGTCATTAAAGAGGCATTATTTTTAGAATATTTTACCTTCTGTTCTTAGTTGCTGAATTGCTTCTGAACACGTCCTCATAAATATTTGGGCATCTTGATCAATCTGATCTCGTTCTGTATCAGTCATTCTCATATAATCAGACATAATGTGGCTTAAAAAAAAGTAAAAACACGAAAATGATAAATGTCAGAGAAGATGTGGGGAAATTGGAACACTAATGCATTGTTGGTGGAGTTGTGAACTGATCCAACTACTCTGGAGAGCAATTTGGAACCGTGCACACAGGGCTATAAAGCTGTACATACCCTTTGACCCAGAAATACCACTTCTAGGTCTGTATCCCAAAGAGATCATACAAATGGGAAAAGGTCCTTTATGTACAAAAATATTTATAGCAGCTCTTTTTGTGGTGGCCAAGAACTGGAAATTGAGGGGATGCCCATCAGTTGGGGAATGGCTGAACAAGTTGTGGTATGTGAATGTAATGGAATACTATTGTGCTATAAGAAATGACAAACAGGCAGACTTCAGAAAAACCTGGAAAGACTTATATGAATTGATGCTGAGTGAAATGAGCAGAACTAGGAAAACATTGTACACAGAAACAGCCACATTATGTGGTGACTAACTCTGATAGACTTATTTCTTCTTTGCAATGCAAGGATCTAAGACAACTCCAAAAGACTCAAGATAGAAAATGTTGTCCACATCTAGAAAAAGAACTACGGAGTCTGAATGCAGATCAAACCATATTATTTGCTCTCTCTCTCTCTTTTTTTTTTTGTTTCTTCTTTCTCATGGTTTCTCCCATTGGTTCTAATTCTTCTTTACAACATGACTAATGTGAAAATAGGTTTAATATAAATGTATATGTTGAGCTTATATCAATTTACATGCTGTCTGAGGGGGGAGGGAGAAGAGAGATGGGGAGAAAATTTGGAACTCAAAATCTTATGGAAGTGAATGTTGAAAACTAAAAATAAATAAATTTATTTTAAAAAAAAGTAAAAGTAACAAATGACAAGATTTAAAAAATTTTTGCAGGGGGGTAGAGTCAAGATGGTGGAGGAAAAGCAGTGACCTGCTTGAGCTCTCCCCCAAACTCCTCCAAACACCTATAAAAAATGGCTCTAAACAAATTCTAAAGCAGCAGAACCCACAAAAAGACAGAGTGAAACAAATTTCCAGCCCAAGACAGCCTGAATGGTTGATCGGAAAGGTATATCGAGCCGGGCTGGGAGAGGAGCACAGTTCGGCGTGGGCGCGCAGGCCACAGCGACCCTGGAGCAGGCCTGAGAGGACTGAATCGCGGGCAGCTGTGGTGGTTTCCAGACTTCTCAACCCACAAACGCCAAAGACAACTTAGAAGGTCAGTGGGAAAAGTCTGTGACTTCGGTGAGAGAAGAAGCTAGGTTTCAGCTGCAAGTCTTGAGTGTGCCCCTGGGGCAGCAGCTGCCTCCTGAGCTTCCAGCCCACAGACTGAGTGGAAATCGAGTGGCTGATCAGAAGGGAATTGTAGGGATCTCTTTGCCAATGCTGAGAAAGGAATCTCTTGCTCTGCCTGTGCATGGATCTGGGTTGCAGTTTTGAGGGGTGGTCCTGGGGTGAGGAAGAACGCTGGCATGGTGGAGCTTGTAGTGGCTGTGCAGAGGAAACCCTCCTCACAGTTCCAAGACCGAAAAGAGTGCTCATAGACCAGAGCACAGGCCAGGAAAGGAGTAAACCCCTCGCCCTTGATCATAGCACCTTGGAAGAACTGAAAATTTACAGGTCCCTAGAAATATCTCTGAAAACAGCTACACAAAACCCCTGAAGCTTGGGACAGTACTTTCTCCACACTGGAAACAGACTCCTACCTTAACAAAGAGTTTAAAACTCAAGTAATTGGCCGAGATCATAAGCAAGCAGCGCAAAAAGAGTCAGACTATATTATCTTACTTTGGTGACAAAGAAGATCAAAACATACAACCAGAAGAAGACAACAAAGCCAAAGATCCTACATCCAAAACTTCCAATAAAAATATGAATTGGTCCCAAGCCATGGAAGAGCTCAAAAAGGATTTTGAGAAGCAAGTAAGAGAAGTAGAGGAAAAACTGAGAGTGATGCTAAAGGAGACAGAAAAAAATACTGAAGAAAATAACACCTTAAAAAATAGCCTAACGCAAATGGCAGAAGAGGTCAAAAAAGTCAATGAGGAGAAGAATGCCCTTAAAAGCAAACTTAGCCAAATGGAAAAGGAAGTCCAAAAGTTTACTGAAGAAAATACTTCCTTAAAAATTAGAATGGAGAAATTGGAAGAGAGGGACAATTTGAGAAATCAAGGCACTATAATACTAATCAAAAGGAATGAAAAAATAGAAGAGAATGTGAAATATCTCATACTGACCTGGAAAACAGATCCAGGAGAAAGAACTTAAAAATTATTGGACTATCTGAAAGCCATGATCAAAAAAAAGACCCTAGACATCATCTTTCAAGAAATTATCAAAGAAAACTGCCCTGATATTTTAGAACCAGAGGGCAAAATAGAAATTGAAAGAATCCACCGATCACCTCCTGAAAGAGATCCCCAAAGGAAAACTCCTAGGAATGTTGCAGCCAAATTCCAGAATTCCCAGGTCAAGGAGAAGATATTGCAAGCAGCCAGAAGGAAACAATTCAAGTATTGTGGAAACACAATCAGGATAACACAAGATTTAGCAGCTTCTACAGTAAGGATCTGGAGGGCATGCGGTATGATATTCTGGAGGGCAAAGGAATTAGGACTACAACCTAGAATCACCTACCCAGCAAAACTGAGTATAATCCTTTAGGGTAAAAAATGGTCATTCAATGAAATAGAGGACTTTCAAGCATTCCTGTGGAAAAGACAAGAGCTGAATAGAAAATCTGACCTTCAAATACAAGACTCAAGTGAAACATGGAAGAGGTAAACAGGAAAGGGAAATCATAAGAGCCTTATTAAGGTTGAACTGTTTACATTTCTGCAGGAAAAGATGATATTTGTAACTCATGAGTCCTTTGTCAGTATTAGGGTAGTGGGAGGGAAAAAATTATGTTTGTATAGATAGATAGATAGATAGAGGGCACAGGGTGAGTTGAAGATGAAGGGATATCTGGAAAATAAAATTAAGGGGTAAGAGAAGATTATACTGGGAGGAGAAATGGAGAAGTGGAATGGGGTAAAATATCTCACATGAAACCGACAAGAAAAGGCTTTTACAGTGGAGGGGAAATGGGGGAAGGTGAGAGGGAATGAGTGAATCTTATTCTCAAAGGATTTGGCTTAAGGAGGGAATAACATACACAACGGGGTATGGAAATCTTTCTTATTCTACAGGAAAATAAGGGGGGAAGGGGACAAGAGATCAGGGGGCTGATAGAGGGGAGGGCAGATTGAGGGAGGGGATAATCAAAAGCAAACACTTCTGAGGAGGGACAGGGTCAAAAGAGAGAATAGAATAAATGGGGGGTAGGATGGGATGAAGGGAAATATATTTAGTTTTTCACAACAGGACTACTATGGAAGTGTTTTGCATGACTACACATCTATAACCTGTATCGAGATGCTTGCCTTTTCAATGAGGGTGGATGGGTAAGGAGGGAGAAAGGGAGAAAATTTGTAACCTAAAGTTTTAAAAACACTTGTTAAAAATAAAAAATTAAATTAAAAAAAATTTTTTTTGCAGTACATTCTTATTACCAAAACAAATATAGCTTATTTCCAAACCACTTTTTTTAAAGATAAAGATCTTCACGGAATGGAACAAACAGGGCATTAAAAGAATAAACAGGTAATGAGAGCTTCAAGGGTTCAAGAGATCCAGCAGTCCTATATTTGATAAATTTTATGAATTACAAGAAACCAGATCAAATATTCCTTTGACCATAAAAAAATATTTCAGATGTTATAGTAGGAATCTGAAGGCTATTATAGCTAAATAAGACCTCTGCTTTCTAAAATGCCTTGTTAGAGGCTCATTTTAATATGCCAATTGGAAAGGAAAAAAGTCATTGGCAATGAGAAAGAACATTGGCCTTAGGGTTTTAATGACCCGAGTGAGTTTCCGGACATTTCACTTAGTTCTTAATCTCTGATCCAGCGGACCTGTGACTTTTTACCTCTTGTTACATTCTAAATCTTTTGTGTTCACTAAACCTTCAATTCAAGGTAGGGAATGTCTAAAAGAGTTGAGAGCTTCCTCGGTACCTAAGTCTGCTTGGTCACACTGGTTCCCTCTCACCTTTTCTTCCTCTTGTTGCTACCATAGCTAGGTACACTAACCTGGCATTCTCTCTTCTCTTTCCCCTGTCTTCCCATACAACTGGAGAATTTTTTCAAGGTTTATTTACATACAAATTTAGAATTTCTAAGTAAGAATAAAACAACCAGGAGTGACTACAAAAGAAAACTATTCACTTCCCCATTCGATATTACCTAAGCTCTCTATTTTATGTTTATTAAAATTCTCCAGACCTACCTTAACCCTTGCTAAAAGCCCTGTGCCTAAAGATTTTGATACCTTTGGGTCCTACAAGAGAATGCAGTATCAACTGCCCTTAGCAAACTGCTCAACAATTTAAGCCCATCTCGGTGTTCTAAATCAAATCAATTCAGTCATTATACAAACCCAAGTTCAATCTTCCCAAACAGGAAAATTCCTAATTAGTCTATGGTTGTTTTGCCCAATCCCTAACTAGTCTGTCTTTCCAAGTCCAAAACAGCATAATCCCTCATGAATCTCTCTTTCTCAAAACCAATGGAAAAACAAGGAAATACAAAATATGTAAAGATAGGAGTTTCCACTGTTTTAAAAAGAGAATACACTCTAACCCCCAAAATATACAAAGTGAAGTTATTTGCTCACACAAGCATATTCATATAATCTCATTACCTGGGGGATAATGAAGTTATAAATAGGTTTCCGAACCTAAATGTTTATCAAAACACTGAAACAAGTAAAGTAGAAAAAATTACTAACTATAATTGTCAAAGCATCTCACATAGGTGCCCTTGTGTGCTGTAGGTATACAAAAACTATTTGCTATTTGGGTTACATTTTACTGATTTCTTCTGCAATTATTTTCAGCAGCAGAAATCAGGGCTGGAAGACAATTTCTGGGATAAGAGCCCTATGGAAATTGGAAATGGAATGATGGAAACAACAATCTGTTGAGAGGGAAGTAGGTGTACTAGAAAGACTGGATGTGGTGTCAAGGAAAACTGGTTTTGAGCTCTGGCTTTTCCATTTATTAACTCTATTATCACAGGCAAGTCACAACCTCTCTGAGCCTAAGACTGCTCATCTGAAACATGAGATTAATACTCGTACTAACTACTAGACATTGCTGTAAAAAGGATTATAGAAATGAAAGCTGTCGTAATTAGTATTCTCTGAGTAAGGGAAACAATAAAGAAGTTAAATGGAAAAGATGCCTATTTTCAGTATGACATGTGCCCCTTTAACAGAAGGCCTATAAATTACTAATCATAAAAATACTATAGTTGACTTTACCTGCACAGTACATTTCATTATTCTGCATACTATGAATTAATTGACATTCGAGGTCTGAGTGTCAATTTGACAGACTCAATTGCTAGGCTCCATTTGAGATGTAACAATACATGTCCTCTTTAACTGAAAATAATAAACTGTGTATATCCTATCAGCAATTAACAAAAACAAGATGACAGTTAATTTTTGTGAAGCTGGCACTGTTTACTTCCAGGCAAAGATAAGGAAGAGGTATATTTATTAAT
This sequence comes from Vombatus ursinus, assembly GCF_900497805.2. NCBI lineage: Eukaryota > Metazoa > Chordata > Mammalia > Diprotodontia > Vombatidae > Vombatus > Vombatus ursinus. Next base: position 18,319,843 of record NW_020954596.1, on the reverse strand, counting down.
GTTGGAGAAATTATTTTAAATCGAAATCATTTTGAGATAAAATCAGGACATGCAGACTGCATACTATTTTGCTTTAGTGAAATATCATAACAGACAAAAAAAGAAAGAATCAGTGAAATGTAAAAACTACAGACTCCAAAGTCTGGTGGGGTGGAAAGAACAGTGAAGTGTACAGGACAAGACTGGGATACATCTAGTAGTCCTGTTTGACAGGAATGTAAAATATGCAAAAGAACATAATATAAAGCTGGAAAGGTGTATAGTTGAAACCATATTATGGAGGGACTTAAATGCCAGGCTTAGGAGTCTGAATCATCTGCGCTAGGCAGTATGAGGGTCTCTGAAGTTTGTCTGTTTGATGATACCCCTCAAAAAATGCTCAGGGGAGTTGGCTGGTACACTGACTTGAGAGAAACAGGAAGGTTGGAACAAATCCCTAAGACAGATTGCACTGTGCAAAGAGAATGGAGCCACCAATTGTCCTTGAGCACTTTGTCAGGATCTCTCTTCTTCCCTATCCCATTCTACCATATGTGACGATACAAGCAACGACTTATAATTTAGATAGCACTTTAAGGTTTGCAAAACACTTTCCTCACTAAAGTTCTTTATTTTTAGACTCTGAATTCCTTAAGGGTAGGAGCTGTGCCACTTGCCATCTTTACACCCACAATCCCTGGCACGTAGCAGACTCTTTAATGTTTGTGGGGCTGTGCTGACACAGCCTACTGCATCCCACAAAGAAGTAGGAAGGCCTGAAGACCAGCTAGGATGGTCGAAATTGGGAATCAGGGCCAGAAAAAAGGGCTTAAACTAGCACATTCAAGAACAGAAAACAACAATAATAACAACAACTAGCATGTATGTAATGCTTAAAGCTTTTGCAAAGTATTATACATAGTATCTCATTTGATCCTCACAATAACCCTGTGAAATAGGCATTGTAATTACCTTCATTTTATAGATGAGGAAAAAGAGAGTTAAACAGGGGTCCACTGATAAAAGTTTAACAACTGAGCCTTGGCTGAATTATCTGTAATATAAGAATAATAATGTAAAAGCTACCTACTTCACAGGGCTATCGTGAGAAAAATATCTTGTAAATCTTAAACACTATACAAATGAAAGCTATATTGCTTTTACTGATGTCAGTCAACAAGCATTTATTAAGAAATTACAGCAGTTTTCAAAAAAAGAAATCAATGCTATCTATAGATATATGAAAAAAATGCTCTAAATCACTATTGCTTAGAAAAATGTAAATTAAAACAACTCTGAGGCACCACTTCACACCTACCAGATTGGCTAATATGATGGAGAAGGAAAATAACAAATGTTGGAGGGGATGTGGAAAAATTGGGACACTAATGCACTCTTGATGGAGTTGTAAATTCATCCAACCATCTGAGAGAGCAATTTGGAATTATGTCCAAAGGGCAATCAAACTGTGTATACCCTTTGACCTAGCAATACCACTTTGATCTCAAAGAGATCAAAGAAAAAGGAAAAGGTCCTTTATGTACAAATATATTTATTGCAGCTCTTTCTGTGGTGGCAAAGAACTGGAAATAGAAGGGATGCCCATCAATTGGGGAAGGCTGAACAAGTTGTGGTATATGATTGTGATGGAATACCATTGTGCTATAAGAAATGACTAGCAGGATGGTTTCAGAAAATCTAGGAAGATATATATGAATTAATGCAAGATAATTCTGAAGGACTTATAATAAAAATGTTATTCACTTACTTATAAGCATTAATGTAATCTTTCCTGTGTTCCAGAAGAAAGTCTCTCAATTTCCCAATATGAGAAATCTAAAAGAAAAAAAGACACACTGTGCTTACTTAAAGTAAATTTAGAATTAATTCATCTGTCATTCTTTCCAAAATGTACAAAGAGCCACTTCTATCCACCTTCCAGACAATAAGACTATGGAGTTGATACTGTATGTGGAAAGTCAAAATATCAGGGAGTTCAGTCATTAAATTGACAAATCTGGAGAACTCTGCTTGAGGTAACACCTTTCTTTTTACCTCTCTGGCATCCAACTTTGCTGGCCTTGGTTATGGCCTCTGTCTGTTCCCTCAGATCCCACCAACTCGTCACTTCCAATCACATTATCATATGATTTAATTCAATTCAGCTCAAACTCTGCAAAAGTCACTAAATTGAGTTGCTTTCACACAGTATAAATTCATAGTACATAATGTCCTGTGGATTCTACTTTCTCATTACCTCTCACATTCATCCCTTTCCTACCATCTCAGTACCTCAGCATCACAGCCAATCTCTCAGCCTATAGTTTCTCCCTCTACAAAACATTTTTAATTCACTGTTTCAGACTACCAAGTTTTATGCAGCGATTTGGTTAACTTATTGCTTTGCTCAAAAATCTTTGGTAGCTCCTTACTGAATAATAGGCAAAGTTCAAGCTCCTTAGCCTGACATTCAAGGGCTCCCAATTACCTTTATCAATCTATTGTTTGTTGCTATATATTCTACATTCAGGCTACCCTTTATCTTCCAAACACGCTATCCTTCTCTACCAATGTTCCTTGCTAGAGCTATTCCAAATACCTGGAACGTCCACATTTGATCAGCTCAATCCCAACAATCCCTGAAAGCTCAACTAAAATGGAACCTCTTTCTATGAAGCTTTCTCTAATCCCCTTAGTCAGTAATGAGCTCAGGGAGCACTTTGTTTTCAACTCTATATTGTATATAATTAGTATTGCCACAGTTATATGAAAGCAGAGATTATTATTTTACCTAAACTCTCTTATCTTCCATATTATCTAGTATAGTGGTCTGTGTATAGTAAGGACTAAGTATGTTTGTTGAGTTGAAAGGCACAAAAGCGAAAAATGACAAAGTCCCTGCCTTCTAACAGATAGGTGAGATGTCCCCAAATAACTATAACAGGACGAAAAAGGTTACAGGAGAGGTCTGAGAGGGCTGGGAGTTTAAAGGAAAAGATCACCTCTAAATGGGGAAAGGAAGAAATCATTTACTGCTTTCAGTGGTTTTTCAGGAAGGTAACACATACACTCCCAGGTCCAGAAACCACAACACTGCTTTAAAGCAATAACTGTTCAATACATTACTTTACACACATTGTTGTCAATCTCCTGTTTAAAACATCCTTCCTTGCTGCCCATCACACGCTCTACGTTCACAGAATTAACAACCAGAAGGAGTTTTAGTTAAGCTCCTCTCCTTTAAAGCAACATTCAAATGATGCCTTTCATCAAGCCCTGATCCTTCCAGAGGGAAGTTCCTTTGGCTCCATCTGATCTCATAGATCTTCCTATGTGTGTATCCTCTTATGTATCCACTGCACCACCTACGGGTAGCTGGAGCACCACAATGCACAGAGCGTTGGACCTGGAGTCAGGAAGAGCTTAGTTCAAATCCAATTTTAGACATTTATTAGCTCTGTGATCCTGGGGAACTCAACCTCTTTTTGTTTCAGTTTTCTCATCTGTAAAACAGGGATAATAAGAGCAGTTTCCTCCAAAGGCTGTTGTGAGGATCAAAGGAGATAATATTTATAAAGTACTTAGCACAGTACCTAGCACACAGCAAGTACTATATAAATATTAGCTACCAGCAGTGGTAGTACTATTATTTTCAAGTTCTAATTAGAACTAAATTTTTCTTTGCACTAGTCATTATAATTCATACCAGGCTCTAACCCTGCAAGTCTCTTGGGACGTGATATTTTAGGAGCTGTTAGATAGTCAGTCCCCCTTCTTCTCCACACTTTCCTCAAATTCTATAAGCCTCTCTGCCTCTGATCTTTCCCAAGCTCTACTTTTGACAACCTAGCCTTCAAATTTCATCCCTCAGGTATATAAGCTGCCTACTGCTCTTCAAAACTCAGACTTCCCATTTTTCATGTTGCTTCCATGGCTGAGTCTGACTCATATAGTATGCATCCCCCAGGGTCTGTTTCGACAGCCCTCAAATGCTGGGAAAGAATAGTACTCAGGTCCTCCTGACTTCAGGGCCGGTGCTCTATCCACTGTGCCACCTAGCTGCCCCGGATTAGATAATTTCTAAAGTCACTTCCAGGGTTTAGAGTTTGTAATTCTGAGAGGACTTGAAAATCTCTTGGCAAGTAGTTTGTGGTGGCTAAGAAGTGAAAATGGAGTGGATGTCCATCAAGTGGGGAATGGCTGATCAAGCTGTGGTATATGATTGCAATGGAAGATCATTGTGCTATAAGAAATGATGAGCAAGATGATTTCAGAAAAACCTGGAAGGACTTAACGAACTGATGCAGAGAGAAGCAAGTAGAATCAGAAGAACAATTGTACACAGTAACAGCAATATTGTACAATGAACAACTGAATGACTTAGCCATTCTCAGCAATACAATGATACAAAACAATTCTGAAGGACTCATGACAAAAAATGCTATCTGCTTCCAGAGAAATAACTGACGGCGTTTGAATACAAACTGAAGCATACTATTTTTTCACTTTCATTCCTTCTTTCTTTTTCTTTTCTTTTTTTTTGGGGGGGTTCGAGTTTTCTTCCACAAAATGACTAATACGGAAATACATTTTATAAGATTACATATGTATAACCTATATCAGATTGCTTACCCTCTTAGGGAGGGGGGAGGTAAGAGAGGGAAAGATAGAATTTAGAACTAAAACTTAAAAAAAAAGTCAAAGACTGTTTTTACATGTAATTGAAAAAAATGAAATATTAAAAAAAAAATCTTGGCAAGGGAAGGATTGAGGAGCAAAAGATCTGGCCCTGTAGCACACTAAAAGCTTAATAGTATTCTACAAATATGCTGTTGACTTTTAAGTCTAGTAAAGTTTTAAAACCTCCTCCCCTAGATGATATAGGATCCTATTCTATTAGAGACTACTCCTGAGGATGGTATCAGAAACCAAGGACACAAAAACAAATTCTAATGGTCATGAGGTTGTAGAAACTAAAGTCTAATGACACATGTTCATAAAGGATTTCTTTATGTGAAATTTATTAAGACTCTCAGCACTGTCACACTTCACTAAAGAGAAAGTTATTCTTGTAACTTGATGCTAACTTCAGGAGTCTTCATAAAGAAGTCTCATTTTGTTCATCTGAAAAATTACACGTTGTGAAGTTTCATATAAAATTCAACTACTTTGATTCATACTTCATATATTGGAAAATAGCACATTTCTGTAAACTGAATTTGTTAAAAATGAGTGAAACATTCTGGAGTTCACTGAATTCCAGACAAGGTAAATGATGATAAAACTCAGCTACTGATTTAATATTATCTCCAGCATAATACACATCCATTTCCCTCAAAATTTAACATTTAGCATAACATGTAAAAAAAAAATCCAACAAGAAAAAAGACACCTGGCATCTGTGGGTTTTCTATCAGATTAATTTACACTAGAGTTTACAACAATTGACAGCAAGTCAGTACAAAGGAAAAGAACAATCACAATTTGAAATTCTCTGTACAAAAAATGTATAGAAGGATATGGATAAGAGTTGTACAAGATGAGAAGGCTTGGACTGGTTGCAGCCTGTCCACCGGAGAAAGCACCACATTGATAATCACACAAATCCATCAACATTTCATTATAAAGAGCTATTTGGGAATTCAGTCAAATAAAATCTTACTAAATTAGGTATAATCTTAACTTTTTAACACACTGAGTCTACTTCTAACTTGAAGAATAAAGCAAACTGCTCGTTTTCAATGGCGTCATATTTTGCATGATTAAATTATCACTATTAAAACTGTTAAATCCTAATGTGCCTGTAGCTTCTACCTTTTAGGTTTATCATGTGATGGATAAAAATACACTTCTTCATATTCAATAGTCATGGATAAGATAATAATGACACAAAGGTCCATAAGGAGTTGTGTGAAGAACATACAACTCAAGCTCATAACAGAGCAGAAGTTTGACAACTGATAAGGCAATTTAAAAACAAAAATTTAGAGGTTCCCAAACTGTTTGTGAAAAAGAGCTACTTTTCAAGTCACTAAAGCTTTATGATCACTCAAGTTACTATCAATGATCTCCCAGGAGATGAAGAAGAGATGGGGAGGGCAGAAGTTGGCAAATGACAATAAATGACCCAACCAAGATAGGGAAGGGGGTGATGCTACCAGTGTTGTTAATCTGTCTGATGGGAATCTCTCAACGGGAAAGGATCACAGTAACAACTTAGAGATCTCTACCAGGTAAAGTTTTAAAACCTCCTCCCCTAGATGATATAGGATCCTATTCT